>NC_064035.1:16543968-17147468 GCF_932526225.1 Nematostella vectensis
GCAAACGGACCCTAACAAAAATCATCCAAGAAAAATATCATAGAAGATTATGCAAATGTTATCAATTATGCCTGTTCAAATCCCTCTTAAGCATGTCACCATTTTTTACTTACAAATTGCGACTCTACAACATCACTGAGGGACTACTTGGACTCTCTGGATTAGGAGGCATATGAAGGCAAGATATTCTTGGTTTTCCCGTGACGCCATAAACAAAAGCATCCACCAGTCCTAGTGGTAGTTTTCCAGAGATAAAATCAGCAATATTATATCACATATTTCAGGTAAAAACAGCATTACACGGCTATCAATGAGGAATAAAATGCAATTTATTTTTCTTATGCCATACTTTTCTGATGTCACCGAAAAATAAAAAGTGGTAATCTTTTGTCTGAGAGCGGGCACGCGCGCAGATATTATGACGTCACAGTTACTAGTCGAGGCAGTCGGCTGCACACGTGACCAAATGGTACCGCAACATGCGGCTGTGAGTTTTGTGCTGATCTGTGTGCTGCAGAATCTTTGTCAAGGGCAGGAATGTGTCTCTTTGAATAACAAAGAGGTCAAGTGTGAGAACTGGGAACATTTCCCCACGTTCGGCCCGCAACACCTTAATGCTCATTTACTGTAAGTTATCACTGGGTAGTTTAGTTAATTACTTCGATGCACCTCACTTGGCTGCTTTGCTTATTTTTGCTTTCATCGATCATGTTCCCAGCCGGTAAATAGAGAGGTCTTCATTACAATTTTACGATCATGTATCGGATTAGAGCTGGAGCAAGCACAAAGGCGGTTTCTTCGTCATCATCTATGATACTCTCATGTGCGGTCAAGCATTTACAACAGTAGTTTTATGTTCACATAGTCAGCTGTACTATCTTTTTTTTGCACCGTAATGCAGAACCCCCCCCCCCCCCCCCCCCCCTGGGGGGTTCTTCAAGGTAAAAGTAATAGGGATGCTCGTCGGAAAATTCGAAAAATACCCCTAAAAATACCTGCACGACCAAAAATTGCTACCCTAAACAATACCTCAGGGTCTTAAAATTACCATTTCTAAGAACAAAGCCTATTTTTTTCTCGGATAACCCTAAAAGATACCTGAGGTCCCATTTTGACCCCTAAAAATAGGACGAACTATCCCTATCAGGTCGACATGGGAAGAACCCCCCGTGTGCAAACAAAGAGTACGCAAATTAGGTTAGAAGTTTTGAATCCATATTTATAGAAAATTGTTTCTCATTTCTATATCTCACTTCATGCAGAGATATAAGCAAGAACAGCATCAAGTTTGTACCGGAGACTGCCTTGGAAGGTTTCCCATCACTAAAAAGCTTGTACGTACCCAAATATCAACTAGGATTTTCTTTTTATTGATCATATCATCAATAGCATTTTGAAGAAACTGCTAAAGACACCTATTTCATACAAACGCTTCGGTCCAAAAAGGGGAATGAGTGTCCGTAGTATAGACACGAAGTTCATACAGTCTTTTTGGCAAAAGGTTGTCGTCAACCGGCTTTGAAACTACGCGACAAGCCCGCATGTAAGCATGGGTAAAGACCACCATAAATTAGCTACTACATAACTTCAGATTTAGACGCGAATAGACGCGGTAGCGTTAGCTAATATACACCTGTTTCAATAAAAGTTGTCAGTGCAAATGATAAACGGCAGTTCTATGACCGAAAGTAACCATGCGTCTCGAGCAATATGGATAAATCAAAACAATTATCCATTAAAAGGTTAACAATGCTTGGCTCTGACATTGCTGGGCTTTATTTAACACCTTTAATTTTACGAATAATTATACGAAGAATTAGTACACATAAGCAGCATTTGTCATTCGCCATTTGCACTGAAAACCTTTTGGGAAATAGGTGTATGTTGTTTGCTTACTGACCTGACATGGGGCGCTTCAGTGGTTTTTACCCATGCTTACATGCGGGCTTGTCGCGTAGTCGGTTGACGACAACCTCTTGTCAAACGACTGTCAATCGAAAGTATCCCTACCCACTATGACGCGTGACAATTCTGTTTTAAATTTCAGAAACCTATCTAGAAATGCACTGCGTTCCATCAGCAGCCGGGCCTTCAGCAGGCACGCACTCAAATGGATGTAAGTCACATGATAAGTCAGATATATTACTAGCTCGACACAACATAACCGTAGTTAGTCAAACTATGCCCAGATAGCCTATCATCATATATGCTGTATTCTGATTGGCTGACCCACCAATAAGCTATAAGTTATGTAGCGAAAAGTGCCAGATTTTATGGAAATGACCATTCCAGACAACGTTTTTGGCTATACAAATGGATCTTCTACAGTTTGATTTGAATATTTCTCTCGCCCTATGGTATTTTGATCAAAAGCTAATACGGCCCACACCTTCTTTCCCTCACAGAGATTTGTCACACAATAAAATGACAGCTATCAACCGTGAGGCCTTCCCCTCAGACCAACAGCTAAAACAGAGCGCGGCAATCGGTGGCGTGTAAGTAAAACATCCTAAAAGATTATCGCCGTACTGTGCCACGTGAACTACTCCATTACACGTTATCATTTCACACCGCGTGACCGTTCCATACCACATGATCATTTCACACCGTGTGACCATCCCACACCACGTGAACATTCCATACCACGTGATCATTTCACACTGCGTGGCCATCCCACACCACGTGATCATTTCACACCGCGTGACCATTCCATACCACGTGATCATTTCACGCGTGACCATTCCACACCAAGTTATCACTTCACACCGCGTAACCATTCCACACCACGTTATCATTTCACACCGCGTGACCATTCCATACCACGTGATCATTTCACAACGCGTGACCATTCCACACAACGTCATCATTTCACAACGCCTGACCATTCCACACCACGTTATCATTTCACACCGCGTGACCATTCCATACCACGTGATCATTTCACACCGCGTGACCATCCCACACCACGTGACACCCACACGGCCATTCCAGCATTCTATTCCGCCATACGTCTTGTGACCATTCCAACTACTATACCACGTGACTATGCACTTTCTTTAACAGTTATCTCCATGGCAACCCATGGGACTGTACCTGTAACTTGCAGTGGCTTGTGGATGCGCTCCAAACTGGGATGCTAAAGTCGTTGGGTAAATCTGCCGAGTGTGCCACGCCCGAACTTCTCAGGGGGAAAGCTCTAATGGAACTGGCTAGACATGAATACTGCTGTACGTATCACCAATAATATTTTATCCCTGCATGTACTGAACAACAAAATATTCTAGCCAGTATCACTCACTATAACCTCGCTCTGTCCAATCCTTATTCTTTCTTCTTCACAATTTACTCCGCCTTCTTAGTCCACCCTTTCCATATAATCGCCTGATATTGAAAACCCATTATGTCTTTGACAGTTAACCCAGAATGCGCTCACTGTGACGATGCGGCCAGATGTGTGAAGAAACCTAATAGACATGAGTGTGTATGCAGGCCTAACTACAAGGGAAACGGTATATTTTGCGCAGGTAAAAGAAAATATAATCATAAATGGCGTTACGCCATAGAACGAAGTCCAATTACTGCAAATATTCTGTACTGGTAAAGAAGAACTGTGAGGGGAGATGGAAGAGGGGGGAGGGGCTATACACGAGTTTCACGGCGATGTTCGCTATTTCCTCAGGTATACTCAGTCCCCCAAGCCAAGCACTGACATTATACCACTGCGTTATTGTCATGTCTGTAGATATTGACGAGTGCGCAGACAAGTCGACGCACGATTGCAAAAAGAATGAGATCTGTGAGAACTTCGCAGGGGGGTTCGAATGCATCTGTCCTGACGGGTTCACAGTCACTGAGGGCGTGTGCAAGGGTAGGACCTACCCACCGGTGACAGACACCTGTCAATCAATATACAATATAGAGTCAGTTCGTGCTCGTTGGTAAAGCAAGACTTTTGTCGATATATGTGGCGAAATGTACTACAAGGAGCAACACAGAAGATTTTATAAGTAATGTTAAGGGAAATACGTAGTTGCTTTCGAATCATCGAACACAAACGGCGACGGTTTGTATTGCAGGTGCTATCGGAGCGTATATTTTTGATCAGATATTTTGCGCTATATTGTACTAGCATACGCTATATAGGTACTAGCATACAAAACAAGCTCCGTTTAATACTAACAGCGCATTTAATTGTTTTACAGATGTAGACGAGTGTAAACCCCCTCCGGTTGGGTGTGGTCCCGCGTTAGGCATGTGCCTTAACACCATTGGTAGCTACAAGTGTAACTGTCACGCAGGACTCAAATTCGTCATAGGGCGTGGTTGTGTAGGTACGATATTGACTGGCTTTACTAGTGATATTTTTTCTACAAGGGTGGCTTCGGTCCAATTGAACACTCGAAAATAGCGTTATATTTTAAAAAGCTAGAAAGTATCTAAAGTATAGCCAAAGTTAAAATTAGAATGTTAACAAAAGATAACTCTCTATTGTTTTTCCCAATGTGTCTTCTCTACTTATGAGAGAGTTCGCTTGCTGGGAATTATAAATACAAAGTTCAAATATTGAGCACCCAAGGGTTTCTAAGTAAAGCAGTCCGCTAACGTGACCGCTTAGTGACCGAATAATGCGAATCTTTACAATCGGACAGACGTTGACGAATGCAAAGGCCCGGATGACCCGTGTGTAGATATCCCGAACAGCAAGTGCATCAACAAGGCCATCAAGCACCACGGCGACCCGGGATACCTGTGTAAATGTAATGAAGGGTACATGCAGGTCGGGGAAGCCTGTGTTCTAATGGGCGATTCCACCAAAATGTACATCCTTGTCGGTGCTGGATCGGGGATCTTCACTATTTGCGTCATTATCATCGTGCTGATCGCCGTGCTGTGCCGTAGACACAGGTTGGTTTGGAGAGGGGGATGGGAGATGGGGGCAGGTGCTGTTGTTGTGTGTCGTGTACATCTGTCTGCCTCTGGGTCTCTCTGATGTCGTTATCGTCACCGTACTGATCGATGTATTGTGCCGTAGACACAGGTTGGTTTGGAGAGGGGATGGGAGGTGGGGGCAGGTGCTGTTGTGTTGTGTCGTGTACATCTTTGTCTGCTGATGGGTCTTTCTTATGTCGTTATCGTCATCGTACTGATCGATGTATTGTGCCGTAGACACAGGTTGGTTTGGAGAGGGGATGGGAGGTGGGGGCAGTTGCTGTGTCGTGTACATCTTTGTCTGCCTCTGGGTCTTTCTGATGTCGTTATCGTCACCGTACTGATCGATGTATTGTGCCGTAGACACAGGTTGGTTTGGAGAGGGGATGGGAGGTGGGGGCAGGTGCTGTTGTTGTGTGTCGTGTACATCTGTCTGCCTCTGGGTCTTTCTGATGTCGTTATCGTCACCGTACTGATCGATGTATTGTGCCGTAGACACAGGTTGGTTTGGAGAGGGGATGGGAGATGGGGGCAGGTGCTGTTGTTGTGTGTCGTGTACATCTGTCTGCCTCTGGGTCTCTCTGATGTCGTTATCGTCACCGTACTGATCGATGTATTGTGCCGTAGATACAGGTTGGTTTGGAGAGGGGATGGGAGGTGGGGGCAGTTGCTGTGTCGTGTACATCTTTGTCTGCCTCTGGGTCTTTCTGATGTCGTTATCGTCGTCGTACTGATCGATGTATTGTGCCGTAGACACAGGTTGGTTTGGAGAGGGGATGGGAGGTGGGCGCAGGTGCTGTTGTGTCGTGTAAATCTTTGTCTGCTGATTGGTCTTTCTGATGTCGTCATTGTCATTGTACTGATCGATGTCAGGTTGATAGGGGATGGGGTGGTGGCTGTTGTGTTGTGTACATCTTTGTCTGCTGATTGGTCTTTATGATGTCGTCATTGTACTGATCGATGTCAGGTTGATAGGGGGTGGGGTGTTGGCTGTTGTGTTGTGTACATCTTTGTCTGCTGATTGGTCTTTCTGATGTCGTCATTGTACTGATCGATGTCAGGTTGATAGGGGATGGGGTGGTGGCTGTTGTGTTGTGTACTTCTTTGTCTGCTGATTGGTCTTTATGATGGCGTCATTGTACTGATCGATGTCAGGTTGATAGGGGGTGGGGTGTTGGCTGTTGTGTTGTGTACATCTTTGTCTGCTGATTGGTCTTTCTGATGCCGTCATCGTCATTGTACTGATCGATGCCGGGTTGATAGGGGTTGGGGTGGTGGCTGTTGTGTCGTGTACATCTTTGTCTGCCTCTGGGTCTTTCTGATGTCGTTATCGTCATCGTACTGATCGATGTATTGTACTGTAGACACAGGTTGGTAGGGGGGTAGGGGTGGGGGGAGGGTGCTGGTGTTGTTGTGTTGTGTCGTGTACATCTTTGTCTGCCTCTGGGTCTTTCTGATGTCGTTATCGTCACCGTACTGATCGATGTATTGTACTGTAGACACAGGTTGGTAGGGGGTAGGGGTGGGGGTAGGGTGCTGGTGTTGTTGTGCTGTGTCGTGTACATCTTTGTCTGCTGATGGGTCTTTCTGATGTCGTTATCGTCATAGTGCTGTTCGAGACCGTAGACACAGGTTGTTGAAGGAGGAGGGGTGTGGTGCGGTGGAAAGGGAACGGGCATGGGGTGGAGTCTATGGTGATTGCTTGGTGTGTAGCCTCAAAAGACCAGTGGGAAGTATTTGGATGAGTATAAGGGTTAAAATAACCAACAAATGGGTTATTTCTCTGCAGCAAGCAGAAAGAAGAGAAAGCTCTGACGATGGCACCAATGGCTATGGCCGCACCGATGGATTATGCATACATGGATCTGCCACAAACCCCCGAGGGAGGGGAGGAAGAGGATGCCGAGTGGGGAGGGGGAGAGGATGTCGACGACATGGATGATTTTTGAGCTAGGGTTTTGTTAAAGCCTTTTAAGATTTAAAAATCTTATCATATGAAATGCAAATTGAATCGAAGAACATACTTTCATTTTAACTTTTAATCAAAATCAAATTCATTGTGTACATTCGAATAATACTTATATCCCCCAACCTGCACTAGTTACACATAATCTAGATCAAGTGTTCGATCACATCTGAACTTTTGGAGCACCAGAACTAAAACCTAGAGGAAAATAGACGAGAATGATAGAATGACGACTTACATCTATCAATATCAGAATTGGAAAGTCTTTGGGAAAGTTTTAGAGAGGATGTTATGATGGGCTGTCGTCGCCCTCTGAGCGGACCCAGAATGCCAGGAACTAGACAGAAAATCTGTCGTGCACTTGTGCGATATCACCTTGGTAACAGCTCATTGTGTTGAACGCATGGGAGCACCATCACCGCTATCTTTCAGTACGCCTTTCTGAACTGATGGTTCTTATATCACCTTGGTAACAGCTCATTGTGTTAAACGCATGGGAACACCATCACCGCTATCTTACAGTATGCCTTTCTGTGAACTGATGGTTCTTATATCACCTTGGTAATACCTCATTGTGTTTAACGCATGGGAACACCGTCATCGCTATCTTCCAGTACGCCTTTCTGAACTGATGGTTCTGGTAGCTGAACAGCAGAGGGTTAACCATGGAGTTGATGTAGCCCATTAAGAGGAACACGTGGTGCACGTGATAGGGTACGGCCATCGCACACGGCATCCAGCAGATATTCATCACAATACTGAACAAGACAAACGGGCCCCAGCACAGCAAGAACGCGCCCACGATGACGGAAATAGTGCGCGCCGCCTTGGCATTCTTCACAAAGTACTTCTTCCGGCGTATGGTTAGATCTTCCATCGAGCCAAAGTTCATGGGTTCTGGTGGAGGCTCTTGGTTTGTTGCTGGCGCGGTGAGCTCTATTGTGGATTTCCGTTTCGTATCAGTCTCTACGTCTGTTTGCATTGTGGAGCAGCGCTTGCGGAATGCCTCTGGGGTTTCACCTCCGGTGTATGTCATTTTGCTAGAGGGCATCCCAGGAACCGGGCTACCTGTAGTGTCACAAGTACCTACGGATGACGTATCACTGTCATTGTTCGCGATTTCTACGCGAATGGAGCTTCTCGAAGCTGGGAACCCTGTAGATGCTGCTCCAGATGAATTGTCGCTGTTTGGCGATGGACCAGCGGCGTGGACCTTGCTATGCAGTGGATGTACACTGCGTTCCTTGCCACCGCTTTGGCTCCGGCGATCGCTCAATAACCCACTGCCCTCTCTTTCAACAGCTGTGCATATTTGATTAGAGAATGTTTTATCATTATTGTCATCGTCGTCGTTCGCATTATCAGTATTAGAAGCAACTGCAACTGAATTTACGTTCTTAATTTCTGCGTTTTCAGCATCGATAGATTCAACCTCGCGGGAGTCATCATCGTCTGTTGTTTGACACCAGCTAGTATCTCTTCTATCTTTATCGCCCTCCATATAATCGTTAGGCGTCGTCGCTTCCTCTCCGTCGCCTTCGCTGCGATCCCCTGCCTTTGCAATTTGTATCTTATCATCTATTCTATCACGCTTTTTCTCTCTATCATCGTCATTACACTGCGCCCGCTTCACGTTGTTAAGATCAGGTTGTGTTACGTTCTCTCTCTCCGTGACGTCCCGATGCACATATTGCGTTACGCTCTCTCTCTCCGTGACGCCCCGGTGCACCAGTACGCTGACCCGGGGTGATTCCAGCTCACTTTCTTCAAACCCAGCGTTTTCTAAACCGGCCTTTTCGGGAGAATTGTTGTTTTTCTTCGCGCTCTTCTTGCGTGATCTGAGTTTAGTCGAGTTTCTGATGTTATTCACGGCGGGCGGAACCTTCTCGGCGTCCGGGGGTGATTTCGACTCCTCATTCATAGCAGGCAGCTGCATAACCTGATGCATGTCGCGTTTTGGCCTCGAGGGCATTCTATATTTGGTGTGCGCAATTCGAAATATTTTGTAGTACATACAACACATTATAAGCATTGGTAAAACAAAGTTAACGAACGACCCGACAACACTGTAGATGGGGGCCATATTGAATATGCATGTTCCTTGGTAAAGGCTGGAAGGGTAGTGTTTGACCCCAGTTATCGGCACAAGTGCAAATGCCAACGAATACCCCCATAATACTAGTATGGCTATAACAGCGCGTCTCTTGGTAATAAATGGAGATTCCCTAAACCGGTCCCATGGGTCCTTTAGTGTCTTATACCTATCGATACTGAGTACAAGAAGGTTTAAGATCGATGTAGGAATAGCGATCATATAAACTGTTGTCCACACAATACAGAAATCTTCCCCTCTCGGCCAGAGTCCGCTGGTGATAAGGTACTCCATGTCGAAAGGCATAGAGAAGCATGCCGTAGCGAGATCAGATATGGCTAAAGAAACGATGAAGTACGAAGACACGACATGTCGAAGATTGGCGTTAACAACAACAGCAGCGCAGACGAGTAAGTTGCCGACGATAGTCGCGGTTATTACCAGTGCGTAAAGTATCACGAACGTAACGGTGAACGCGTCCGTGTACCATGGAAGAATTTGCGGAAAATTGGCATCGCACGAGGAGTCGTTAAGACTGCATGACGAGATGTTAGGCATCGTGTCGCTCTACTAGGGCACTTGCGTAAACTGTTTAATAACAGAATCCTGACGAAGTAATAGTCGCTTTATGAGCTGATGAACATGACGTGACCAAGGTGACTGCACGTTCTTTGAGGTATGGCACGAATTCAGTTACGTTACACTTCAGTAAACATCTAAAGACAACTTTAGACACGCACGAAAACAAGCTCTTGCCGGCTAACGGGAACTATTTCAGGTAAAAACCTCCAGGTCCATTAGAACTGATCGGCGATAGCCTACTAGTCACCGTGCATTACCAAAGAGATCTTGTCAGGATCTAACATAGGCAGTACTAGATAACAGCACAGAGCCTGAGTGGCTAATAATACAACAACACGCCAAAGCTGTTAGAATTAGGGTTCAGACTATCAATTACACTTATCGTGGGGAGAGGCGGCGTGATTCGCGGCAGTCACGGCAACGTTTGGATTAACAGTACAAGCACGCAAAGACAGCGTTATCACCGCTAAGTCACTCAACCAAATCCTTTATAATCTATCTTTGTACCTAAACCTGCTGTCGTTTGAATGATAATCAGTTTCCTGATGACTGTTAAGTCTGGAAATAAGCGGATGTGAGCTGGTAGCCGCCAATGGGCGCCATTTCGCCTCATCTCTTTGGTTGTAAAACAACACGCCACTGCAATTAGATATTTGAAAAACTATATGGCAAGGCAATTAACCATACAATTACCTTTGGTTTATGTGCTTTAAATGTTTGCCGTAGATTGTCAATTGGCATTGATTCTTATTACTTTCTTTTAAAAGAAAACAAAATAGTAAAAAGGGGATGGAAAGGATTTCGAACACACTTTTCAAAGTTTTTTTTTAGCCTTTTCAGTGTCTTTTTATGGTTTTCAGAATGTAATGATAACATTTAGATGCTACCGATAGCATTATATTTGATCAAAATTGCACCATAATCACAAAACAACGAATCTAGAGTTAAGGAAAGGATTGGGCTGGACTGGCGTGGTGTTAATTCGAGGTGAAAAAAAATATATATATATATAAATAAAGGCATAAATATCATAGTGATATTTTGGCAATGGTTTCATCTATAGTAATCAATTTTCGTCCCGACTCCAATTCGCTAGGTCAATTCCTTATCCGTATAAATCATTTCCTCGCTGTTTTTCTTTAATGCCAAAGTTCTGTGTCAGAAAAAAAAAGAACCACGTAGATTTGCAGGAATTCACTCTACTATATTTTTTTGCTAAACACCATCTTGAAATAGAGGCTTCGACCCAGGCTCTTTTTAAGAGAAACAACAGCCATTGATAGGTAGCATTCAAACAGGGCAAGGATTGTAAAGGTTGTCAAGGTGTCAATTCACTGAAAACCCGCCTAATACGAGAGCGTCAAAGTGTTCATCCAAGCCAGGGGCTCACATTAGCCCCCTGTCCATGCTTGGAAATATAGATTAAGCGCACTATTTGACGTAATGTGACGGATACATCAATGCAAATAGAAAAAAAAGCTTAAGACATGTGACATGATTATTTAGTGATTGTGGTAATAGTTCAAATGTCTCTTTTTTATTGATTTTGTGCCTATTAGGCTCTTGTCTACTTGTCAGTTAGTAAACAAATTTCTTTGACGCCAACCCCACCCACACTTCACTTGTGTATTTACTTATTTATTTGCTATCTCGTATATATGGCGAAATAGGTGCCCTTGTAATATAGTCAGAGCCGACAGAGTTTTATTCGTAATACTATTTTGCTTTAGTCCAGGAGAGCATACGATATCTTATGCTCTCCTGTTTAGAATCAGCGGGACATAGTAACGATAAACGTCACAAAGTCGTTGAAAGGATCATTCTGTGAAAGGATTTCGTTTGCGGAAATTTGGCGATAGTGTTTCGATTCTACCCGCGCACAATAAAACATCTGAGCACTATGGTTAAACATTGTGGGTTGTCGCACTAAGCGGCTGTTGGCCTGTTATTGAGTATTTTGTTTATCTAGTTTCCATAGTGCAATCGAATTCCACCGGTATTTTTTATCTAATCTCATCAAAGCGCCAGAGGCGTGATGGTAATTCAAATGGATAATAACTCCGTTAAGGTTCTGTATATGCGTTCATGACAATAACACGCTGTTAGAAGGCAAATCACGCCGCCATTTTACACTCATACCAAGAGAGAGCATAAGATAAGAGAGGGACTCCTTGCGCGCCATGTCGATTCCCATCCTGGCTATATCTTATATATGCTCTCTTGCTTCTACTCTAAACCAATTTACAAAAAAATGTATTATCATCATCTAATTCAAAAGAGTATAAATAAGATATGTTCGTGCTTGTTATTCAAGCATTGGACTTCAATTTTGAATGTTATTTTTGAAGTTTTTTTTTAATGTTAAGAGTTAGCAAAGGTGTTGTTGATTCGGCATATGGATCAAGTGAATGTAGTGTACTAAAAAATAGTAAGTTTAAGGAGTAAGTCATAAGTTTCGGAGTCAGGAATCATTTAACCCAATGACGCCTCAAGCGGCCTGTACCGGCTGTGAGAAGTACCATCTTAACGAAACGCACAAAATACCACAAAAGTGAAGAGAGAATAGCAAACACAACCCAAGACACAAATAGATACCTTTAATATGATCCTTCAGGTCCATTTCCATGGCCTTAAAACCAATGCCCACTCCTTGAAGGCTTTTGCTGACATAACAAATTGCAAAGCATCCTGGGGGATCCGTGGAAAAATTCACGCAGGGAGGGCCTGTCAACACGCCTCTACCCACAGTTAGATGGGTTTTCATTCATCCCAAAGCCAAACAAATCAATTCTAGATTTTGGTTTCAGAAAAGACAGCATTTAGGAGAGCTGTGGTAATTCATTAGAAGAATAATTTTCTCATCCAATTACGAAGAAAATATCCCCAGGAATCCAGCTGTGCTTGTAAACATCCGTAAGCACAACACACAGCTATTCCCCAGTGCATCACCTAAGGCAGTAAGCTGTATCTTTTATAAAAGATACAAGCAACTGTCAAGTTATGCTTGCCGTAGCACAACTATACGAGAAAGCTTGGATACCGCTGACTAGGTAAGGGAGTGGTCATTAATTACTGGGGGGGGGGGGGGAGGGTGGGCTGGCAATTTTGCAAACCCCCCCCCAAATCCAGGCCCAAAGAAATCGTGAACCTCCTTAGACCTCCCTGTCTTGCGAGCGATTTGATTGGAGGACTATAATACGCATAATTATTCACTACCGACACTCGAGGTGCGTGTTTCCTCTTGTTTTCGCCGAGAAAGAAAGCTTTTCAGCCACTGTTTCCACAGTATTTAGGAAGACAAGAACATAACTATTTAAAACTTTGAGCCGCATATCGGGGATTTTAACGCTATATTAACAACGATAGAAAGGGTTTCTAAAAAGTTTAAAAAAATTAGCGCAGCGCTAAAATAGAGCTTCGGTCTGATGTAGGCTTGGTTGCTTATGGGCCTTTAAGTATGAACCTTCACTTCCGCTAGTTTAAGAGTGGCACAGAGATAAACGACAAATACTGGTGTCGCTAGAAAACGACTACGGCGTTGAGAATTTCAACAAAGGCATTTGAGTCTAGGTTTTGCAACATTTTAAAGTATTCGTTTTGTTCAACTGATTTGGGGCAGCTCTTCGTCTGTCAACCATAAGAGGGTTTCTCAAAATTTATTTATATAAAGACAATATTGGTACGTGAACAATATGGAATTAGATATACAATAGTAGGAAACATTGTGAACTGAATAAAATTTTCATCTCAACAATGACTCTCTCGCTCAGTATTATATTAAAACCAGACTTAAATTTAACGCCCAAAAAAATGTGACCCCCCTAGGCTGCGCCAAAAAAACGTAGCCCTCCCTACATATTTGCCGCCCCCCCCCCCCCCCCCCCACAGTAATTAATGACCGCTCCCTAAAGCGGTATTTCACTTTAACGCGCTGTGAAAAAAAAAAAAAAAAAAAAACTAAAAAATAGAGGTATCTGCTTCCGTTATATAAACATCCCAAAATGTTCAATCAAGTTGAATCGCCGTACTCAAAAGCGGTCTACCCGCATTGCATCGAGAAGGCCTTTTAAACTTAATTAGACACATATTCCCGCCTCTATAGTAGTCACAGGATCCAAGCTACAATAGGTAAATATTCTAGAGTGTTTTTCTTCACATGCTTAAAGGATTTGTGAGAATAGGTGATTTGACTGCAATACACTGATTGATGTATATAAGAGCTTATGAGGGCATAGATTATGAGATTTTGTTCTATGTTTTTCCAGTCTGTTACGATAGCTTAGTTTTATAACGCTTTGCCAAGATTTGCGCTATGCAACTAGAAACACCCGGAAACACCAAAACGATTTAAGGGGTAAAACTTGATTGAAACAATTACTAAATACGTTTTGTAGGGAAAGGTTATCTCGACTTTCGCTCGTCCCTCAGCACTAACACTAGACGTTTCTTATCGGGAGCTTATCAGATCAGCTGATCCTCCGTCGTTGAAATTATTTGAAAACACTCCTTCGCAATCAAATCCGTAGCGCCCCCCACCCCACCCCCCTCAAACCACCAACAATATTTTCATCACAATATAATAACCAGAAGGAACATAGCTGTGCCCCAATTTTTTTCCTTAATGTTTCTTTATCGTGCAACCCCCCCCCCCCCCAAATCCCCACTCTCACCCCCAATATGTAGAGGCCCGACGATGTATAGACTGATAGATGATAGATGAGTAAGGTGCAAAGCACATGTACAATTTGGTAATGCTTTTACATTGACTAGACAACAGGAACCTCCTAAGGCAAGTAATAGATACAAATCCTGGGCGACCCGGAAGAAAAACGACAGCTTTAACCAATGATATTTTAAGCCACTACGAAATAAAGAAAGGCAAATACAAATAGTCACTAGAATCCTATAATTGTCTTCTTATGTGCGCTCTGTTTGGCTAAAAGTTTTGTGTGGAATTCAATGATAAAATTGAATTAAATATAAACACAGGGGGACCGCGCGCGTAAAAAAAGTTTATCCCTCAAAACGCACCAAAATCAATCGGAAATGATTTAACTATAGGATTCAATACGACTGCAATATCGTTTTTCAATTGATACTTATCTTGGAATGCTCTTATCCATTATGAATTTCTGTAACAAAATTCGAAATAGACTAAATAGCCGTGCCTGTTGTTCAATTAAACTTGTATTTACATCGCGAATTTCCCAAAGCTTTCAAAAACAATCAGAGGCAATATCCGCTACTTAGGTACTATAGATTTGATGTTGACAGTTTGCTTTAATGTGGTGATATGAGGTTAGATAAGCTCATTTACAATAATGGTATAAAGCGAACATACGAATCGGAAAGCAGTGTAAGGAATGATAGGTTAGATAAGCTCATTTACAGTAATGGTATAAAGCGAACACACGAATCTGAAAGCAGTGTAAGGAATTATATCAAAGTTGTCGCTCACCCCTGTTTTGTAAGGGCTGGTATCGCCATATCGCGATGTTAAATCTTACCTACAACAAGTCCACTCCGATAGAATGGGTGTCGACAGAGATTACAGCGAGCGAGCGAATCGCCAAGATCGTGGTGTGCTTTCTTATTATCCTCACCGCGTTAGTCGGCAACGTCCTTATCATTGTCGTCGTGTGCCGTAACGCGAATATGCGTAAAACCATCAACTACTTCATCGTCAATATGGCCGTGTCCGACCTCGCTGTTTCCCTGTTCGTGTTGCCGAGGGTCATCTCAGAGAACATCACGAGTTACGAGTTCCTCCCTGAGTGGCGAGTGTCGGGCGCGGCGGGGGAGGTACTGTGTAAACTTGTCTACTTCATCTCGGATCTGTCGCCAGCCGTGTCTATCCTCAGCCTAGTCTGCATCACATTGGATCGCTTCTGCGCGGTCGTGTTCCCGATGAAGCGCACACTGATCACCTCGCGGGTCCGACTTGTGTTAATAGTCTTCACCTGGCTCTTCTCTGCAGCGTTTTTCTCGCCCTCGTTCTACACAATGCGGCTTGTCGGTATATCTGGGCTAGACTCTGTTTATTGCCGGATGCGGTGGAGTAAGGACCGCGCACAGCACGTGGTCATCCACCGCGCATACATCACCGCGACGTGCATCCTCTTCGTCATCACCCCCATGGTCCTAATCACCGTCATGTACACCGTCATCATGGTAGTGGTCAGGATGGCCTTGCTCACCCGTCAATCCAAGCAAGGGAGCGCGGCACAGCGCAGGCGGCAGGACAACAACAACCGGCTCTTGCGTCTCGCTGTGCTAACTGTCATCTCGTTCACAGTGTGCTGGGGGCCGTACAACATCTACCTTTTCTTGCAGAGTTTTGCGTGGAAATGGAAACAGAGCAGCAACGTTCACGGCGCGCGCGTTTTGTTTGAAGTAGTGGTGTTTCTTACTTACACCAACAGTATGATCAATCCTTGTCTGTACTTCGTGTTCATTGAGAACTACCGACACGGTCTGAGACGTGTGCTGCGCTCGGCACATGACGCGAGAAGAAATATACCGAGCGCAACGAGACTAGATGGCAGATTACGTACCCAGCACACTGAGCTATACTGTGTATTATCCAAACAGCTTAATGAAACAACTGCCAGTAACGTTCCAGAAATAGCACACAGCAATTAGCAAACCGGGACGGTATGGTGTTTACCATCCACAAGGCACAGGGCCACATAAAATATCCTGCACTGCATGTAAGATCCAATGAAATAGGTATCACTTTGGTATAATTATAGAGCGGAATGCATGGTTTATGGTGTAAACACGGCCTTATGGAACAACTGACATAAAAAGTAGAGGGTGCGTAACAATGGCTTATTAGTTGAACAGGTTTAACAAGCTAAGTAACCCTTGATGTACTTCAACTGGTTGCTCGAAAACACCTTTTACGTTTTAGTTTAGTCGATCAAACATGTTAGTCACTCTTTCAAAGTGATCTTGTTCAAGAGTAAGAAATTGTTTCATTCATCACCAATCAATTTTTCAATCAAGTTTTCAATTTTCGTTTATCTGTGCGCACTCTAAACACTGGTTGCATGCGCTCGAGAAAGCACTATAAAACACGCCATTTCAAACGAGCTCGCGCTGTTTTGATTTTGTAAAATACTTTTTTCGTTGCGTATATTATTTATTCAGAGAATTATTAAAATTGTCATTTATTTGAAGGTCGTATGTGAGTGGATTTATACTAAAACAATTAGACTACTCGTTCTCGCGCCTCGTTAACTATCTATTGACTCATAGAAAACTCGAACTGGTAGTCTAATTGTTAATTATAAACGATCTTGTTCCCGGGGCACAATCGGAAGAACGTTTTTTTTTAAATTCGTAAGTTCGTTCCCTTCATATTCGAAAAAAACGCGGAAGAACGCTCTTAAAGTCCATACAGTACGATAACCATTTCCGTATCACTTTATATTAAAATTGCTATCTTTTTGCAGAGGGTCCAATGCTCGTGATTTTTTCTAAGACGACTTCAAAATTGCAAGAAACAAAACGGAATGATAGAATTCTTCAAAATAAATGCCAAAACCCACGCAAATACTGAAGCGGCGAAACACACAAAATGCAAAAATGTAGATTATAAGGTGAGCCTAGAATTGGGTGATTTATTTTGATAATTTTCGTGCACGAGAGCTCAACAAAAAGCTGTTTTTATTTACAAGAACACAATGTGAATGCTACGGCCGCGAATGCGTTGTTGTAGTTCTTTAAGGGTTCTGCAATAACAATCCAGTTAGCCAGCTAATGATTTAACTTGCATTGTGCGCGCGCGCTGCATCGCAATCAAGAATGGCGACATTTCAACTTCAACTTTATTGTACATAAATACATTATTTTTTCTTTTTTTACAAGCGCGCGCTGTATTTGAAACCTACAACAAAACGATATTTTCTTTTCTCGCAAATAATTCTTGGCTTTAAATTATTCTTCGCTTCATTGTGGGTAGCATTGCAATAGAAAACACTTCGCCAATATTTTGTGGTATTGTCGTCTCTGAATTTTAACAGTGGAAAATACTTTGTTATAGATTTTCCCGCCAAAACTCAAAACGCCAAAACACTCGATTCATACCCTGTCCCCACGTAGGCATTTTCATTTGGAAACGCAATCTTTTTGTTCCGTTTTCAAAAAAAAAAAATGCGTCCACACGAAGCGTTTTCAATTTGATACGACCCGTCCCCACGAAACCGCAGAAACGATACGAAAACAACAACAAGCTGCACAACGCATGCGTACTCGCGCGCCAAGTGGACTGGACCTGAGTTGTAACCCCATCGTTTTCGGAAGGTTCCGTTTTCTTCCGTCCCCACGGCAACGAAGGGGTATCGTTTTCAAATTGTTACAATCTGGAGATCGTTTCTAAATCGTTCGGTTTTCGATCATCGTTTACGCATTTCCGTGTGGACGATACCCGTATCTGTAACAAAAAGGTTGCGTTTTCAACCGAAAGCGGATACGTGGGGACGGGGTCTCAATCTCCTTTCGCGCGGCCAGGAAAATTTTCAAAGCTGTAGAACAGACTCATACCCCATCGTTTTCGGAAGGTTCCGTTTTCTTCCGTCCCCACGGCAACGAAGGGGTATCGTTTTCAAATTGTTACAATCTGGAGATCGTTTCTAAATCGTTCGGTTTTCGATCATCGTTTACGCATTTCCGTGTGGACGATACCCGTATCTGTAACAAAAAGGTTGCGTTTTCAACCGAAAGCGGATACGTGGGGACGGGGTCTCAATCTCCTTTCGCGCGGCCAGGAAAATTTTCAAAGCTGTAGAACAGACTCATACCCAGTCGTTATTTGCTGTTGCGGGGACATCCACAGGAACCCTGAAGCGGAGACGGAAAAAAAATAACGACTGGCAGATTACAGATCCAAGATGGCGGACGAAATCGGCGAGCAAATGTTACAAATTTTCACAGACGAAGAAAGACCCATCCATACTGCATTTCTTGCTTATAAAATTCCATGTGCACATGATAACTGCAGAAATAGCCTATATACTTTCCTGGAGTTTGGAATTCGGCGTACGATCATGTGCGCGAATACTGACTTCCTCACTCTAGAGCTTCTTCTAGGGAACATGAAGACAATTTGTGCTCGAATTATATCTCTGAAAGTAGATATTCGTAATAAATACAATCCAACCAAAGCAATATGAGATCAAATAAGTGCCAGAACATTTAGACCATCCAAATTCATTTCATGAAATGATGTATCGAGCTCATCAGTGACGTCCGCCATCTTGGATTCTACAAAACAAAAATATCGTCTAATTGAACAGCGAAAGGCCGAGAAGAAAACTAAATGGTTTACAATGAGTATGTGTAGGTAGGAGCTTGGAGTTGTGCACAAAAAAAACTGAAAAAACGGCCATAAAAACGCCGCTTGCAAGATATTTTAAAAACTTGCAAGATATTTCCTAAGTTATGCCAGACGTCAAGTTCCCTGCTAGCAGAGGCCTCTTTTCTCTGTATTTCGCTGGGCTGGAGTTCGCGAGGAAAAGATACCTCTGCCATGGGTCGCAAGTTCGTTTGATCAAACCGCCGTCCACGATCGTGGACGAGATCCAAAGCGCATGCTCCATTCATTAATTACTGGCCACTATTTGAGCCAACAATGACTAGCGCATGCATGAAACGTATATCTGCTGCGGGATAATAAGCCCGCATTAAGGCGTCCTCCTTTGAAATATCACGCGACGAATTATAAAAGAAGCCATACAATGCCTTATCTTCATTCAGAATTTTCTCTCTTTTGACTAACGAGTCAATCTTCTGTTTACAGGTTTTACATATTCTTCTGGGAATAGCTGATCTAAGTTTACCAAAAAGTTTTGTAACATTTTCTTCGAATCCAACTGTGCGATATTTACATTGAAGAAACTCGCCTGCCCAGATGTCTTGAAATTAATCCCGCAAACAAGACAAAACTCGTCTTTGCTGCGTTTGTTGTTCAATCATTTTAGTGACGTTTTAGGTGATTGAAATTGAAGAGTTGTTTTCTTTTTTCGAAGAGGAGAACTAACCAGAGTTTGATTCATGATTTCCGACTAAACCCATGCAAAGCATATTGACAGCTTTCGCGCGATGGTACGGGTTTTGGCACGTCGGTCGCTTATTAACGCTCACGCATGCGCAACAGAAACAGTATCGACCCATGGCAGAGGTATCTTTTCCTCGCGAACTCCAGCCCAGCGAAATACAGAGAAAAAAGGCCTCTGCTAGCAGGGAAGACGTCAAGCGAATTCCTACCCCGAAACCGCATCCTGACCGTCATGCACCGTGCGCTTATTTACCCTCCCAAAAATGCATCGCGCGGCGTCTGGGTACGAGACTGGTAGAACATTCAAATTCCAATCAAATAGGCCTTTTGCAGCTAAAGGTCACGTGCTTAGAAACCCCATAGCAACGCCATGCTGGACTGCAAGCATTCCAGTAAACAAAAGGTCAAGAGAGGACACGCACGTGTGGTTTCAAACAGTTCTTAGAGCTTTATAAAAGATTAATTCCCTCTGTTATCTGCCGTTCTTGGTTATAACCTTCGTGAACTATAGTTTTGGAGTTCATTTAGGCTGAAGTGCGGATTTTAACTGCCGTTTTGGACTTTTTTTTACGGCCGACGCTTACCGCCACGGACAAAATGGCGGCCAGTCAAGGTATGTGTTGATAAAAAAACACCTATAAAGCTAGTTTTATTGCGTGTAATGATCGGAAATTACTGCAATGTACTCTTCATATAATCTAAAAAGATTTATACAAGTTTCAAGATCTTTACAACCCGAAAAGGGAACAAATTTTGTGCATTAAGAGATAGTATACTCACGTTACATAAAGCACGCAAAGCGTCTCTATCACTTTATCTCTCTTACTCTTTCCGAAGGTAATCTAAGTTGAAATACTGCTCTTTCGATAATATTTTATTCATTTTTACACAAATAACAGATGACCAAGAGACACAAGACATTTCTCGTCTCCCAAGTCTTTCATTTGAAGATGTGATAACATACTCAAAAGACAAGTCCGGCTGTAGCAACACATCCAAGGCGATGAAGTTTATGGCCGAACCGGGCTATCTACATGATCTTAAAGGTAAATTAATATTCTTCTCATTTTGCTACAAGAAATTGGAATTGAATTATAATAGAAGCCCTTATAAGAGAGACATTTCTTTGCCTTCAATTTTTAATTAGATTGGATACATTCCTATACATAATTTTCCTATACACCTTCCTATACTTAGACTCTTCTTATGTCCATAATTTGTATGTATATGCAACTGTAATTGTGGTTTCACAAGGACATTGCTCTAAATTCATAGTTGTTTTTTCTCTCATTTCCAGTTACTTATATTGGAGATAGTTCAATTATTACAAGCAAGTGCTACCGCTTAATGAGAAAAAGTGAGCCACCTCATAACTTGGAAGTTACAATTTATTTGACTGGGGATAATTCAACTGCTGGACGATGCTCCTGTGTTGCTGGTATTGGTGGATTTTGCCACCATGTCATAAGTTTGTTATATTACATATCCCTTTTAAAGCAGCTTGGGCACAAATCAATCCCAGATGAACTCACATGCACAATGATGAAGCAAAGATAGAGTGTCCCACGTGGTAAGAAGATTGAACCTTCACAGATACAAGATGTATTGGTTAAGAAACCTCAAATGGGTGCAGCTTATGGCAAGTTCAAAAAAAGTACACTCTACTCACCCGCAACTATGTATGGGTTTTTGACAAAGGAAACTTTCAATGGTCTTGACCCACAGCCCCTATTTGCAAATATTGTTCCACATGAAAATCAACTAGGCAATGTTCCATTTGTTCCATGCAAGTTTGGTAATGTGCCGAAAGGATCTGTACTTTCTTACCAGCAAAAAATGTCAACGGAGTACATTATAAATGACTTTACTTGTACTGCTTTTCCAAATCTACCACTTGATAGTGCTGCGCAAGAATTCGACAATAACTATTCGGGACTTCCACTTACTGCTAGTAAGCAAGCTGCACTAGAGTCCTTGTCCATTTCAATGGAGACTTCTTTAAAAGTGCAAGAACAGACAATTACTAAGTATGGAAAAGTGGCAACCAAGTACTATGTTATCACAACGAGTACCCGACATTGCGGGTGTCAAACTCCAACAAGAACTCTGGACGATCGTATTTTTGCTGCAGGCAGAAGCATGATAAATGTAAATATTTCCTACTAGTGGCTCCCGTGAAATATAAACAAAAACCAATTCTTTGTTGTACATAACTTTTTAAGGTATATTTCAATCCTTCAATGTAATGGGCTTCCTGGTGCTTTAGGGGAATAGTATGTGTCGTCGTAAACGATATATTTATCTCCTATTTAATTTACCTAATTTAAAATGGCGCTTTCTATAAAATACCGCCTGTATTTTAATTATCCACCTTATCCTATATCCGTGTTGGGAACCCTGTGCATGTTATTTTTGGCTGGAATTGGACCCCAAATTCAAACCATGCCAGTTCGCACATATGATGGGTTTTGTTAATAAGAGAGTGGATCGTGAAATCCTTGCTTCGTTGGCTTTCTTGGGCTTCTTGGTGTGTTATTTGGTGGTCGTTTCCATTTTTTTAATGAAAATCGATTTGACATAAAAAGTATGTGGGTCAGAAAATACAAAATGACCGCCAACTGTTTGTAATGAAAAAACGGCCTTTGCTTTTATTAAAAAAATAGTGCATTTTATATCGAGACTGATCTGATAAAATAAAAAGTGTCGTGCACCATCTCGATCTGATTAAATAAGCGTTTATGCACCGTCCTTTAAAGGATTGAATTGAAGTTCAAAAATCAAAGGTCTTACAGTTGAGACTCTTCCGTTTTCTTGTTTGCGAACCGTTTTGTTTATGCGCGATAGAGCTAAAGACTCTACCTTCTTTTCGAGGTAAGAATAATGCCTTTCTAAATAACGATAAAAAGACGGTTGTGTTTTCAGCTACAATTAATCTATCTGTGCAATAAAACTACGGCAAGTATTCGAATTCTTTTTAAGATTTGATTTTCCGCGCGCTGCAAGGTTTGTTTACACATCTTCCTAAGTTGTCTAGAATAAGATTTCTCCTCTACGATGATATTTTTGGAGATTATTACTGTATACTTTTAGTGTGTTTTTCTTGTGAGACACGGAGGTCTAAAGGTCTAAGTCCTTTTTGCTGCGGGAAATAAATTACTTATTTTTGTGATTCTGTGAAATCTTGAAAATAACGCCTTTGCTTTGTGATTCTCTCGCCAACAATAGTTCATTCGTTAGCGTATTATATAGTATATAGATAGGGAGACAAGCTAGCTCAGACCAAGCCCTTGAATAAATTGAGTCCATGGATTTAAATCCACAAATTGACCCATCTGACTCCTAGCTCTTATAAAATATTACTCCATGCATAAAATTGGTCCAGGAATCTTCATATCTAATGAATATACAGTAAAAAAAAACGCTTATGAAATATCAAATCAAATTTAATTTAATGATAAAAATTGTTTCAAATATTAACAAAATGTAATCAACAGTCAAGTGTGACTTGCATCATGTGGCCTGCATAAAAATTTGATAATTTCTTGTTACCCATAATTTGTCACCCACTGGCCAAGGGATATGTGATTTACATGTAAACGAAGAGAAGAAAGAGACAACTTAAGGGAGAGGGCAGCTCACCATGGCCACTAAACCTCGAAAATGAGATCATTGAAGGCATGGAACAGTCAGAAAGAGAAGTACTGAAAACAATGAAAGAACTGGGAATGGTTCCTGGGCTGAGGGCAGCCAACGCAATCCCCAAACTGGCGATATCACGTGCTTGAACACGGCTGACCTAAATCCTTCCGGATGACCTAAATATTGTAACGGCAGACGAACTATTCGCCTCGACAACAGGATTTTAATAGACAAAATTTATATTGAACGTTCGTCTTAAAAAGATAATGTAGCGGATGTCATTGCTGACGAGTACCATTTAGATTCTGCTACCAGACTTGACCAGGCAGGCACGAGGAATTTTATACTTTTATAAAGGGGTTCTTGTATGTACTTTAAAAAAAAAACTTTGTTTAACCTCCAACTACGCATTGGAGTCTGGTGGCACGACTTGTGTATGACGGTTCATACACATATCAATCCATAAGAAAAAACCGCGCGCGCATAGGATAGAGACTTAAATCTCTACTCTCACTTGCCTCTTCGTGGCGTGTGCTACTTTACAGCAAACAGAGAAGTCCAAAGTATCTGAGACTGATTTCTCGTCTCTCACTTGCCTCTTCGTGGCGTGTGCTACTTTACAGCAAACAGAGAAGTCCAAAGTATCAAGCGGTACTAGACCGCTTGGTGACGTTTCTGGTCATGACAGCATACACACCCCGGTCGAGGCCAAGCTGGACAGATTGTAAGTCCAAACACAGTGCCCAAAAAAGGAGAACGAATGATAACAAGAGTAACATCCTACCAAGCAAATAAGGCCGCTGTTATTATAAGAACCAATCTATCTATTTGTGCAAGATGTTATTATTACGCTTTGCCATTTTGGTGATGGTATCAAACGAAAACAGTAGAAGTATCTGAATGAGGAGCATAGAGAAGTTGTGCTAACAACGGAAAGTGAAACACAGTCTGACATCACCACGACCACCCTAAAAATCCAAACAAACCCACTGCCAGAAGTCATTTCACTATATGTTGTTACCATACATATCTTATCTATTACAGAGGCACCAAAATGTCATTGGCTGCGCCAAGCAGAACGTAACCACTGCTGTGCCTCGCCTGGAGGAGGAGAGATAAACAGTTAAAAGGAGCCGAAATCTGAATAATGGAAATGAATCTGACTCGCTTTAGTCTCACAAGAGATTAAAACATCCGCTGGACCAATCAGACGCCGTCAGCGTGCCGACAAACGTACATACAGACGAAATTAAATTGCTAAAAAAGATAATAATGAGAATACAAGGCAAAACTTAGCTGCTGCCTTGAGTGATATGAAGAAACTGGAAGAAAGGATTTATGCACAAGAACAAGCCTGGAACAATTTGGAATAGTTGTCCAGCCGATCTTAGAAATCTTTCAAAAGAAATGTTCAAGAAAAAAATGAATTCAATATTATTTGACATTTTCAAAAAGGAGGATAGTTATGCTGACACAAAAACTATTATTAATGACATGTGTAAATTTTAACCTTTATCTTAATTCATTTATTCGCTCATTTTTTCATTACTTTTTTCTTGATCTTCTTTAAATAGTGTACCTGTTTTTAATCATATGTTTTGTATCCAGTATTGTATTAATATTAGTTTTTTCCCCTTTTCTCTAATAATCAGTACTGTCCTTCGCCTACCTGCCTCGACTAGCTTTAGCTATCTGCAGGTAGTGTGCTACTGTAAATATTGATATAAATATAAACTGATATAATTAAAGTTGAAGTCTTGAAGTCTTTGAAGAAAGACAAAAAAACCAACAAGACAGTTGTCTAAACAGTCTAATCCCTAATCCTCCACATTGCCTACCAATTGCGCACCTGTTTAAAGGTAATGGACACATCCACACGTAGTGGGTTTGCTTTTAACTTTGCAATCAACTCTTGCCGATTCAACTCTTTGAGCGAGCTCCCCGCGTATAGAAGGGATGGGGCAAAATACCGTAAATTGAGGCAATACATTCCAGGAATGGGGTAAACTTTGACGTTCTCCTTAACTTCATACGTTCAGGTGTTAAGCAGATCAGATCAAGATAGATTGAGATAGTCCTGTCGAACAGCAACAAGTTCAAACACCAGGGAAATTCGCCGTACGAATTTTTGGCAAAAAGTAAATGTTAGAGGTTCTAGAAGTAACAACTTAGACAACGCTGTAATTCCTGGACTGCAAAGAATGGGTGAAATTTTTTTTCCAACCTTGCAATAGTATGATAAAATTGTTAAAAAAAGCTTCTTCATAAAGGTCGAAGTGCTAAATTGCAACAGCACAGAACTTGTTAGCGGGCCAAAAAACCGGACATCCTAATGATTGGTGGGGTTTGAAGAACTGCGCGTTCAAATTTAGAATGTTACAATGCTCGATATAGTGCTGAAAATTGAATTTTTGAAAGTCCTCATGAAATTATTTTAAAAAAGCAAACGACAGCTGATGATAGACCCTCTTTAGGTTTTTCGTGAGACTTCTTTCGACTAAGCATTTCTAAGCGGATTTTACCGACCTTCACATGAAAACATCTCTTTTTATGTTATTTCATTTTGATTAGTTGTCTTTTCGGAAAACCGTCTTCAAATTCCCTGTGTTATAACAATTTCCCGCCATAATGATTGCAACGCGCGCGACAATTTCAAGTTTGCTGAAATTTTATTTGCGGTGAAAAAGGTAGCAAATCGCCTCTTTATACGGGAATAAAGGCAAATCAGTCGAGGAATTTATCTGCATAATGTATTTTCATTCAAGAGAAGTATTTTAGTGAATATATCTAACTGTCTGTGAAGAATTCAAGAGAAAGCGACGATCAATTGGGACTATATATCATTTCACAAAATTGTTGGTAAAAATTCGGAGGATGTCTTAATTAGAACTTCTGCACTTGTGGATGATTACGAGAATTGTGTGGAAATACGAACTGGATTTCACTGAATGGTCATTGCGAAAAAAATCTGCAGGAATATCAGCGAAGTGGCAGAAGAAACTGTTTAAGAAAAAAGAGTTGGAAATTATATTGAGGAAAAAAAACCATAAATAAGATAAGTAAGCTTGCGTAAAAAAAACACTGTCTGAATATAAATATTGAAACTCACAGTTGCAGAAAAGCGACAACAAATTGCTATTACAGTGTAGAAAAAACAGCCTTTTGTTGTTGATTTTCTCGAGTGAGTCGTCGATCCGGACCGCTCAACAGCCAATCAGCGTAAGAGGTTGTTGGCATATAATCAAAGATCTTAACACTCTTTTGCCCAGTCAGGCTATAGATTCTTTCGCTCCAACTAAGGGCTAACATTCGAAATCTCAGTGAAACTATTCTGTTTTCACAGAGGCGTATAACATCCCTTAAACCTTGTGTTGCTTTATTTCCATGTGTCTAATTGAACGAATGCCTTTCGCATGCATCTTTCAGAGGCAAAGCAATAAAAACTGCTATTTAAGTGTTAAGTAATGGGGTGGTGGCAGCGGTGGGATTAAATTCACGCTAATCCTCTGGAGAAGTATAAGGTCAGAAAAACAATTTTATCTGCGATTGATGCAGACACGCCCGGTAGATCTCCGGTGAAGCAGCCTGATCTCCTTCATAGATTATACACTTTACTGAACCCTATAACATTCTCATTTTTAAATACATCTACTTATAGTTACCTCAGTACTTTTCAGAAACCTTAAAAACCTCAACGTGGATCACTAAAGATCGCCTTTCCAGAGTGTTTGGCGGGAAATTCATGCGAGTTCGCACGTCTACATTCAAGTGAAATGCAATCAAAGCTTTTCCAACACATTTGTATGGGCATTGAAAAGCAAGAATCCGTGCTTCATCGGCCCGGTCTTGGTGGTGTTTTTGGTGATGGGTTTAATACTATTTTCTGTGAAATGTGATACCAAGTCATGTGGCCTTATGTACGTTCGGCTAAGCTTGATATTTGTTTTGTTGTTTTGTAAGTAAAGTCTTATTTACAAAGAAAACATGGACCGACAGGATATCAGAATTGAATCTAATTACAAATGGAAGTGGTTTAGAATCAGTTCTTATTCTGTAGTTTAATCTAATATTTAAGTATTTAATCGATATTGTGGCAGTTTTAAAACCTCTTTAAAATGATTGTTTACAAAATGTGTGCACTCGATGGCTTTCATGTCGTGCAAGACGCAAAGAAAAATTGTTTTATTGCAGCGTCATTTTGCCTTATCATTTCAAAGTGGAAACCATTCCAGATACCCCCTATTATCTAGGGATTGTCATTCGTATGGTTCTTGAGTTTTCTAGTTCCTCTTTTTCTCAGTGTGAGATAACAAACACTTTTTCCTTAGCATATTAGATATATGATACATGTATTTGTATATATCTGTATTTGTATATATCTGTATGTGCACATGTTAGTATGTTATACTTGTATGTACATATGTGTAGTACGTGTGTACTCTACATCATTGTTTTATTTGTCCCTGTTTTTAACACCAGACATTTACAGCTTGTCCACCCAGGTATAGCTTCTGTACATTTGTTTACATTTGTTTACATTTGTTTTCCTTTTAAGTCAGCACAGTTTTATAGTATTGTAAGTAGTAAGAAATGAGAGGTTGCACCATAGTGCATTATTCCAATGTCATCTGAAGCTACTGAGTCACCCCAAGAACAGTGGTTTCCCAATAGGTTCTTAAAACAAGTCTGTGCCTTCATTTAATAATTGTGCTCGCACTAGCGCAGTATGAATGTAATTTGTTACCATCGTTATTTGCAGCATTGTAAACATTACGGCAAACATGTCAGTCCAAGGTAAGCTTTGAGGCAACATCCATTGGATAAACCTTTATCTAAACATATCTGAAAGCCTTTCGAGATGTCAAGTGCCTAGCTACCAAAGGGCTTTCTGTTAGCTAGCATATATAAGACGCGACTGTGCCTCCACTGTGTCTCTTGTGACTCCACTTTCATGTTTAAACACTCCTTGTGAACACCAGTAAACGTCGGCATAGACAATCAAGTAGGGTGAACCCAGTTTTGGCCAGGTTTTTAGGAACCAGTGCAACCAGTGAGCTGTTAAACTATCAACGGTGGGACATCTTGGTTACATGTCCCACCGACCTTTGAAGCCCTTGGCCATGCAACAAATCACTTTCACTTTCCTCATGATTTAACCATGTGCTTCAGTATGCTTGCCGAGGCTTTTATCTTTTCATAATTTCCATCAAGTTGAGGCAGTTTAAAAAGAAAGAGTCCACACAAAAAAAGAACAGGCCCTCGTTCAAACAGTACCAGTGTGCAAAACCTTTAACAGATCATAAACCCTCAGTCAAAAAAAAAAAAAGCCTGATCAAGTGATGTTGTTTTGCCTTCCTTTAATGATACTTTTTTTGTTTTGTATCTTTTTGTTTATCGATGGCTTTATCCAGTGGTGTTGTGCATCATTTGTGGCATTAAGCCATGTCAAGCCTTGCTGTCGCAAAAAAAAAAAATCATGCATTGGGGTTGGCACTTTTGGCTTGATTGATTGGGCCTCTGCCTTTCATTGGCAAAAATTCATCTGTGTACTATGATGCAGAGATTCGAGGTGTTATTATACATTTCTTTCAGAGGGAACAATATTTTGAGTCCAAGCACCGAAAAGATTACACAGAGTTAAAAGAGTAGAAAACCACCTATACATGACGACATGCATGGTTCAACAACAAGACTTAATCCAGCCATTTGCATCGTATGCTTGGTAGATCGAGGTTGACATTTGATTGCTTCCAAGAGTTTTTTCACCCATATGGAGATCAATTTGTTCCTCACAAACACAGGCGAATGTAAGATTGTTAAATCAATGATACAATTAATATAATTTACTATTGTTAATGGTGTATATCAAAGTTCATTGTTATGCTTGTGTTATGAAAGGAGTTTAGTTCATTAAATCAATATTTACAGTACATTACCAACCCCAATCAGATATACTGACAATGCAAAAAGTTTAGAAGCCAAAACAATAAGACACAGGCAGAGGAGATGACAAACCAAGGAAAATGTGGGGAATACGAAAAAGAATAGAGGATCAGAAAGTGTCACTACACCCAGCGAAAAGTGAGCCAGAAGATCAGGTGCAGACACCTTAGAAAAACTGAGAGAGAAGGCAATGAGCTACTGCTACACAAAACAAGAGGCAGGAAAACTTTCATCACGGCAGCAACATCAGGTGCTACTAGCTTTCTTACAAGAATTTGCAAAAAGTTAAAACCAGATAACAACGGAATCTCTAAACAAATTGAAGAGATGGTTCGCAATTGTGCCATCTGCGAAAAATATCGGAAGGAACGTATAGAACCGATGAAGGGAACGGATTTCCCAGAGCGACCGTGGTCCAAACTCAGAGCAGAATTCTTCCAACATGAAGGCCGACACTACCTGCACATAATTAACTACTATTCGCGCGATATCGAAATATACTTGGTGAGCAAGAATGTAACAGCCTGTGATACAGTAAACAAGATGAAAAATGCCTTTAGTCGACATGGAATCCCAGATATCTTAGTTACCGACAACTGACCACAGTTCGCCTCTGCAGAGTTCAACAAGTTTGCGGCAACATGGGGATTCGATCACATAACTTCATCACCTCGGTACGCCCAGTCAAATGGCGAATCGGAACGAGCCGTCGAGACAATAAAGAACTTTCTGAAGAAGTGCGATGACGAGTAACTCTCTCTTCTAAGCTACAGAAACACACCGCTTCACAACGGATATTCTCCCTCACAGCTATCTCCCTCACAGCTAAGTATGGGTCGCAAACTAAAAACGAGAGTACCGTGCCACCCTGACGAGTTGAAACCTCAACTCCAGACATACACGACTCCCAGAGATACACGACTCCAGAAGCAATACAAAGCCGGTCAAGCCCTCTTCCGGTACAAAAACCATCAGTCTCAGACAAAGAGACCTTCAATGAAATGTCTGGACCCACACAAGGAGATGCGAATCGAGTACCACAGCCGTGCCCTACGCCAGAGCAGCCAACCCTGGGGCGATCAGAGAGAGTGCGCCGCAGACCTTGCAGATACATTGAAGAATACTGACTGACAATGACTGCTGTTAGTTACCGTTAGAACAATGTTAGAATATTTACTTGTATAGGTCAATTTAGAAGTAGACCATGAGTACACGTTTGTATGTTACGTTACTGTTAAAAAGGGGAGATGCAGTATTTGGCTACCTGTAGTAGCAGAGGGACTAGGGGGACTGGGGCGAAGTAAGATGGCGGCCTCCTAGAGCAATCGGACTACGATTGTATGGTAGCCCCTCAGAGTATCTTAGACACAATAAACGTCTTACTACATAAACAAATTAACCATTTGCTGGAAATGCTGTTCTGCTTTAGTTTGAATTACTTATCTAAGGTCATCAATTTTTTAGACCTATTTATATGTTATTATTTATTTCTATTTCATATTTCCAACACTTATAAAGAAAAAAGGTCATCAATTTTTTAGATCTATTTATATGTTTTTATATATTTCTATTTCATATTTCCAACACTTATAAAGAAAAAGAGCGAAGATGAAAGTGCAAACATGATTAGAAGAGAAATATTTTAAATGAAAATCATGTAACCTTGACACAATCGCACAATATGCAGTAATCACAAAACTGGCCTTTCCACTGCACAAATTTCATGAATCCTAAGAGGTGGAATCACAAAAACCAAGAGTGCGTCCACAACACAGTTGGCATTGAGATGACATAGCATGGGACTCTTGATACCTAATGTAAGAAAAAGGCCTGTGTAAGGTCTCAGTGAATTCACTAAAAAACAGTTCACAAGAACACACAGTTCCTTCTTAGAAAAAAACTTCTTAGCAGTGCTGAGAAATGATTGAGGATTGATAATTCTGTTATTTATATATACTATTATTTAAAATGATGGTTGAAGGTTTTCATAGAAAGTGCTCAATACTCAAAAGTAGAGCGGTGTATAGTGTTAGTTTGAGAAAAATACAAACTACATAGGTTTCCCTACAGGTCTGTTTCGTGGTTGCCAACTCATCAGGGGATTTAATGAGAATATTCCTACCATCGTATATATACTATTAACATTGAAATTTACATAATAATAGACTGATAGTTTTAGCTAAGGCGGTAAGAGGAACAATAGCGAGTTACATTAAATATGCGGGGCGAAAACTAACAGTGCGGAACGTGTGAAAAATTGATAGCGCGAAAATTTAACGGTGACGGGATTAACAGTTCTAATTGTTTCGTAGCAGGGCTTTGTTTCTGTGGCGGCACGAGGACACGAGTTCATTGCGTTTGTTTAGAGTTGATAGTTTGGGTTGGCAGATGATCGTCAGCTTTTCCTTGAGGCAGAGGTTGCAACGCTTAGTGGTACTGTTGTAGGCGGAGTGGGAAGAAAGAATGCGCCATGAAATAAAGTACTCAATCATGTTGTCCTTGAGAGTCCAGACGTGTTTGCTGAGTTCGGTGGAGTTTCTGTGTTTGGCGTGTCGGCATGATGCGGTGTGGTTTCTGTACCTGGTCTCGAAGCTGTTTTCAGTGAGCCCGACGTATGTTTCCGAGGTGTTGTTGTCTTTTCGAGTTACGGTGGCTTGGTAGATAAGAGATGTCTGTAGGCAGTTTCCGTCTAGAGGGCAGGTGTCTTTCTGTCGGCAGTTGCATGTCTTGTTGTTGGTAGTGGTAGGGGCGGAGCTGGTGATCTCGGTAGCCGACGATGCGGTGATGATGCGCTTGTTGTGGTTGTCGATGATCTGTTTGGTGTTGTTCATGCAGCTGTAACTGATTTTGATGGTGTTTCTGTTGAAGATTTTACGGAGGTGGTTGTCTTTCGGGAAGTGCTTGTCTATCAGGGTGAGGAATCTGTGGCCGATGTTGGTGCTGGTGTTCTTGCTGAAGGGCGGGTTGTACCATAGGATGTTGTTGCGTTTGCGGGTTTTATGGTTGGTTACGGTGTTGGGTTCGTAGCGTAGCGTGTAGTTGTATCCGCTATCGTCGAGTGCTTTCTGGTAAGGTGGCGCGGTCTGGTCAAAGAAGGCTTGGTCTGAAGATAGGGCAGATAGGCGTCTGTTGATACCAGCAGGGATGTTCTTGGTGATGGAGGGCGGGTGGTTGCTCTCACGGTGGACATATTGTAGCGAGGAGTTCGGCTTTGTATAAGGCTGGTGTGCATTACGTTTTAGGTCAAGGGTGACGTCTAGGAAATTGACAACTTGTTTGTTTGCCTCAATGGTGATTCGGAGTCCGTTGTTGTTGAAGATGCGGCATAGTTCCTTTTTTAGGTTTTCGGTGGCTCTGGGTGTGGCGTTGGTGATGGCTAGTCCGTCGTCGCGGTAGAGTCCTACGTTCATATTGAGGTCCTGAAGTTGGGAGAGAAGGAAGTTGCCTACAAGTTCACAGGTTTCTGCGCCATCGAAGCTCCCCATCGTAACATCAAATATCGTGTTGCCTTTCTTCTGCCAGGGTGTTTGGTTGTGGACCAGGAAGGAGCTCTTGGAGTGGGTTATGATCTCTTTTTCATCAGGGGTGATTTTGATCCGACATGTTGAATCTATAGAACTGATAACTAATATTAATCGATTCTAATCAATAAAATTACAGTCTGTATAACTACAGCCTGTATAACAATAAAAGACAATCAATTCATATTGTTTGGCTTAACTACACATTCCATATACAACCAAGGCACAATCCTGGATGTAACCAGCAAGTGGCAAATAAGTGAGGCAATTACCTCGGTGAAAATGTTGAAATTTTACGTTATTTCATTGCATAAAACCAAGGAGCAATATACTATCTTAGATAGTAAGATATTATTGAACACGCCAGGTTTGAGTCATATTTTTCATAGTTCTAGTTCTTTACAAATCGCTCTTAGATTAAGATTGCATCATGAAGGAAAATCGATTTTTGTTTAACAAAACCATAAAACTCACGGGTGTCTAAAGTTTTGGTATAATACGCTTCCGGCTGTCGCGTATCTAGACAATTCCCGTTCCCAAACCGTCTAATACGGGTTAAATTTACCTGAGCAATCCGTAACGGGTCTGAGCTTTGCATCAAGTAGACTTCCCAAGCTGGGTCGTCTGCACGCGTTCTACTGCGGTCTTGGCAGAAAGCTGTGCTTGAATTTGAACACTGCGACGAAGGAAATTATTTCAATAAAAAAAACTTCAATCAATAAGATATATCACAAGTTGAACTATAAGTTAGTTGAAACAAAAAAAACTTATGCTTTAAATGACGGTGGAATGAAGTTCGAAGATTAAAATTAACCGGCTGAGCTCAGCAAATCGAAGACGATACCTTCACGACTCTCAACCTCTTCTTGGTATTTTTTCAGAACAATTCAGCTTCCTCTACAACATTTGAAAGTTTCAATTAATTCTTAACATCCATCTTTTGAGTTCTTGCTTAAAAATGCTAGGAAATTTCACATTTCAACGCTGATGCAAACACGAAGCTCTCCGTTTCTCGAATCTCTTTTTAAAAATGGCGCCAACGCGTGTTTGCAATCGGAAGGCCTTATGGGTAATTTCAAATGCATCTCCAACCCAGACTATCTGGAGCACAGGTAACCCGTGGGAACGGACATTGAGTCCGTTTGCTTCATCACGTTACTTTCTTTTTTTCTTTTGTAGCGTGATAAAAGCATCTAAATAAGATAAATAAATATGTCTCAGTAAACAAATTCGATCAATTATCAAAGTCTAATCTAATGGATAAATTTAAACGGTATTTGTCCCTTTGTCTTCGAACTCCACAGAACATAGAGAATCGGGGTAAGTCTATATTTAGTAAACAATGGCGAGTCAACAGGAGCGTAGCCCCCCCCTCCCCTTGAGCAGCTAAAAATACAGTAAATGTATGGACATTATCTTAAATACAAGAGAAAATGTCCCTGAAAAATAAAAATCCTGGTTACGCCGCTGGTCAAGCACACAGTAACTGCATCTGATGAAGATATCGGGGGCGATAGTTGTCGAGTTGTCTTTGCAATATGACAGTTCTCGGTGGTTACTAAACTCGCGCATCAAACAGACCTCTTTTAAAATAGTCCTCTATAACTCAGCTTTCTTGCCATTAGGGTTGTCGCGATACGTTAAAAGGTAAAGTTCGTCGTATGCCGTATGCAAAAAAGCGAGTCGGCGTTGATATTTTCTTGTCTTTTTAAAAAAACGAAATGTTAATGGCGACCAAAGCTTTACTATCTGAGCTTTAATTTGCTATTACGATCATCGCGATATAAGTAAGATGTTCAAATTGATTATGAGCCATACACTATTTTTTTACAAGAACCGTTTTCATGAGAACATCCATCCTGAAATTTCACCAAATTTCAAGAACATGCAGAGGCTCAGATAGCAGAGTTTATTTTTATTTTTTTTAGTCCTGATGCGTTCTAAAATTCAGAATCAAATTGTGCTCATAGTGACAACCTAATTATTGCTATCGATCATTAGTGTTATTCTCTTCCTTATAATTCATTTGGTATTATATCCTTATACACACTAAAATTTAAGAACATCGTTATGAACATATTCAGCCTTAAAACGTCCAAAAAATATGAACGGCCTAGCCTCAACTGAAAATTAGACGTTGTTTTAAAAAAGAGGATATTTTAAAAAGTGGAAGACAATCTTGTTTTTGGAAGAACGATATTGCCTTCGGACAAACGATCTTGACTTCGGAGAAACGATCTTAAAAATCGGAGAGCGTTTCTAGCATCGAACGATATTTTTCGTTCATAGTCCGAACGCTTTTTCTCTAGTGTACGTTTTCCCTTGCCGGGTCACATATGATTAGATGACTTTATTAAAAAAAAACAGGCTGTGTGTGGTTAAAAGAAAAAGTGGTTTAGTATCAAGAAGTATCTTTTAGGTCAACTGACATATTGGCGATAGCAAGAGTGGCAATATTTATTTCAGTAGGCGTCACAGGACCACTTTAACAAGTCTGCCAAACCAGCTCACTGTAATTCACTGATTTTTAGGAAGGAGTCTCTCGTTGGGACACGTGGAAACGAGGCGTCCTCCTATAACCGTAAATGCCCGTGTTGTTTCCACAAAACAATTGGATTAGAATTTAGACCAATTCTCAAAAGCTTAAACAAATACATGCGATAAGAAACACAAATAGTTTGAGCTAAAATGAGTTACGTCCTTATTTGTTTACTGGCACTACCTTGAAAACACCGCTAGTGCCATGGCGGCGATCAGTCTAGAATGAGCAGCCTCTTATCAGGGATATCGATTTTTGAATTTTATTTTGCCCGGGAGGAACACAGATTTATCCGGTAATGTTTTAGCATTGGTTTTAGGAAAGGTTTGAATTTTGTAAAATAATTAATAAATTTTAATTTTGTTAGTGTTATAAGGGAAGTGATAAGATTTCTTCGTAGCCACTTTTGTTCCGCGAGTGGGATGTTTTGTACTTTTTTATCTATCTTTAAACATCAGAGTACAATACACCAAAAGCTGGAAATCGACTCTGCCAAATTTTCGTCTTTAATAAGACTTCTTCAGGGCAGACTGAAGAAGTCTGCCCTGCTCTATAAAGTGACTCTGTACATGCTTACTGCATAGTATGATGATGGGGGCACAATACAGAAACATTAAGAAAATATTGAGGGCAATTTGCCATAGTGCCCGACCCTTCCATTCAGAGCTAGACTTGATCAAGCACGCTGAAGACTTGTTCTTGCCGCCAAATGTTATTCCTATATTTTAAGACTACCTCAGGGAAGAAACCCTGCCGCTAATAGTATCAAATAGACTAACATTCATTAGAGTGATTTCATTGCTTCCGTTCAGAAAAACGCGTATCAATTACAGGGGGCGTAGCCAGGATTTCTCAAGAACGTTCAACATTCGCTTCCAGCTGAGACGTAACGTAACGACCCCCTGGGCCACCACCATGGCAACGCCCCTGAATTATGTGTTTACCTTATTCACTCGATCCACTATGGTCATCCCCAGTTCGTCTAGAACCATAACATAACAGAGATATACTATTCTGAGCTTTCAGTCCCCGAGAAGTGTCGTATGCCTGCCTCACCCTTCCCCACAAATACCCCCTACTACAGGGAACACGGCTGCGCATTTCCTACTAAGTACCAACCACATTTACCAATGTAAACGCAATTAATTATTGGTTTATTGAAGTGTATGAAAAAAAGTATTTACAAATATTATTAATAATGACGATAACTAATAAAGTCAGTATGTGTTGCAAGACTCCGCTTCTACGAATAGCAGCTGAAAAGACGAGATCTCCTTAGCTCACAAGGGGTTATTATTATTATAGAGAGAACACAAGCAAATCTTTCAACGACGGGACTCGCCAAGATGGCGCGGATGTATCCGCGTATATATAATAGGTAATTTGCAGCTTAACAGTCATGTGGCTGTTCTTTTAAGGTATTTTGCAGCTTAACAGTCATGTGGCTGTTCTTTTAAGGTATTTTGCAGCTTAACAGTCATGTGGCTGTTCTTTTAAGGTATTTTGCAGCTTAACAGTCATGTGGCTGTTCTTTTAAGGTATTTTGCAGCTTAACAGTCATGTGGCTGTTCTTTTAAGGTATTTTGCAGCTTAACAGTCATGTGGCTGTTCTTTTAAGGTATTTTGCAGCTTAACAGTCATGTGGCTGTTCTTTTAAGGTATTTTGCAGCTTAACAGTCATGTGGCTGTTCTTTTAAGGTATTTTGCAGCTTAACAGTCATGTGGCTGTTCTTTTACTCAGAGCAACTGATAGGACCTCTAGACTCACAAGAGAAAATTGAATGACCATGACTGCTCATTGACAAAAAAAAAACCTATAAGAACAACCTACCCCAATTATCTGAACTTTTTACTCGACTTGTTTAATTATCTAGGTGCTCAACCCAGGTAGCGCTGTTTTGTGGGCGATTTGAAACATCTCGTTCTTAAAGTTCATACCCTCCAGTATAACCACAGGCAGACTAGCTGCAAAACGCCTATTCACATGTCGAATTCGCACTTCGAAATTAATCATATAAAATGAGTATTCTAGGAAAAAATACAGTTATTTAAGGCTATGTTCAAACGTCGTATTATCTATGAGTCGATTGTTTCATCTTCATTTGCATGCATTTGCATTGAATACGGCTCATGGATAATACTACGTTTGAACTTAGCCTTAGACTTCCTTTACACATACTGTTGTTTTAAATAAATAACTTATCTAATAAGATGCTACAATAGTTTGTCCTAAAAAATGCAATAACCGCAATTCCAGGATTGCTATACTAATTTTGTCTTTTTCAAGGCCTCCTAACATATTGACGCTCCGAAATTCGTAACTCTCTTAATTCGTAAATCGCATAAACTTTCGAAGAAGAGTCAAGTTGATTGTTTTATTGAGATTTATGTCATGACGCTAACCAACCTGCCGAACATTGATTCAAAATTATATTTATTCTAAAAAAAATGAAATAATTATAAGCAAACTGTTCGAAAAACACTTTTCTTGATATATCACTGAAAATAACGGATGAAAACGCACATGAAAGGATATTTTTTAACGCCCTCTACATATTCGCCTAGAATTAGAGAGAAAAGACGCGCGAGCAAGTTTACAGTCTTTAAAACATTTCATCCCCCTGGTCAGGCCGTGGTTTATACCCAGTGGTGGATAGCTAGGCGAATAATGAGTCATCCCCCTGGTCAGGCCGTGGTTTATACCCAGTGGTGGATGGCTAGGCGAATAATGAGTCATCCCCCTGGTCAGGTCGTGGTTTATACCCAGTGGTGGATGGCTAGGCGAATAATGAGTCATCACCCTGGTCAGGCCGTGGTTTATACCCAGTGGTGGATAGCTAGGCGAATAATGAGTCATCCCCCTGGTCAGGTCGTGGTTTATACCCAGTGGTGGATAGCATCAAAAAGGCTTCCATTCTCTTGAAGAACTACTACCATCGAGCGTTGCTGCTTTCCGATCGAGGATAAGAGATTCTGACAACCAACGGCGACGTTCTCCTAGAATTTCCGTGTTATACTACATTTCCCAAAGCGTCTGCACTCACAAACTGCTGGATTATTTACAAGTGTAGATGTTAACCACTTCTTTACATCGTTCGCACTTGACTTCACAACACCACTTGAATACACAGTTACAATTCCTGGTAATTTTCGCTTGCTGGATATTGTGGCCACGCCCGCAGCAGAGCAGTTCGCACCCGTCAATCCCGTTCGAAGTGTAGTTGCACTGTCTTCCCGAAGTCCCTAGCGAGCCGACGGTGACGTTTTTGTCGCAGTAGTTTGGTGAGGTCTCGAAGTAGATGAGATCTTTATCGGAGGGCTTTTTGAAATGGCTGTACTTGGGTTTGAGACGCTTTTTCCCGCGCCTGTTCACCTTGGTAGTCATTTCGACTGCGCTATCGTACTTCACCTTGAGGTGGTCGCCGATTTGGCGGAAGTTTGCCTGCTGCATCCAGCAAGTCTTCATGGAACACGACCCGGACAGACCATGGCACTTGCACTTCCGCCAGACTAGCTCTTCTAATGCCTTGGGAAAAAAACATAGTAACATCATTCACACTAGACCCCTGGGGAAAGACAGAGTCATGGTTACGCCAGAGAGAGGCCCCAAACCATTTACTAGAGACGGGGTAAACGACGGAGATCTATTAGTGAATTCATGGGATGCAAATTCACATGTATTCCATGGATAGTTCTATTAGTGAATTCATGGGATGCAAATTCACATGTATTCCATGGATAGTTTCTTTAGACAAACTCATAACTTTTTCATCCGAGGGGGGGCCGTAATTGGGGAGGGAGTGCGGATAGTCTAAGACTGGGCGATTTCCCAAGAAGAAAGAGCGTATTTTTAGAGGCTGACCAGAAACCTAAGGCTCTGCAGTAATCCTGCCAAGAAATCGCATATGCTCTGTAAATACAAAAAATCCTAGCATACCTTTCTCCCTGCCCTGCTGTTATGCCTGTTCATAATCTGTCTCAAGTCACCACCCCTCTCGCGCGCCTCCGTGAACTGTTTGCTGAACCACACGCCGAACTTGATATTGCTATTACAGCCAGACCATGTCCAGCCTTTAGACGATCGACCGCTGAGATTACGATCACAGTCGCAGCTTTCTATTCTTCCTTTGGAGCAAGCGTCGGTGACGGAATGCGCGACGCCTGCAGCGGTTACAGCGTGCACGAACGCAGCTTCACGACAACCTGCATAACATCACCAACGATGACTAAGTTAACAGAAAGGAATTAATAAGTATAATCTCCGTGTAGCGGAGGTTTCGATAGATTGTTTTAAAGGCGTAGGTCGTGTTAAAGCGCAAAAAATGTAGAAGTCGACTACTCTAAGCGAAGTATACCCGTCCAGGCCCGTACCCAGGATTTTTCTTGGGGGGGGGGGGGGGGGGGTGCGAAATCCGAAAAAGTGGACCTAATTTTACCGGGGGGAGGGGTGAGCTCTCAAATAAAAATCTAACCACCTTCGAAAAAAGGGATTTTTTTATGCATTTGTAGTATTTCCACTGGACACTTACTGTCGGATTTGGCTACATACCAGTTATGCTTGTTTATAGTTTTGTCTACAAATAGCACGTCTATTTAGCACCGAAAGTGGAGCTTCGGCCGTTGTGGGGAAAGTGGGGTGCGTTCGCACCCCTTGCACCCCCCTGGATACGGGCCTGCCGTCGACTATTATAAGCGAAGTAATCCTTAGACTATTCTTAGCGATATATAATCGTCGTCTATGCTAAGCGAAGTATACTTGCGACTATTTTAAGCGAAATATATCCGTCGACTATTCTATAAGCGAAGTATACCCGTCGACTACTCTAAGTGAAGTATACCCGTCCAGGCCCGTACCCAGGATTTTTCTTTGGGGGGGGGGGGGGGAAATCCAAAAAAGTTGAGCTAGTTTTCCCGGGGGCAGGGGGGGTGAGGTCTAAGCGAAGCATATCCGACGACTATTCTAAGCGATGTGTATTCGTCGACTATATTTTTAGGCTCGCAAACCATGTCCACTTCCTTTTCCTGGTAACTATGCCCTGAGGTTTGCAAACTACTGGCACAGGATCTGAGCGCTTATTATTGTAACTGTACATGCAGTTGCTTTCCCCTTTATTAGTCATACTTTATACATGTCTTCTTCTTTCCTTTACCAAGAGTATTGCAAAACAACAAGAACAATGCCAACATCACCACTCCTATAACTGTAAGGGGGTTTCAAGAATAAGATTTAACTACTGCCAGAACACGTATGTATCCTGCAAACTAAACATTGCTTCGTAAAGTGAGCTTACCAGAAGTGCAAAAGCGGCGCAAAGGACGGAAGCTGGAAAGTCTGGTTTCCAGAATAAACTAAGAATCTTATTAGTTTTCTTTTATTGTAAGTGGATATCCGGTTCGGACGGCCGTGAGAATATTCTGCATATTTTACAAACAGATGTTAAATTCTTTGTACGACATTTCTTTACTCGTTTGCCGCAAACTTCGACTTAAGAGAGGAGGGCTCGGAATTTAGAAAAGGGCAGTTTTTCCGCTTGAAAGCCAGAAAAAGGTTTGTGCTAAAGGTCTCCTATTGCTTTTCTTTAAATCGAGTAATGGGTATGAAAAAAGAAGATAGTAACACAGAGATAAATAAAGAATTAAACTCTTTTTCTCTGCTCTGAGAACTATTGGCAAAAGCGAAAGCATTATGAGGTAAGCCCGGCTTCGATGGAGATCGCTTCATTGTAATGTGGAAGATCGGCCGTCGTCGTAAACGCAATTAAACCACCCAATGGAAGTAGCGGTGTTACGGACAGTCCATCTGTCATACGAGTTGCTTACAAGACCACACAGAGATACCGTAAGAACATAAGCGGATTTCACTTCAAGTTCAATGATCACTTATACGTGACTTGCAAGCGCTATCCATTTGCAACTCGTTCGTCATCGGGGAGAACTGTTTGTAGTTTATATAATTTTACCTTTCCCCTAATAAAAATAAATTCCCATGTGAAATCCAATTTGAAGCGTTCCCTGTGTCTCTATCTTCCAATAGAAGCAGAATTGGGATAATTATTGTTGAATATCGAGTGTGAATTAACTGGATGTGGGCAATCCGGTGCTTTAAAATAGCTATATACTCAACATCTCAGTCATACCAAGTACGGTATTTGTGTTGGGCATAGAGAGCAAGCATGTTTACGGAAGGACAGATATAGATTATCTTTATCGCGACACTTTCGTTATTTCAAAACGTCAATTATTTTTAGACCCAATAGTTCAAAAGCGCATTAGTCAAGGTGACATTCTAATATCCATCCTTCCAGGGAGTCGGAAAAGTCTGACGGCAGTCTATTATGCTGCTGTGCTTGAGAAATGAGGGTTGAAATACTAAAGAATACCGCTTGATTAGATAAGTACATATGTGGGTTATTAGAAAGAAGGATGCTGTGCTTTGAGACGAAAAGATATGAAACGAGCGATGAAAATCACAAGCAATAAAGGTTTAATTTACAGGTTATACTAAACTAAAGGACCAATGCAAACATCCTTTCCCCACTCTGTTTGCTAAACAAATAATTGTCGGCGTAAAAACGTTTGTCACAAGAAGCCCACATACATGTTTTCCATGTTCGTAATCGTCTGGGTTGTTTGGCTAAACTTCAGAATACCCGTCCATTCGTGTATGAAACACTTAAAACGGCAAGCCACTCCCAAAAAATTAACACGAAACCTTGTTTTTAAACAGAAAATAAAACGGCAACAAAAGTATATAGCGTTCAAGACTTTGATTACAATTTTTTCCACGCACTTAACGAGTTACGCCTCAAGGTCTCGCGTAAATTAAAAAGACGACCTCTCTTGATGAGTGGTTCTGTGATATTCGTATTATAAGATAGGCCATTGCCAAATTTTCGACATTCTAACGAATAAACACGCGCTTGAAAATGCGAGAACGCGGAAAATGTAAACATTTCGTCGGGTTTTGCAAGTGTAAAGCTAATTTAAGTCACATAGTCGTTTATTTGCGGCTCAAGGGGTTACTCACCTTTAGAAAGCACTGATTCGAACAACGACCCGGACTCTCTTATTGTGGAACAATTCCAGCGGCGGTTACGGAACTGGTGACGACACTCATGTACGCCGTATTTCGCGCCGTGCGCAACGTGTTCCATCAAATCAGGGTTCTTTCGACAAACTTCTTGCTGCCTCGAGTTAAATTGCCGAGTCACGTAGCATAGCATTGACTTTTTGGCGGGGTCCGAGGAGACGGAGAGCTGTGTTCCTAGTGTCCTAGGGAGAGTAAATGGATTTTTATTAGTATGTCCGGGTTTTTTTTTTCCTTTCACACGAAAGGGTCAATGTTTCAAGTATCAAGACAAATGAATGAAGCGACAAAAGAAATAGCAACTTACCACCAAACAGCCTCGCTCGATACCAGCAAACTTATAAGCGGGACAATCGCAGTGATAATTACTCTCATGATGCCGCGTTTCTCACTTAAACCGCTATAATGATGGAGAAGAATAAGTCCACTTTCTTGCACGCCGGTCTCTGTGGTACGTCCTAATAGCGCAAACTCCAATCCAAATGAATATAAAGGGATGGCCCAAGAATTATCGAGGTGTCAACGGCTTTAAGGTCTGTCAGTCAAGGCGGCTGTTTACCACTATACGAGATGTGATTAGAGCGAATCCGGTCACAGGGGTCAACAATAATGCAGCTTCAGATGCAAGGATCAACTGAAAAGCTAATTTTCTCGATTGGTGATAAAGATGACTACAATATTAAAACGCTCAAAAAAACCTATTGTCAGGGGGATTAGATCTTATTTAGATGTTTCGGGGGTGGGGAAAAAAACATTTGACAATAGTGTTAGTTGTTGCCGGTTATGCTACAAACAATTGAGTAAAAATAGAAGGTCGCATTGCCTCGAGGCATGATTACAGTGAAGAGGAGTTTAGACGAGAGTGTTGACGACAACGATATCATTCTACCTTCGGATTAAACAAATGTCAACATCCTCTTAATATAAGTGGGACGATCAACAATTGATTTGTTTACCAAGTGCGGCGTTTTGTAAAATGCTCTTAACATGAGAAGAATAAAGCTCTTGAACCGACGCTTTGAGAACGGAAATGCACACGGTCAGTAAAGCCGAGCAGAAAATTTTAAACGGTTTTCGTCATAGGCGGCCGAGAATCAAATGCACAATAAGCTCATTCTACTTGACAATAAATAAAAAACACATCTCTCACAATCAATTAATTTAAGTGATACTCTGTTTGTATAACTGATAACGAATATTTCATAGAGAAACATTTTGTTAAAGGACGGCGAGGTGCGAGATCTTTGGCACAAAAAGATTTTGATTTTTTTTAATCACAACCCTCTAAACAATCTATTCAAAACCCTTGTTTATTATTGACGATATGCTACCTAGGAATAAGTTGTATTTTCTCTCAGTTAACGATATAAACAACTACCGCGTTGTGGTCTCGGCAATCTATTGAAATGTAAATTGTTTGATTGAGTGCTCACGACTTATTGGAGAAGTGGTTCTTTGAAAAGACATGGACCAAAAGGAACTTTGTTCCTCCAAGTCACAAGATTCATAGGGCAACCCCCAGAGTCATCAATAGCCTATAGACTACCATCGTCTTTTCCCGAGAGGAGGAAAATCACTATCTAATTTACAACTATGACGTTTGTATTTTTAAAATTCCCCCAGGGTAACATTCTATAACCAAAAGGCAACTGCAGGGGACTAGCGACATTATCATCGCCCCTCCTCAGCTATTAACGATACCCTGAAACCATTGCCATATCATCTCAAGCACAAATTGATGGCACATACCAAAAGATCGTTACTCATCTCGCATTTAGCTCTTGGGTCTAGTTTGTGTACAGAAATCATCAAAAACTCATAACGTTGTCCCGTCTTGGATTAACTCGTAAAAACCGTCTGGTGTTTGGTTAAATGGCACAGCACGCCGCCGCTATGACGCCTTTTGATATTAACATTCGATACTCATCCCTTTACCCCTTGATGTTTTGTGAGATGGAGGAAGTGCGCTGCTTTGGAGTCCGAAAAAACACTTCACTTGGAAGGATAGTGTGGCGGTGTTGCCTTTAGCCTTGAAAGATCGGTTAACTTTTCAGCCAACGCACTGCTAGAGAATGGTGGATTTTTAAATATAACCATTTTGTGAGAATTTCTTGGGTGCATTTTAAGCGACTATGAGCACATGGGTGAAATATTTACGGTGGAAACATCCAGCCGACAACAAATGGACCATGTTACGCAAAATAAACTCCGTGTATACATCACGAACGAAAACAGCGGAATTATCATATTTGAAATACTCTGATAAGTTACTTTAAATTCCTGAACGTTCAAGTAAATTAATCTCAGCTTTTAGACATTAAAAGGGCAGCTTTAGTGTCCACAAAACAGTCATTATTTACAGTTATCCTACGCTTTACAAGCTTTGAACATCTTGTTATTAGGTCTTTGCTTAAAACGGGTCGTCCTTGATAAGCAGGTGAACATGTATAGGGAAAGTATAAAACGTTCTTATATTCTGACGACTAGGACGCCAGCGTGTGTAAAAAAGGGGGAGCTATCCCTTTTATAATTTTTTTTGTTTAAAAAAATTAAATGATAAAAAAATTATATCAAAATAAGAACTACATTATTCAATTCCTCGTCCGGGCCATTCTTTTAATGCGAAGCGGCCGAAATGTTTTAGATGGGGGAGGGGGAAGGAGGAGATATTAAATGTTGAGAATGCGCCAGATATTGGAGGTGAAATTTGATATTTTGGAAGCATAATTTTCTAAACATAAGTTTTATTGGCATTAAAATTGGCTACAACAGAAAAGTTATCAAATCTTCATTGAATAAATATTACAATGTTAAATTTTCGATGAAATATGTAACAATAATATTTTGAAACTTGGCCCCAAATACAGACATATAATGCTTATGTTTCCTTCTATTTTTCCTTTTTCTGCTCACTCCTTAAGCTCTCACTGCGAGCAGCCTTTTTCTTTGCTACGTCATAGAGATCACCGATGTTAAAATCACGAATCATCTTTTCCTTGAAAAACGCACAAATAAAACATCAATGAAAACATTTAAAAATAACAATATTTATACAGGCGGGTATACATACATAATCAAAAAAGAAATAAAAAAATGGACAAACCTCTGTAAAGGTGTAAGGTGATATCACTGCTCTGGAGTCGACTGATGGTTTACGCTTGATCTCTTTCCCTCCCTCAAAGACTATGACTGTTGGAAGCTGCTTAGATATTATTGATGCATCTACTTTGTATCTGAAATACAGGTGAAGCTGGCCCCATTTTAACACAGGGGAGACACTGGACAACAGTCATACTTTTTGTCTAGGTGACATTAATATATTTGTTCAGCTAACCTTAAAACTGACTCGACTTTGGGGTTTGGTCAAATGGATAATAGATAATATGGACAACTAAATGTATAGATACCCAGCCCCCTTTCTGCTAAATTATTCAATCGCACATGTTTATTTTTGCAAGCTTTCTCGCAAAACAAACATATCAGGCCTGGAAACAGGATGTACATAAACAATAATAAACAAGTTGGAAAGAGGGGTGGGGGAGAATAACCCATATAAATTAATTTTCGAAAAAAAAATCTTAGGATTTATAAGAAAACCCATGCATGCATCACAAAAAATAACAACCAAACCTGTTTGCAACAATAGGGTATTTCCCAGCATCAAGTTTGCCAAACTTGAGGAAGTCATTGTTATACCTAACAGAGGAAAGATCCCAATTAGCAGAAATTAGAACCAATTAGCACAAAAAGAAAGAGTCTTTAAGGACCCACAGGAACCATGAAGGGAATTAGAGTAAATAGCTAATGCTGGAGAAAGTACATATGTATAAGATCCTTGTGAGGGAAAGCTTACTTGAGAGACAGCTCAGCAAAGATTGGTGCCAATCGCACACATGGTGGAGACCAAGGGGCATAAAACTCAACAATCCATGTAACATTTGGATTTTCTTTTAGCTCATCCTGTGGAGGTGAGCTTGTGTCAGTTCATTTGCAATATGCATAAAACTACAAAGATGTTCTAAGGAATTTTACATACATCCAATGCCGGCCCTCTGAAGAAGCGGATATTATCAGGTCCTTTGTAGGAAGGCTCAGGAAATATCACAAACAAAACTAAATTAAAACACAACAAATGATATGGGCTGTTAATACCAAACTAGCAGGTTGTTGAGTAAAGAGTCATGAGCTTACCTATGCACACAAGAAAGAACAAAATGCCAAGCCGCAGGTCTTGACGGGAGAACAGCACAAAGTTGGCAATCTTGCTGAAGGTGAAGGCCATTGATACAAATTCTTGCCATGACGCTGAAATAAAGGGTAAGCATTTAGTGATGATGTTCACAATAAAAAGCAGGGCTCAATTTCAAAGTTTTAAACCAAGCATAAGTTGGAACACAGGCAGTAGGATAGTGGCTGCTCTAGGGTGGGAAAGAGAGTTGGTTTCCCTTGCCCTATCATCTTTTTTTTCCCTGACTTCACAAGTCACTAGGGACAGTGATGGTTCCAGCCTTATCAATACAAACCCAGCAACCACCCCACCACCATGAAACAAAAACATAAGGAAAATATTGGGGAACACAGCCACACCCCAACTGAATAGCAGTCAACCTCGCTTTAGGAGAAATCTTAAGAAAAAAATACAGTGAATGTATCAGAAGTACCAAGATAGCTACTGTAATGTGTTTACATAGATACCTGGTCAAGTTACGTTGCATAATCCGAGCTACTACCCCGTGGCGCGCGATCAACCCCCGACACGATATACATAATGTGCCCGACATAAGAAAAATAACGGGACTTCTAGATAACTTAGAATCCATTGTTCTCCAATCTGCAATGCGCTTATAAAGCGGCTGTCAAAATATGTGTAAAACGGCCACGATCTGTCAACAAGCCCCAATACTGTTTACCACTTTGCGCAAAGCACTTGTCAGCACTTATTCAAATGTGCCATGACCACCACTTGATTAACAACCCATCTGTCATTATTTGGACCATGCCAACGTGTTCGCGTATCGCAGTAACTAAGCGCTTAAGAACAATGGATTCTGAGTTATCTGCATGCCCCGTTATTTTTCTTAGGTCAGGCACATTTCGTGCCTGACCTAAGACCTAGCGAGTCGCAAAACAAGACAAAATTCGACCAAATCAGAGGGGAGTTTCGTTGTTTGTCATTTCTAAATCAATTTATCAAACAACCTCTGTTCCCAGCGCCCTTGTACTGTTCATATTTCTATAATTTTTTTAAATACTTGGGAGCAAATGCCCCCAGTGCCCCACCCCCTGCTATAGCCCTGTAAAAGCCAGTGATGGGATGCTTTCTGGGAGCATTTGAGGTTACCTTGAGAAAGCAGATTACAAGAATAATTAACAATAATAATAACAATAAGCAGAAAAATACAAACTGGAATAACAAGTGGTTAGTATTTACCTGGTTTGAGTTTTCTGTTTTTAACAGCCAAGACAATAGCTAGGAAGGAAAGCAGCTCCAAGTCCCTCTGGAAAATAATGGGATATTATCAAGCATCGAGTGATGGCAAACTACAATTGGACTCTAACTACATTTATCAGGCTTCAAGAATGACAATGATGCATGTTGTTTTACACTGGTCATTAAGATACTGTAAATTATCAGGCCCTTAGCCAGGGGGGGGGGGGTTCAGGGGGGTTTGGACGAGCCCCCCTACCCTGCTTGAAGGTCTGCTCAGAGTAAACCCAAAAAAATGTTTGGCTGGATATACCGTGCACATCAATATGTCTTTAAAACCTTTTTATAATAACTATCTTTATTATTATTGTTATGTGTTGAAAGAACCCTATTAATAACATTTTAAATACAAGATTGGATTTATTTGACGTAAGTATTGGACGCACTTCTCAAAACAAATGCCCCCTGTTTATACCCCCCTCCCCCCCACCACTCAGGGACCAGAAGAAGCTGGAATTAGAAATGTTTTTAGGGGTTCGCAGAAAGAGGTGTTACCAGCCAGTTCTCTAGATTATTTAATACTCCCCACTTCTATACAAAACACTATGACATATTTTTCATTCAAGTATTTGTTATACAATGGTATTGAACGTTTAACTTGTTTTTTTGTTTGTTTTTTTTCTGGGGGGGGGGGGGGTAATTTTAGGGTAACAATTTTTGGTGGGCCATCCCTATCACTTCTACTCTGAAGAACCCTGACGACTTTTACTCCAGTCGTTGAAGAGATATTATTGATTATAGATTTCACGAGGGTGTTCGATAAATTGTGATGTGCAAGGGAATTATTGTTTTATATATTTTAATAGAAAATAGGCAAAATGACGATTTTCTATAGAATATTTTTCGGAAGCGATAAAAATCGGTAAAAAGCGGGAGGTTTGGTGCTCAACGTGAGAGAGCAGAGAAGGGGTCCAAAATCTTGAGACCACACCTTATGCGGGAGAGTTGACAGGTATGGAAATGTCAACATATTATATTGTTATGGTTTTATAATAAATGCCTTTCTGTAATAAACGCCTCCTGTCTATTGAGGGCCCTAACTCAACCATAAAAATTTACGCCCTCGGCGTTTATTAGATCACTCACGATAAAATGAAACAAGACATATTTACACGTGACATCATACCAAAAGAATAACAAGCAAACGGAATCAAGACAGCGCAGAAACATATTCTAAATCACGAATAGGTCCACAAGAAATAGTATCACGAATAATTGGCTTACAAATGACAAGATCGCTATATAATAATAGACCTCGCCATGTGACAGTTAATTCGCCATGTGCCCTTACCCAGTCCATTTCGCAGTCTTCTGTCGGAAAGAGCCAGTGACAAAACGGGTTGAAACTCCTGACTATTCCATACGAAATACCAGCCAACGTGTTCAGTATATAATGGCCAGTTAGTATGATCTTTAGATCCCGAGCCTTTACCTTCCAAAACATTATTTTTTATGATTTCGAAGGGCTGGCGGTCTTCTCGTTTGCTTACAAGAGCAACCGCTGCCCAGAATATTACAATGGTACCGCTGACGTGAGAGAACGTGGATTCAAAGGGTACTATAGTGACATTGAAACGAGGCCGGTTTCGCGGCAGGTATCAGCTGATCGTAAACAAAGCGAAAGTGAAAGCAACACTACAATAATAGCATTTGCATAAACGCACGTTTTAAAGGGAATTTACCTACGTTCACCATCAAGGAAGGCAAAAATTAAGAGTAAGTCTATTCTTGAGCAAAACAGCTGAAGAACACTCCACATCTAGCCGAAATTCCGACAGAATCGAACGTTTCTACGATGTGAACAACGTTTTACTTGACTTCGCTCAAAACCCCGTCACAACAATGGATTTTGTTGATTTTCTACCACTTGAGGTCTCGACCATAATATTCTCTTACCTAGACATTGGAAGCCTTCTAAATGCATCGAAAACTAGCCGGAAGTGGCGGAGAATCATCTCTGGAATCGATATCATTTGGAAGAAGGGATGCAAAGTTCTTGATCGGGTCGAAGTTGAAATGGACATAAAGCTTGGTTTTTCTTGGAGAAAAATCGCGACCTTGAATTACGGCAAAAACGGAGTAATGAGAAGATGGTTAAAAGGGAGATACAGCGATATCAGTAGCAAGGACGATATACCTAAAGACATCTTATGCCCATTGGACACAGAGAGCTGGGGGAGGATTCTAGACAAGGAAATGAACAGAAATCAGTAATTTGGGGGATATTCGACGTCACTAGTATAAAAATTGATACTGACAAAAACAAAAAATACCAATTGAAAGGCAACTAGATCTTTTAAAGACGTTATATATAGATTTACATAATAGTTTTTACATATTTTTACAATATTTTAAAAATGATATACACCATAGAGCCTACCAAGTTATACCTCTCGATAAAATCCATACTCCTAGTAAATGGGTTAAGAAATATAAAAAAATGTAGCTCCTATTTTCCATGTAAAACATGTATATAATAAATAGATACTCTTTTAAGTCTGTAATGTAGTTTATATTGAAGTATGTTATTTTTTCATCATGCAGTATTTCCTAGCTAGCTGGTGTTTGTCCATGGCTTTCAGGGCTATCCCCAATGTCTCATAGCTAAACAACTCACTGTCTTTCCAAGAAACCAACATTTGAAATCCCTTTTCCCTCATGCCTTGGTAATGTACATGGTCACGGCTGATCTCTTCAATTGTACAGTTTGGGACTTTAAGCTTTCTTCCTAGGTGTTTCCAGTCTTTAACTATCTCTTTTGCCAGTGAATCAAGTTCTTCTTCTGATGGGGAACCAGGAAGGTATTGATTCCCTTGTTGCATTCTTTGTCTTTTGGCTGGAGATGGTAGGTCTTCTAGAAGAAAATAAAAATGCATATATGAATTTGAGAAAGAAACGAAAAGTAAGATATCTATGTAAGGTATTTGATGTTTACATTGCTTCATATTTACATTGATTTGGCTATGTTTACTAGCAGCTTTGCCAGCCATCCGGCTACTAAAGGTGCCTCTCTCCGCAGGCTGTAAACTGACCATGCCCTCCCCAGTATTAGCATAAGCTACTTTTATACTATTTTATAAAATAATTGAGATAGTACAGGCGCTCTGATTGGTGGGGTTGGTCACTTTCATTACATGATGAAGGTCATGCGATGACGAAGCAAAAAATCGTGTAAGGAGAATTCGTGCATCATCAGTCGACAACCCTGTGAACTTTTTCCGGCGAACTTTTACCTAAAATATTATTCTTCAGGAGAAAAATATGTCCCAGGTAGATAGGAAATTGCAAAATCAGTCCAAATAGAAGAACAACCAAACAATGAAGTAAATATTGCTTGGAATTTCAAGTTTTTGAAACTGTTTTCTGCACGCGGGTTGACGTAGGAATGACACCATAAGCGCGCGCTGTTGTGAAATTTTTTGTTTTGTTTTTTTTTTGCGCTCTGTCTTTTGCGTAGGATTGAAAATAATTTTATAAAAGAAATAAAACATTCTTTTTGTGCCTTCATTGAGTTTTGATGACCACTGTGTTTGTTTGGGGAATTCTCGAGCAGATGTGAAGCACTCAACCTACAGTCTCGTGCTCCACTGATCTGCTCTCGAATTTTCACAAACAAAAACACCTTGGTGTTCAAAACTCAAATGAAGGCATGCAAAGAATATTTTATTTCGTAAGTATAGGGGCGTAATCTATTAAGTATTAAGTAAGTATTAAGAAGTTGCTATATTCATTTTAATATTGCTTCATTTTCATTGATGCCTCAACATTTATAATATTTATATGTACAAGAACATTTGTCATTTTTAAAGCAAGTGGTTTTCTAAATAAAAGCCTATTCCTTTTGGCTAAAACAAGGTCACTTGTTGTATTACACACCAAATGTCTCCTGATATAACATTTAGAAGATAAGCAACTGATCATTGAGACCAAGTTGATTATCCTTCCATATTGACAATCAATGGGAAATGAAAATAAAAAAAAGTACATCTCAGTATGCAACATAAAGAAGATGCATTTCTTAATCTATTTATGCCTGTTACAAAGCCATATATTTTTCACCTTTCAAACTGACGGGCAGTTTTATTCACTGAGAACCCATGTACCAAAGTCAACATACCTTCATCAATTTCCCTGTCCTGACTATCTGATAACATCACCATTTGTGGTTGGGTATCTGGAATATAAAATATATCATATATAATCCCTTGACAATACACTAAATTAAATTACACAGGTCTTTTTCTGATTATTCAAGCTAGATCTTTTAATCAATTACTTTGTAGCCATTACATGTTTGTCTGGTGTTTTCTACAATCTATCCAGAGTATGTCATTGAGAAACAGATAAGGGAGACAGAAGGTAAGAGGTATTTTATCCATGAATAGTATAAATTTGAGTATGAATAGTATTATAGCAAAGCGTTACCCACATGTTTCAGAGTTGAGAGTAAAAGACACCACTGTTCTTTACATGAAAGATGGAGGTAACGGCTAGGAATTGGCATACAACGAAAGTGAGGGCTTGGCCAGAAGTGTTTCATCTGGTGCAGTACACCAAAGAGATTATTAACTCAATGGGACTTGTTAGATCATCATTCTGATTCAAGATCTTGACTACTCAGCACAAACTTGCTCAACTTACATTTTCCATTGTTGAGATGAGAGATGATCTCACTACACAGGGTCCCTTTATTATAATTCAATTCATCACTGCCTTTCTGATGTACAGCCAGCAACTTGAGCTTCCACAGTACAGGAGAGCCTGAAGACCCTGTCTCTGTATCAGCTCTGTAATACACAAATGGTCTTTCTATGTGCAGTATTTTCTCATGGCTGAACTCTTTGGGTCGGCCTTTTGGATGCTGGAAAATAAACACCTCATCACCTTGTCTTACAGTCACTGGCTCTGGTAGAAATCGGATAGGTATGATGGCTAGTGAATCTAAATCAGATTTGTTGACTCCTATGAAGGTGTAATCAAGATCCTGTAAAACAAAGCAAAACGAAAAAGGTAAGTATCTAACTGACACAATTGTAACAAGGTAAGTAAGTTTTAGGGTTATGAATTTGATAAAAAGAGTAAAAGGATTATTATCTGATGGACTGGAAATGGATTGTGCCTTGCCTTTGAAATGGTCATGGTCTCCATAACCAGAAGCCCTGTATTCTCTTTAATTAATCCTGATCAATTAACCAGCAATTGACCTTAAGATGAACAAGCAGAATTTTTTTTCTTACAAATATTTGCTTTTCTCACCCAAAGTAAGTTTTGGTGGATAGCTTAACTGAGGCTTTTTAATTCTAGTACTCTTTAATAGTGGAGCAATTTAGCCCTTCTTGATTGGACTATGATCTAGCCCCCTTACTTTTAATCCTTATTTCAATACCACGATGATACATTCAATATTTTGTTATCAAGAAGTTATAAGGAAGTGTCATGTAGTGTTCATAGTGTTATACTGAGTGGAATTAAACTTGCACAATGTGATGCTGCTACTACATTTTTTTAAATGTTTTTTTTTCTGTTTTGTAATGTCTTGTTAAAAAAGGGACAGCTGTAATTGGCTATGCTGTGTATCAGCTCCCAGCCTTTGTCCTGTTATCTATTGTTTTTTGTGTGTGTAAGCAAAGAGCAATAAATAATAAATATTGTCAGCTGGCAAAAGCATGTATTACCTTGTTTGTCCGGAATATGATCTGCGGATCGAGTCTTACACTCCTCCCTTCTCCATTACTGTTATAACCAAATATGGCTTCAGCCATCTGGGCCTCATGGTCTGCTTCAATCACATGATTATTGGTGAAAATACCAAAATGCTGAATCCCCATGACGTTAACACTGGCATAGAAACCACTTCCTCGCCTATTGGATCACACACAAACAAAAAACATGCTAAGGGTAAAACTCTGAATGGTTTTTTGGGTGAACTTTTGGAAAGGGAATTTCAAAAGTTACAAAAGTTAAAATAAATCTAGATAATTCAGAGAAAGGGGCTGAGTTATAACTCCTTTGCAAAAGAATTGTAATAAAATAATAACTTCACCCTGTACAAAATATGGAGATGCTAAAAAAGTTATGTCAAGGATTATGGTAAACAGCTAAGTACATCAACAATGAAGCACAATTGAATTTTTCTTTATGTTTACACATTCCCGGCGCAATTAATCAATGAAAATCGATCATCGGTTTGCCAATTGATAAATCGATATTAATCAATGAAATCAGCCGATTAACGACAGAGATCATAGCAGGCCACTCATCTTGCCACGCAAGCTCGGTTCACGAATTACGCGTTTACTCCGACGCTTGTGAGACAATATAAATGGAATTCGTTCTTTTATTCAAAGATCCACAAGGGTCCGTCAAAGGGAAAGGGTGTGGGCCAGCGAAGCCTGGATATGATACATTTGTTCTTTGCGATCATTCAGAACATATTTAATGAAAATTGATGAAAATCTATATTAATCGATTATGGTAGCATCATCGATTACAAATCGATAAAAGGTCACAAATTTGCAGATCATCGATTAACCATCGATTTCCAATATTAATCGATTGATTAGCATCGATTGATATCGATTTTTATCGATTATCGGTTCCATCGATTAATTACGACGGGCACATTGTACATCAGATTAGATGTATCGGCCGTTTTTTATGACACACAATAGCAAGTGAATCTAGAAAAAAAAAATACTCCATGCAATAACAAAAATAGCAATAATCATTATAAATAATAAAAATCTCGAAAAAAGAGGTAAATTTATAAATCAAAGAGTATTTTAAAATCACCTTAGGCGCTCTTTTTTGGTGACATTGTCTCGGATCACCGCTTGGATAAAACAGACGGCTTTTAAGCTCTCCTCGAGGTGTTTGACGCTCATAAGTCCATTACCCTCACTGATAAGAACTTCTGACTTCTCCATGTCATCAATACAGTATCATAGCTGACGTAAAACTTTAAGAAATTCTGATAAAAATGGAAACCTTGTGCTTTCTCAAACAAAGCATGCCATGTTGTCCGCCATGTTAGATGCAAATCTCCCGCGAGAAAGGGCCTCCACAGGGACACCAAGACAGGTGAACAAATAACCACAGGCAGCCCAAACTTGAACCAAAATTAGATAGGCAGTTTCATAAAATTAAAAAAATGTACACCAGTTTATTGAAGTTGCATGTACTAGGAACTCCATGTACTATGCACCATTAGAGACATTAGGGTTCGTTGGGGGTATATCCAAATGGATGGTATGTCCAAATACTGTATGGCATTGTTTTCCATCTAACACTTTGAGCCAGAAGGGGGTAAATTCTCTAGTACGCCTCCCCATTCTTAAAAACTTTCCATAGATCCACTTCCCCCCACACAGTGCCATACTGCCTAAAGGAGCCATGCCCCTACCTGTTTCTAGGGTTTGAATGACCCGTAGGAGCATGGCTTTGCCCCCTATATCTCTGTGTAGTGCTCCCGGTATTTTGAGGTCCTGTTAACAAGATATAAAAACATCTCAATCTTGAGTCTCTTTAAAAACACTGCTTGGCAAACTAAAATTGTGGCTTTTAATTTTTAAAAGACTATTGCCCCATGTTCCCCACCTTTGCTATGGCCCTGACATTTCTGCCTTCTTATACCTAGAATAGGTATGCTGAACTCAGTGACAGAGTTTGTACTGTAAGGGGTAGGTACCATAGGGGCAGGGGAAAATGGCTTACACAAAATGCTGCAGTTGAGAGCAGAGGCATGCTCTCTATAGACTATGTGCTTGTGTGTATAAATGAGTGCTGGGAGGGAAGGGAAGGAGGGAGGGAAGGAGAGAGTAGAATCAGTCAAGAGAGCAAAACAGGGATTTGAAGAGCTGACTGTAATTAGAGATTTTCACTTAGAGCTGTGCCTTTTAGTGGAGACTGCTAAGCAAGGAAAGATCAACCAAGAATAACTTGCTGTTTGTGTTTCTTGTGATAAAAATACAACAAAATATGAGAAAATGACATGACTTCTGGAAGTATATAAAGATACATGGAGGTTGAAGGGGGAAAGTTGACTCTCCCCAAAAAAATTCGTAGGGCTATTTGAAGCCACTATTTGGAAGGATGAAGGTATTGCAGTCCATGTGATCACAACCAAATTCTCACAGAACTACCTACAGTACTATACTAATGAATGTTTTCAAATGTATATAGAGTCTCTTCCCCAAGATGACATTTTAAAACCTTTAACTTAAAACTAGTTTGAAACCAGAGGGCACTCTGAAAAAGATAAGATAAAAAAGGTTTTTTTTTTTACATTGCGTAAAGAAATGCTCCAGTCATCCACTGCCTATAAGTGCATCCCAGGCAATACTGATGCTTTTAACATAAGATTTCAACCCATTTCACTATCAATAGATGTAAAACTCTTAGGGCCCTGCGTAAGGCTGGGTAGGCTGGTTTATCCTAGAAGGTTGCCCTGTTGCAGTAGCAGTAGGTGGTTGTAGTTGACCAGATTGCTGTTGTTGTTGTAATGCCAAAGCTTGAGCTTGTTGTAACTGTTGATATTCTTCTTGCTCAGCCTTTCGAAAGTACAAAAAAAATTCTCTCACACACTGGTAATAGAAATAGCTAAATAATGGGGTCATTTTTATGAAAATTTCTTAAACAAACCCTTGCTTTCCAGAGTGTCTTACTTTATCTTCACTTGTTCATATGTAAAACTCACACATAAACATGGCTATAATAACTGGGCAGTATGCATGGTAATTTATAGGAATATAAGAAGGGAAATGGTAACCAGTTCCTTATGTGTGAGCATCTCTTATATGAGAGTTGTGTAAAAGGAAGTTGTACTGTGCATTTTGAATAGATATTTACTCTTGAAAAGTAAATAAGAAGCAACACCTGGGCCTGTTGTAGTCTTGCTTGTTGAAATAACTCTTGCTGTTGACGCAGTAACTCTTCTTCAGGAATGCCCTACCACAGAAAAAAAAAAGTTAATACTACTGTACATCTAGATTAAATGTCAAATAAGTTAAAAACCTTAATCATTGTTTGACACTAATTTATTTATCAGCCAGAAAAGTTTTAAGTTGTTATCAATATGCTTATATGCATACAAAATAATTACACTATTGTGTCAACAATAGAGATTTCCACTTCTACTATTTGTTGGTTGTAACATTATTTTCCCTGGTGTTGCTTGACGTTTTTAATTTATTGTTGTTGTTGTTTTTGTTGTTGTTGTTGTTGTGGCTTACTTACAAGGTGTTCCAACTTTGTACTTGCTCGTCTTTTATTCTAGAAATAAATAGACATGCAATTTCAGCATATAATGATGTAAATGGTAAGAGGGATGCCCTGTCATTGATTATTTACCGCTGCTTGTGTTTTGCATTCGGCCAAGACAGACTTCACATCTTCTATATAATGCTGAAAGCCAAGACCCTGAAATGAAACATCATCTTATTGTTGGGAAATAGCTCTTTCAAAATGATTGGCCCATGATAGTTTCAAGGTTTTATATTTTAATTTCTAAAAAAAAAATACTTCTTCTATTACATAAAAGACATGAACTACCATTTGCCTTTACCCTTGAAACATGACATTTTTTATTGCTCATGTTTCAAATGCCAAGGTTTGTCCAAAAATTGTCACATTTTCTATTCTTTGGCTGGCTAGAAAACAAGGGCATAAACATTTAAAAGAGCAGCAAATCAGTGAGTCCATACCTCTAGAGCTAGCAGAATATGATCAGGAGAAATGGTTTTCTTCATCTGTCGATTGCAAACATCATTTGCTTCTGATGATATGAGATGTATGAATTCTAAAAAAAAAAATAACAGCAGTATTTCAAAGAACTAAAAGATGATACCCCTGTATTTCATTCAATGTATAAATTATTTAAAAAAGAAAAAAAAAACACAGCCTTTGGCCTTAGGCAGCATTGTCAAAACCTTGGTCACAGTATTTCATGACAGACATCTTAGCTGGTAAAACAGCATACAGTAACATACTTCTGTCAAATTATCACTTAATAGTGTTTGCTCATCTTTACTATGGCCTACTGGATATACAGGCCAAGCTGGTAGACAGAGTGGGTGTGGATTCATCTACCATATTGCATATCTTGTTGTTTGTTTTTAGGTGATTATTCTAAAATAAAAAATATTTCTTCATGACTCAAGCGACACATTCTGGGATTACCCTGCATTTTGCACATATGCACAGATTATCCAATCATTTACCTTTATTGGCATTTTTGCTGAGCTTATCTATCATTTTTTAAGTTAGTCTGGGTATATTGGGTAGTCACGGACCTGTGCAACAGTTAAGAATGAGTTCTCTAGCATCATTAGAAACCCTCATGTTTGGAATCATCTCCTTGATCATCTTGTTAACTGCAGCTACAATAGAATGAAAACAAAAGGATAACACAGATTTTTCAATTGAGCTATTCAACTTTATCAGTACATAGTTTGTTGGTAGCCAGATCATTAGCCAAAAACATTTTTCAACCAGAACTATGTTATAGAGTGCAGCCCTTGTAAATATAAAAGAAATGACATAGGATCATTTTTATTTTTGCTTTTCATTGTGTGATATCATCTGATATTTATAACAGTTCAAAAAGCAAGTCTAAGTTAAGAAATATTGCTGGAGGGTAAAAATATCTGCTTAATAGTCTGTGATTGGTCAAGATCCATGTGCCATTTAAGGACCCACGCAAGCTTGGCGTCAGCATGTGTGTGCGCTCCCAAAACTAGATTGTTACATAAGAAAACTTTTAAATTGTTGTATAAAATAATTCTCATATCTCATTTTTGTGTCTCTGTCCCCTAATAGATTAGCAGATGACATCACAGCGACCAAGTGCTGTTGCATACTTTTTGTTTGTGACATGGTGTGATGTCATCTGTGCATCTATTAGTCAAAGGACAGATGCAAGCAAAAATGGATCTATCTGTTTAATAAACAACTGATAATATCTAATACTAGACATTAGATAAATATCAAGTAAGTAAAGGTCGGGTACTGTAGACGATTAAGCTTAACTAATTTTAAGATAGAACCTTGTTGTTAAATGATGTCCCTTAGTTATATAAAGTATCAAACCAAGAAAACTTTTAAGCAGAACCTTATCATCATCCCAATATTAAGAAAAAGCAAGTACAAAAGAGACAAATGAACAACAAACACCGATATCGATTAAGGGAAAGTTGTAAGTAATTGACTTTGAGTGTGAGGTGGTAAAAATGAATGGAGCAAAATATTTTAATAGAAGATTACGTCTCCAAAAGCCAATCTTGTCTAAGTGGCTCCACTAGTTAGCTAGATGGTGGAGAAGGCATGCCAACAGGGTTAATCAAGTCGAGAAAGTATACTTACCCCGTGGTAAGGTAACATCGTCGTCCGCAAGCGCTTCTCTTTCCGCCATTTTGTCCTTTTTAGATAACACAAAAGCTATATGTACCGCGGGCTCAGCTCGTTCCAATCTTCCCGTGATGTAAGGGCTTCGTGTTTGATTGTTTTGGTTGTTATGCTCGACATTATCTTCATTCTTCTCCAAAATACTAAATTACCCACATCTGTTCACCATGATGTTTCGTTCTCGAGAATACTGCGGTTTTTTTCGGCATGGAGGTGCTTTAACAATATTATGCCAAAAATCCCATTCAGTCTACGGAGCCTCAAAAAGCCAGTTTGCCATGAAAACGACCGGGAGTGCGAAAAACAGCGCGTGGAAAACAGCGCGCAGAAAACGGGAAGCAGAAAACAGCGCGCGGAAAACAGCGCGCGGAAAACAACGCTCGAAAAAACAGCGCGCGGGAAACAGCGTGCAGAAAAACAGCGCACAAAAAACAGCGCGCGGAAAACAGGGCGTTGAAAACAGCGCACAGAAGGGGCCGGTTCCTGTAAAGAGGAATAGCGAGGAGTGTTTTACTCGATATTCCGGGAATATCGCGCTGTTTTCTGCACGCTGTTTTCCGCACACCCGGACGCTTTCACCAAATCACGAAGAGCATATATTTTTTGAAGGAAACATTAACCAAAAGACGGACTCTCGCGCTTATCCAAGACTGCATGGGAACAAATTTCTTTCATAGAAATGAAATATAAGAGTCCAGGAAGCATGTGCAAGTGATTCAAATTCATAAAATTGATTATAAGTTGTTAGTAATAAGTTGTTGGATTTATTTATCATTTCAAAAAGATGAATTGGCGCCGAAATAATTTGATTAGGGACTGAAATTCAAAATATAGATATAGTAACTAAACCAATTTATTCTGCTAGCACCTCGATTATCTCGCCAACTTTGATGCACACTTAATTTTAACAATAAACACTGCCAACATTCCAACATGAATATTGCTGGAATAAAAAGAACGTCAACGAAGTGAGATAATTATTCGCGTTTCTTTTTCTTGTTTAAGCGAGAGTAGTAAGACAGCTGAACTAAAATATAAGACAAAAAGCTTATTTTTCCATTTATTTAATTTATTTTGCAAAGTTACAAGATCATAAGTTAGGTGGACGGGAAAGGTAGCTCAGGGGAAACCCCAGTGTTCCGAATGGCCATCGCAGGGAAGGGCTTGAAAACGCGTGGCGACCAGTGCTTCGCCATTCCTGAAAAAAAATGTTAAAATCTAAACTGATATTGTACATAGTATAACTAACCATACTAGCAAATAAGAATAAGGGAGTGGAGGTCTGCTTTAAGTAACCAACCAGGAGCCGAGTGGTATAACTACTGTAGAAAGACTACAAACAAGCATACAACACGTACCATTCAACCTTGTGCGGATTAATTTCCCAGGAGCCGAGTGGATCGGAATTATGATACTTTAGATGATAAAATTTGAAAATAATGGTTTGAAAAAAATATATTTTTTCTGATGAAATACTCAATATAGGTACATTGGAAATATATTATAATCTAAAAGTAAGGAAGTCTCGATCTTGATCAGTGTATTTAGCAGCTCAGAGACAAACATAAAATCATTGGTAGTGTAAAATTATGTGTATGAAATAGAAAAAAGAACTTTAACAAGTGTTCACGAGAATGATAGAATGCCGTGGTGAAGTAAAACGTTTTCCCAAATAGATTTGATTAGGTAAGAATGGCAAAAGGAACATGTTTCATCGTAAGGAAAAGGTCATTATTTATCTGGGGGGAGGGCTGCTAATCTAAAGCACAAAATTGGTCACCCTCCACCAAAAAGGCGACATGTGTGTGTGTGTGTGGGGGGGGGGGGGGGGGGGATAGAAAACAGCATCTTTAGTTACTTCCCAACTGAAATCTTATTTAAATATGTACCACCAATACCACCAATATGAAAAGTTAGTTGGGGGGGGGGGGGGGGGGGGAATTTGACATGAATCGAAATTCGTAAATCCATTGATGGAAGTTAATAAAACCAAAACTGCAAAAGATGAAAATAGTATTGGCCACACTTAGGGGAAAATGGTTTTTAACGCCAGCCAAACAAAAGTCGTGAAAGTGCAAGCAGAAGGCGCATCACATTAACTTTATCTATTTTGTCGGGGGTCTGGTGTTCTGCCCAGAAAAAATTTGAAAGTCAAAACTTTTAGGAGATTCGGAAATTGATCAGAATACCTGTTCAAAAAATAAAGCACTCCCCTAAAACCTGTATCAAAAATTGAGGCCCTCCCCCAAATCGATGCTCAATAAATAGCAGCCCTCCCCAGCCGTTAAATAATGAACCCTTCGAGCAAAGCGGGGAATTTAAAATAATTGTACAGCGAACGGCTTCCATTTCCATGCTTGCGTTTTCACCATCATTCACGTTTATAACAGTATATATATAACATTCATAGTCCTGGTGTCAAACGGCAGAACAATAGTTAATTTTATCTTTGGAGAAAAAAAATGATTCGTAAATAAATGACACCTGTAATAGATTTTGATCGTCTTCGGTTTCAAAATGCAATGTTTTGTAAAAATGTATTGAAAATTGCTGAAAGAGGTAAATGAATACCCTTGATAGCACACATATCTATTTACTAAGACTATGCAAAATAATAACTCACCTCAGAAAGGCCGACATTAAACAGATATACCCCAACCAGGTCTGCAACCCCACAAACGGCGCTTCTGGCGCCATGGCCATCATATCATCACCAACCGATTAATTTTGCCGGATTTTTCTCCAATATAGTTTGCTTCGATCGTCAAACCCATCAACCGTATCAATTTACAATATCTCCACGAAGTATCATTTTGATATATTTACATGTTTTGCCATTCTAACAGCTCCAAAAGCTTATTTAAAATTATCGACTAGGAAAAAATAGCGCCAACTCGGCTTCAAAATGGCGCGGCACCAGATTGAGGCTCAGACCAAATTTAAAATGCACGAGCGCCTGTTGCGTATCGTTAGGGGACTAGCCGGGATCTTTAAGACGGAGGCGAGGCTGATGTTTCAAGCTTTAATGATTCGCACACAGCAGCAGCGGCACACACAATAATATAAAATACAGAACTAGGCTCGTTATCTTTATACGCTAGGACCAGACAGCAATCCTTGTGGTAGTCCCACATGAAAGGAGATAAATGTAAAACTATTCAAAAGGGAACTGGAGAATTGGATTCATTCGGCAAAACTAACCACTCAGTCAAACGCTTGAGAGTTGGTATCTCGTCCCTGCGTATTTACAAAATAATCAATGAAGTCAAAGGTAACTCTAAGATAGCACTAATGATTATTCAACTTCAGGGGCTTCCCTGGCAACTTTTAAAAGTTAACTGCGCATGTTCAAAGAGCGCATGACTACAACATTTTCCTTTAAATGGAATAACGATAAAAATAAATGATGTCTAAACCAAGGGGTGAAAATGGCATGTGATTTCAAGAAAATCCAAGAGATTAGTTGCCAAATAAAATGTCCGAAACGAAAGAAGAAACCACGATCCTGCCATGTATAGGAAACTGGACACTCCCTGGCCAGATTTCGGCGTTACAAAAGGTCAACAAAGCGAAGGGTCCACGGGCGTGCCACAAACTAGACTGAGGAAAACATCAATTTTAAACAAAATTTAAATTATCCTTGAAAGATAAACACAACTAAATGACTTTTTTTTTGTCTGGATAGAAACATGAAATATTAAACGACCATTTAACTATAACCTAAATAATCTGTCAACCCGTCCTGTAACATGCGATATATATATATTCAAAGTATAATATATATTCATATTTAGTATAAATCCACTCATATACTTTCATGCCATTTGATTGGCTCCCGTTCTCAATATCTATTGAGCCATAGATAGCGAGTAGCGAAAAAGCCAGCGTTTTCGCGCCAAAAGCGGTTATTTATTACTGAGAATTATTAAAATCGTAATTTTTTCGAAGGTAGAAGTTTGCAAATGGATTTATACTAAAACATTTAGACCACAGCCGCCCGATTTTTCTCTTCCCCACTAGAAAATAGTTATTTTCTAGTGGGGAAGGAAAAAACGCGCCGCTGGGGGTCGAGTTACTCATTTACCAGGCGACGACGGTTACAGAGAGCGTCGTTTGAATTGAGAGTGGTACGAGGTAACGCGTAGGGATTACAGCCAGTTTAGGTAAGAATGCGCGCTTATTCAACACTAACAAGAAATAAGATATTTCGAAGTAAAATTATCCACTAGCACGTGGCTTTACCGTTCAGCCCCTGGACGGATTCCAAGAACACCCCTAAGCTCAATTCGGAATTCTTTGCTTCGACTGATGAAGATAATGGGGTTAAAAAGTGCATTCAATACTACGAGAGAGGAGGGGAGTGTTAAAATAGACGTTGCCTCATCGGCCAGACAGCGTGTTAGCCCTGCCAGGATATACGAGATTAGAATAACCACAGTAAGAAAGACAAATACCCAGATTGCCTTTCGTGGGAGCATGTTGGGCGGCAATCCGACGGCCATATGTTGGGCGATAATCTGCCTGTGGTGTCTTCTACTCTCTCGGGTCACCACAAAGCTGCAATAGACACAAACAAGGACGCAGGCGAGGACGGATGTGTTCATCGGTAGAATGAGCGCCGGGAAAATCACATTAAACGATAAGATCCCCGCTAGAAGCCATGCGCAAACCACTGCGATCACTAAGCGCTTTTGCGTGATAATCACGGGGTAACGAAAAGTCTCCCTTATTCCAATGTAACGCTCAATGTTTATCAGCGTCAAGTGGTGCAAAGAGCTGAAAGTCAGGGTCTGCAGGACCAGGAATAGCACGCGGTCGGAATGATAGTGGTATATAAGATCTGAGCAGGAGAACTGGTCCTTCGAATAATGCATGATGTTTTCTGCTACCAGAGAAGGCTGTATGATCAAACCCATCAGTAAATCAACTACGGCAAGAAGGCCGATCATGATATTGGTGTTGCTGCGGAGTGAGCGAATCTTTAGTAGGACTAGAATGATAAGGAAGTTTAATGTGACGGTGAAGGGACAACAGACCCCGTGTATAATAGCTTGGGCAAGCACTACTCTCTTTCTTGTTAGCTTGTTCACTCCTGAGAAGAGGACCATCGCTTCTATCTCTGCGGAATACTCGCAGCTGAGATTGGTGGTATTGATCATCATTTGTTTCGTAAACTAAAAAAGCAAAAAAAAAAAAAAAACCTCTTGAATGAAAAATAACTTAAATGAAAATCTTTAAATAAATCGAAATCCGGTGTTTTGTGGTGTTATAATCACTATTGTGAGTGCTGTGGGCGAATGCAATATTGTGCTATGTATTTTAATACATAAAAATTTTCAATAAGACTGCTTTAAAAGATTGTGTATTTTGACTATTATTAATAAATCATTTTTGCGTTTTTATAGTTTTATAACAAAATAAATGTATTTTTCACAAAAATGACCAGTTTTGTGAGGCTTTCTTCTGCTTTTATAATAATAATGATGATGATGATGATGATGATGATGATGATCTTCTTCCTTTTAATCATCCACAAATGCAGAACTTCGAATCAAGACATCCTCTGGATTTTTACCAACAATTTTGTTAATTGATCGTCGCTTTCCACTCGAATTGATCGTAGAGATGTTTTTTACCACGGTGATCCTGGTTCTTAAAACTTCTTGGTTCCTAGTCAGTTCCTATTCAGTTCCTACTCAGTTCCTAATGGTAAGGGGGGAGTAATTTTTCAATAACAAAAACATCGAAATTATCTATTTTCTGTATAAAATTGGAGAGTACGGCTGGAATATACGCCAACATTATTTTTTACATCGATTTTTTGCGCTTATTATTTTTTACATCGATATTTTTGCGCTATTTCGCGGATTTATGCTAAATTTCTATTTGAGTTATAACTAGTGCAAAACATTCAAAAGTCGATCCTATTTGTACGAACAAATCACCAGATTTGTACCCTGATTTTTTACTCAGTTGTATTTTACTATGTGTTGTGGCTTAAAGTGCGCGTGAAAGGTTTGAAAGTTTTTTTTAATTCTTGTCAATTCCAGTGCAGTTTTTCTTTGATTTTTTTTTATAGTAATAATTCTATTTACGAATTACGCGTTTTCAGATCCTACGTAATTGCGCAAAAAACTCGTATCAGTTCCTACTTTAGTAAAAATAAACTTGTTTCTACCTCGTTTCTATTTGTACACACAAATCCAAATTCGTACCCCTGAGTTTTTTACTCAGTTGTATTATACTATGTGTGGTGCATTAAAGTGCGTGTGGAAGGTTTGAAAGTATTTTCTATAATTAGGAACCATTTTCTATTTCCTGGTCACGAGTAGAAACCGATTAGAAACTGGTCTATAAATCATGCAAATCTCTATTAATTTTGATAAATTTGAAAAAAATATTCTTCTTTCGGATGATTGAAATTATACCCCGGTCACTTCAGGTCCAGTTTCTATTTTACTATCCGTAATTTAGATGTAGCGCAGTTAGTTATTGGTGAAGCTAGCGTGACTACCAAGCGCGTGATCCAAGCGTGACTTGGGTGGTATAATAAACGTTTACTGTTTGAAAAATTAGCAATAAATAAGCGCTAAATCGGTTTAATAACGTTTTAGAAATGCATATTATTGCTATTTCCTTGCGTATTGCATAGAAATTTGCAAGCGTCTAAAACCAGAAACCAGACAAGGGATTCTAATCAGACATTAGTCTAGGATCCACACAAATTATAGAAGTTGTTATAAATAATTCAGGAAACCATATTTATATAATGCCTTTTCATCGATTCTAGCTGATTTTACTCGTTAAAAAGGTACCTGAGGTTCTGATTCGGTTCTGAGGGATTAGGTTCTAGAATCACCGCGGTATGCCTTTCTATCGATACTAGCCGATTTAACTTGGGTAAATGAGTTATTTTTACCATTTAAGCATTTTTTTTATGAAGTACCCCCGCTGATCCCGATTAGGAACTGACTAGGAACTGAGGAATTAGGAACTAGGATCACCGCGGTATGTTTTCTTTCACTTTAATTCTCCACAGGCAGTAAGATATATTAACTAAAATACTTCTCTTGAATTAAGATACATTAGCAGGTAAATTCCTCGAGTGATTTTCCTTTATTCCCCGTATAAAGCGACGATTTGCTACATTTTTATCGCAAATAAAATTTAATTTCAGCAAACTTGAAATTGTCTTGCGCGTTGCAAAATCATTATGGCGGGAAAACAGGGATTTTGCAGACGTTTCTCTGTAAAGACAACTAATCTAAATGAAATAACATAAAATAAATGATTTTTTCATGTGAAGGTCGGTAAAATCGGCGTAAAAAGCAATTTTCGGTGGTCATTTTACAAATCGACTCGTTATTTAGAGCTTTGGAGTTGAGCACTCGTGGCTTGTTAATCCAGAAAGGGTTCCTTCTTTCACTTCAGCAGCATAAGTTTTCCTTCTCGTGAGAATATTTAAAAAAGCCATATAATAAATAACTTTTCATAATAACTTTTCCCCGCGGGCTGAGATTTCTCAGAACGGACCTCGCTTGGTTAATAAGTAGAATCAAGAGATGCTCTCTTGGTAGTATTTATTGCAAAATCGAAAATATTTAAAAAGCATACAGTATAAAACGACAACAAATAGACTTCAAAACTTGCTATGACTCGCACAGCCTATGTCATCTAAATATGCCTTCGCTTGTGCGCCTTTTTTCTTGTAGATTCTCTTTCTGCTTGATTGTTGCAATGTTGGAAGAGATTTCCTTTTAAGCATCAGTTTGAATTTCGGGGCTTAGCATTCCCGAGATAGAGAATTGGCCGCTCGAACCCTTCGTCGGCTAAATAGTTCGAGCAAAGGGCGGCGGTGCATCCTACGGCAGCCCAAGTATCAGGCGATTTTATTTTACAAAAGTTGGAGGAAATATAAAATTCTTTTTCGCCTCCGGGTACATACTTCATAGGGAACGATAAATGGACCTGAAACTCCGGCTCTTCTCACGGTAAACACCTTTTCGTTCAGTGCAGACGAATTGAGCCAATTTTTCTAACTTCTGGGTCTCTATGAAAGGTATGCATGTGTACGCCTTTTGTAAAATATGGGCTGCCGGCCATAGCTATATGGGTACAGTCATGTTAACATCTAGGTGCGATCCTTTTATAACAACTTCGAGCGGCTGTACTAAGGTTGTACATCATAAGCGAGGCTTTTGACCGAGCAAAAGATAAAGTTTGCAACGGTAAAACTATTGCAAAACAACAACTTTAGGCGTCTTTTGTAAATCATGTTTGAGACGATTTTTCTTTGGTAATTGACTTTCTATAAAAAATTATAAGGGAGAAAGAACAAGTAATTCTACTGTCCAGACTTCCTTTTTTCTTTCTTAAAAGGTCATTATTAAACTGTTCTATATCTACAGAAAGAAGTTTACGATATTTTTACTTTTGCCTGTTGAAAAGGGGGCTTCTTTACGCGTAACTTACGGCAAACAGCTAAGTGATGTTTAATTTATGTACACATGCGTGTCGTGAAAAAAACTGTAGAGCATATATGTAGATCTTTCGAGCGGTGTATAGTGTTGGTTTGAGAAAAATACAAACTACATAGGTTTCCCTACAGGTCTGTTTCGTGGTTGCCCACTCATCAGGGGATTTCTGATGAGTGGGCAACCACGAAACAGACCTGTAGGGAAACCTATGTAGTTTGTATTTTTCTCAAACCAACACTATACACCGCTCTACTTTCGAGTATTGAGCACTTTCTATGAAAGCCTTCAACCATCATTTTATGTAGATCTTTCTATACTTTTATTTATTTATTTGAAAGTTGTTTGTGAAAATGCGGTGGGTCTGATTAAAAGAACAACGCTTACAAAGGACCTCAACTAAATCATCTTCAACGTACACTCGGCCGTGGGAAAATTCAATCACTAAATTTTCTTGGACTTGGTGTGGCATTTAAAAGATTCGGCGAGAGGTCGCAAAATATTCAAAACTGCACTAGTGGTCTTGTACAAATAAAAATACACAAAAAGTGTGTGTGTTTTCCCAGTGGTCCTCGCCCGCCCTTTTAGCCTTCGAAAATCTTAACTCTCTTTTTAAACTAACTCTTTCATTTTATGAAAAAAAAGTAGTGCTGTTTGTTAAACCCAAGCGCTAGTATTTCTCAAATACCTGGAAAAAATATGGAACGCAGATTTCCAAGACGTCCGGCCAGTCTCTTGAATTGGTACCGGCAAATGTGGTATCAAAACCCAAAAGTTGTGCATTAAGAAGCATAAACATATCTTCCAAATATGGTCACAAACAGGAAATAAGGGTATTGAGAGTCTTTGGATAATGATGTGGGGTAATTCAATTAGCCCCTCGACAACCCCTTCGGCTTAATAGTTCGAGCAAAAGGTGGCGGTGTTTCCTACTTCCAAAGTATCAGGCGATTTTATTTTTGAAAAGTTGGAGAAAAAAACTTTTTTCGCCTCCGGGTATATACTTCAAATGAAACGATAAATGGGCCTGAAACTCCGGCTATTTCCAACGGTAGAACACCTTTTCGTTAAGCGCAGACAATATGAGCCCATTTTTCCTAATTTCTGGTTCTATATTAAGATGTCGCGGTAACTACATGGGTACCGACATTTTACCAAAAGGTAAAATCCTTTCATAACAACTCTGAGCGGCTGTACTAAGGTTGTGACGTTAAAAGATTAGACAGTTTGCTATGATAAAACTATAGACAAACAACAAATTCAGGCGTCTTTGGAAAATCATGTTTGAGGCGATTTTGTTAGGTAATTGTCTTTCTATAAAAAATAATAAGGGGGAAAGAACAAGTAATTCTACAGTTCTATATCTACAAAAAGAAGTTTTATTCACGACACGCATGTGTACATAAATCAAACATCACTTAGCTGTTTACCGTAAGTTACGCCTAAAGAAGCCCCCTTTTCAACAGGCAAAAGGTTGTACATCATAAGCGAGGCTTTTGACCGAGCAAAAGATAAAGTTTGCAACGGTAAAACTATTGCAAAACAACAACTTCAGGCGTCTTTTGTAAATCATGTTTGAGACGATTTTTCTTTGGTAATTGACTTTCTATAAAAAATTATAAGGGAGAAAGAACAAGTAATTCTACTGTCCAGACTTCATTTTTTCTTTCTTAAAAGGTCATTATTAAACTGTTCTATATCTACAGAAAGAAGTTTACGATATTTTTACTTTTGCCTGTTGAAAAGGGGGCTTCTTTACGCGTAACTTACGGCAAACAGCTAAGTGATGTTTAATTTATGTACACATGCGTGTCGTGAAAAAAACTGTAGAGCATATATGTAGATCTTTCTATACTTTTTTTTATTTATTTGAAAGTTGTTTGTGAAAATGCGGTGGGTCTGATTAAAAGAACAACGCTTACAAAGGACCTCAACTAAATCATCTTCAACGTACACTCGGCCGTGGGAAAATTCAATCACTAAATTTCCTTGGACTTGGTGTGGCATTTAAAAAATTCGGCGAGAGGTCGCAAAATATTCAAAACTGCACTAGTGGTCTTGTACAAATAAAAATACACAAAAAGTGTGTGTGTTTTCCCAGTGGTCCTCGCCCGCCCTTTTAGCCTTCGAAAATCTTAACTCTCTTTTTAAACTAACTCTTTCATTTTATGAAAAAAAAGTAGTGCTGTTTGTTAAACCCAAGCGCTAGTATTTCTCAAATACCTGGAAAAAATATGGAACGCAGATTTCCAAGACGCCCGGCCAGTCTCTTGAATTGGTACCGGCAAATGTGGTATCAAAACCCAAAAGTTGTGCATTAAGAAGCATAAACATATCTTCCAAATATGGTCACAAACAGGAAATAAGGGTATTGAGAGTCTTTGGATAATGATGTGGGGTAATTCAATTAGCCCCTCGACAACCCCTTCGGCTTAATAGTTCGAGCAAAAGGTGGCGGTGTTTCCTACTTCCAAAGTATCAGGCGATTTTATTTTTGAAAAGTTGGAGAAAAAAACTTTTTTCGCCTCCGGGTATATACTTCAAATGAAACGATAAATGGGCCTGAAACTCCGGCTATTTCCAACGGTAGAACACCTTTTCGTTAAGCGCAGACGATATGAGCCCATTTTTCCTAATTTCTGGTTCTATATTAAGATGTCGCGGTAACTACATGGGTACCGACATTTTACCAAAAGGTAAAATCCTTTCATAACAACTCTGAGCGGCTGTACTAAGGTTGTGACGTTAAAAGATTAGACAGTTTGCTACGATAAAACTATAGCCAAACAACAAATTCAGGCGTCTTTGGAAAATCATGTTTGAGGCGATTTTGTTAGGTAATTGTATAAAAAACAATAAGGGGAAAGAACAAGTAATTCTACAGTTCTATATCTACAAAAAGAAGTTTTATTCACGACACGCATGTGTACATAAATCAAACATCACTTAGCTGTTTACCGTAAGTTACGCCTAAAGAAGCCCCCTTTTCAACAGGCAAAAGTTCGATATCGTAAACTTCGTTCTGTAGATATAGAACAATTTAATAATGATCTTTGAAGAAAGAAAAAAAAAAGAAATGCAGTACTGTTGAAGATGGTGAAAAGAACAATACCGACAAAGGACTTCAACTAAATCATCTGCAACTAACACTTGGCTGTGGAAAAATTCAATCACTAAATTTTCCGAATTTCCATGGTGCAGCATATAAAAAATACGGCGAGAGATACAAAAAAACAGCACGTAGTAAAGGTGGTCTTGTAGAAATATAAATAATACACAAAAAGTGTGTGTGTGTGTTTGCCAAGTGTTCATCGCCCGCCCTTTTAGCCTTTAAAAATCTGAACTGTTTTTTTTAAAAACACTTTCGTTTTATGAAAAAAAAGTTTTGTTTGTAAAACCCAAGCGCTAGTATTACCTGATAAAAATATACCTGAAAAAAGATACCTGGGAAAAGTATGGAACGCAGATTTCGAAAACACCTCGTCTCTTGAACTGGTATCGGCAAATGTGGTATCAAAACCCAAAAGTCGGGCATTGAAAGCATAATCATTTGTAGTCTTTGGATAATGTGGAGGCAATTCAATCACCGGTTTTTCCTCATTTTTCAATCACCGTTTTTTCCTCATCAATTGTGCTAAAAAATAGTAGCCAGATAGCCAGATGTGGGGCCACAGTTTGTTGGTCGATAGAGTATTTTTCTTGGGGACAAGATTATGCGAACCATACGATTTCGAACCTTTACACTCTTTCTCTTCTTTATATGCAAAATGGCGCAACAAAGTTTCTAAAAAAAAATTGGCTAATAATTTGGTTTGGTTAATAATTTGTGGACATTTGAAATAAAAAGCAATATATTCTGTTTTCAATGAATAGCAAACATTTTTTGTGGCCATTTTGTGGTACATTCCACATGCGCGCAAGACTGCGCGTGTTATTCCTCTGTAGCGTGAGAGATGACGTAATAGACGAAACGCCAAGAACCGGTTTGCAATGCAATAACCTTGAGTCAGGGGCTCATTTAATGAGGATATTGATAGTGCTCACCACTCTCCTCGCCACCTGCAGCGCTTCCAAGTCTTCTAGTATTCCACTCTACAGAAAGGACCTTCCTTGTAAGATTTTCGTACTAGATGTTGTGCATGAAAAGGACGTAATAAGGGACAAACGCTGCTATATCATCAGCTGGCGACTCTTGCTTTTAGTTTTTTGAATTGGATTTTCTTTTCTCATTTTTATACTGCCCATAGTCGCTTTGTTATTCTCAATAGTTTAGCTATTATAATTTAACCCTTTTATAATATTTCAGACTGTGCGTCTTCGCTTGTGTATCTCAGTGGAGATGACAAGGTCCGTGAAGTGTGGTCTATCAAGGATGGCGGTGACTACACGCTGGACCTTCGCACTCACACAAGCTCATACTGTCCACATGACCGGAATGTCACTGCTGTGCAGTTTGACTTAGGTAAATGACCTGGCGTGATTCCGCGCTGAAAAGAAAGGACGGAGATGTTTGCCGGTCAAGAAGGGCGTCTTCGCTAGGAGAAGAGGGGGGAGGGGGGGGCATATCAGTTAATTCTGGCGCTGTGCGGGATGTTAAAAGTTGCTGCGAATTTTTACACAAATTTGTCCTTTGCCTCGTATCTGTTGAAAAATGCGATGCCAGTAATGTCAGGAGATGGAGAGGAGAGAAGAGGATCCAGAACTATATATAGTTTTGACCAAGAGGACTTTCTTATTTTGACCTATAAGCTATATGTCTTTATTTGTTAATTGAGGCGACAGTGTTCAGCGTTTTTATTGTGAACATGGTCTTAACGCGGAAAGGCCTTTACCACCCTCTTTGTTTTGGCACAGGGCGCATGAAGCGGATAGCTGGGGTGTTAGTAACAGGCAAACGGCAAGAGGAGACCCCCCTGGATAAATACGACATAGACACCTTACCCCCCTGGACGGAAGATATGTGGGTATACTACGCCACACACTACACTGTGGAGCACAGTCCCGACTCTCGAATATGGACCGAGATTAAGGACGAGTTAGGAAATCCAAGGGTGAGACAAATATGGGTCGATATTAAGGACGAATTAGGAAATCCTAGGGTGAGACAAATATGGGTCGGGGTTTAGGACGAATGAGGAAAGCCAAGGGTGAGACCTATATGGGTCGAGATTAAGGACGAATTAGGAAATCCTAGGGTGAGACAAATATGGGTCGGGATTTAGGACGAATGAGGAAAGCCAAGGGTGAGACCTATATGTGTCGAGATTAAGAACGAATCAGGAAATCCGGGGGTGAGACGAATATGGGTCGAGATTAAGGAAGAGTTAGGAAATCCTAGGGTGAGACGAATATGGGTCGATATTAAGGACGAATTAGGAAATCCAAGGGTGAGACGAATATGGGTCGATATTAAGGACGAATTAGGAAATCCTAGGGTGAGACAAATATGGATCGATATTAAGGACGAATCAGGAAATCCAAGAATGAGACAAATATGGGTCGAGATTAAGGGACGAGTTAGGAAATCCTAGGGTGATACGGATATGGGTCGAGATTAAGGACAAATTAGGAAAAATCCTAGGGTGAGACGAATATGAGTCGTGAATAAGGACGAATTAGGAAATCCTAGGCTGAAACGAATATGGGTCGAAATTAACTGATTAAGGACGAATTAGGAATCACTAGGGAGACACGGATATGGGTCGAGATGAAGGACGAATTAGGAAACCCTATGTGAGACGAATATGGGTCGTGATTAAGGACGAATAAGGAAATCCTAGGGCCAGACGAATTTGGGTTGAGATTAACTGATTAAGGACGAATTAGGAAATCCTAGGGCCAGACGAGATTGGGTCGAGATTAACTGATTAAGGACAAACTAGGAAGCAGTAGGGAGACACGAATCGGGGTCGAGATTATAGGCGAATTAGGAAATCATAGGTGAGACGAATATGAGTCGGATTTTCTCAAACATAAGAGCCAAAAACCCACAGTGTGCTGCGGACGTCGATCGAACGAAATCACGTGTCGTGAGCGACTGAGGCAAAATTATCTCCTGCTTGAGCTGCGAGTTTGTCCTCGCGAGGCAGTGAGCATAGTGCAGGGCTTAGAAATAGCTGAAGCTGCTAGAGTTCGAAACCAACAGATTTTTTTTACGGTTTCATTTGAATCAGACGCTCTGACGTTTTTTTTATATTCTCCTCTTACTTTTGTAGCATTTTAAAATGACGCAAAGCTATGAAGAAGCAGCCGCCATTAAAAGTAAATGGGAAATTTTCATACGAGCTCACCTGCAAACATTCGACCCTAACATTCACGCACGCTTCATCCGAATCAACGTCCAGGCGTTTATCAAGAAAGGCTGCATTGGGCGCGTGGATGTGATAGGCTGTGATTCAGGTAAGGCAACCCTTTAAGAAACTAGCGGTCGAATGTATAGAAAATTGAGTGATTTACATCCTATAGCTATGACTGCAAAGTTTTTAGAAAGTTGGCCATTTTACCAAGCGAGATATGATTTACACGGACTATATTAGAAAAAGCTACACCAACTTTATGGTCTAACACTAATATGGTATAATCTGTAGACTTGTCTACCAACAACGTGCAGCGCGTGGAAGTGGCCGAGCCGTCTAAGATTGAAAGAGGTTAGGGATTCTTTCTTCGTTTTTGTTTGCATTTGGTTTAATGATTATATCGTAGTTATGCTGATGCAATGGTCAAATGACAGGTGAATGCAGTCATGTCAGTACTCTGGGGATGCAGTCTGGTGAAATTACCGACGGACAAATTGAAGCATCATCGGTAAGTCGTCGACTCAAATGTCAGAATGGCCTGTTTTCAAAGTTGTATTATAAACTGCGTTCTTGGTGCGCGTTATTGGCCGAAAACTTGTAGGATCGCTGATAAACCGTGGCTCGTTTTCGTCTTGTTGCGAGGTGTTCATTGATTCAATTTTGCCAAAAAGAAGCAGAGCTTTGTTAATGTCTTATGTCCTTCATCTTCCACCCACTTACTTTGCATTTCTCATTCATCCTCCCCGTACTTCATTCAAATATGTCCACAGTTTCACACTTTTCCTTCCCTGGATTGTGTTTTATTTTCACCATATAACCATTGCCTATGCCCATAGTTCGACCACTATTCATACCCCGGATTTGCACGTTGGGACAACCCTCACCAAATGCAATGGTGCGCCAATACATCACACGACAAGAGCCCATGGATCATGGTGGGCTTTCCTACATCAAGGTTCCTCACCAAAGTCCTTTACAAAGGGGAGATTAAAGGCTATAAAGTGGACATTGAGTTGACCTTAGACGGGAAAACCTGGACCAAGTACGAGGTAGTAGTCCATTTTTGCGAAAAGTGAACGCTTATGCAAAAAACACCGAGAGTGACACATTGAATTTCCATACTTTCTCGTATAAATGCTATAGTGCTACCTACTGCATACCCAGAAACTATTGTGGTGATAACTTATAATGACGTTTTTTCCCGTGTTCATCATTGTTATTGATAATTTTGAGGACAACCCAGACACTGAGTGTGGCAAACATTCACACCAGTCCTGACAATTTTTTTTATTTCACATTAAAGGGGTTCTGTTATTTTTGTAGAGTCGGTCGCGCAGTTTTTTTTCTGCGACACTGTGTTGCGGATTCCACGAGGAATTTTACATCTACCCAGTGATCAAAGTCCGTTACGTTCGACTCGCTTTCAAGAGGGACTGGTACGGGCCGTACAAAGCGTGCGCCATGTTTGAAGTGTTTGGATGTTCAGGTATGACGTCACTTTCTGTTAAATGTCACCTACCGGTGATTGTTTCCGGTGATAGATTTTTTTCTTGCCGAAACCGCCAACAGGTTTCCAAATAAGTATCTCAAAAAAGCAACAATGTGCCATGTTTCTTGATACCGCCAAATTATGTTTTTATGCTTTTGCAGCGGAGACCCAAACTTTGTCTTGGTTCCCGCCATTGATCGCTCGAGTCAAGCCACATATCGAGATCTCGCCCGGTACATGGGACCGCAAGGATGTGCGCTACATGGCGATGGGGGAAGATCCATATCTCTCATACTGCTTCAAGACCAGCAAAATATACGTGAGTGTTTGGTCATTTATAATAATGCATACTGCTTCAAGACCAGCAAAATATATACGTGGGTGTTTGGTCATTCATAATAATGGCATACTACTTCAAGACCAGCAACATATACGTTGGTATGATGTCGGCAGAACATAGACGATGTCATTCATCCAAACATAGTGTTTAAATACTACCACGACAAACTATGAATTCTTAAAGTTGTTATATACTAACGGACGTTCCTTTATCAGTTCGATTTTGGCAATCCCTCCTTCAAAGAACCGACGTACAATCGTGTCGAGTTCGACATGAAGAAGATGTTTGCCTTAACTAAAGTCATCATCAGGGGTGACCTCAGTCCGTCCAAGGAATGCGGTCCATACGTCAAGAGTATGGCTATCATGTACAGTATGGACCGTACCACGTGGACCATGGTCAGGTATTACAATGGCAAGAATGACTGGAGGCTCCGAATTAAGGTACATTATTTGGGATTCGGTCAAAATAATTCAATGCTAGATTAAAGTTTTGCTCTCGTCTGAGTTGATTTGGCTGTTCTTCGGTGTAAGAGTGTTACTTTATTTTCTGTTTATATCACGCTTTTTGTACTATCGCTGCCGCAGATAGGATACCTTTTTAACTAAGGCTAAAGGTATCAAACCCCTCAGCGATGTTATTCCAAGGGGAGTACCAATAAACCATGAATACTCCCTTAGCATCAGGGCTGCAGCGCACTCAAATGCCCAAAGGGAGTACAACAAACTTGCTACTGTTCGATACGCTGGCTACGCCCCTGAACTAGTGGAATAGATACCACATATCTAGACGCAATTTCGGGCCAAGATGCTGGCGATTTTGACAACAGAGTGCTCCTTTCCAATACTACTTCTAAAGTGCGCCCTATCAGTGCGGAACATTACCATTTTTGGTTATATTTGATAAACAATCTGATTAACCAATATTTGCATAATAAGTAGGTAAATCGATATAACGTAATGTACGGCACTGCCTATTGTTTACCCTTCTTTCGCCGTCTATAATATCTGATTTATATAGAGAGTTAAAACCCAAAAGCGCTTATTACATCTCAGTAAAAGGGTCATTATTGAACCACTATTATTTATAATGATGTGTTATCTATATTTCTTTTGTTTTGCTATTTGTTCCCCTTCACGATTTCTTGTTCCGCCATGCGGCACCATTCTAAGGTCCATCCCGCCGTTAAGAGCGAGTGCCAGGTAGCGACCGTCCACGTGGTCCCAGTAGCAGTAGGCCGCTTTTTCAAGTTTGTACCCGGGCACTACGATAAGCACTTCCAGTGCTGGAAAATTGAAATGATGGGCTTCGAGCCAGGTGAGAGCAACTTTCTTATATATAGCTAGAAAACTAGCTATACTTATAAATAGCTAGAGAACCATATGAAGAAACCGTTGTCGTTTTAGGGTCTGGTACCGAGGAATTTTAGTTTCTTTTCAGAAGCTTTCTTCATTGACTAAAGGTGGTCACAGTCACTGTTTTTCTCTTCTGAATACAATTCACAAAGGTTTGCGAAGCACCTGCGGAACGGCAGCCTTAAAAATGACAAGAATCGTGCAGGTTTTCCAAATAAGGAATATATTAGTTTCCTTATATGGAAGTGACCGCGTCTTGGACAAACGACAATTTTGGCTAAATTTTCTTGATATGTTGCTATATTTATATATAGCTAGAGAACACTTTTTTTGGCTGTGCAACTAGGTTTTGTAGTGTGTTCATTTTACACATGTTAGTTGCGAGTGGCCCTTAGAAGAAAGGGCCACTCGCCCTTTCTTAGAGAAGAATCTTAGAAGAAGCTAACATCTAATTCAGCCCCACCTTTTTTTGGTGCCTCCCTCCCCTTAGGGTCCCCCATCCTCCATCATTCAAATCATTAAGTTTACAACAAAGGTTTTTTTGCGATCACTTCCTCTGTGCTCTATTTTGTTATTCTAACCTTCAAGAAGTTTACCACAAAGGTTTTTTTTTGCGATCACTTCCTCTGTGCTCTATTTTGTTATTCTAACCTTCAAGAAGTTTACCACAAAGGTTTTTTTTTGCGATCACTTCCTCTGTGCTCTATTTTGTTATTCTAACCTTCAAGAAGTTTACCACAAAGGTTTTTTTTTGCGATCACTTCCTCTGTGCTCTATTTTGTTATTCTAACCTTCAAGAAGTTTACCACAAAGGTTTTTTTTTTGCGATCACTTCCTCTGTGCTCTATTTTGTTATTCTAACCTTCAAGAAGTTTACCACAAAGGTTTTTTTTTGCGATCACTTCATCTGTGCTCTATTTTGTTATTCTAACCTTCAAGAAGTTTACCACAAAGGTTTTTTTTGCGATCACTTCCTCTGTGCTCTATTTTGTTATTCTAACCTTCAAGAAGTTTACCACAAAGGTTTTTTTTTGCGATCACTTCCTCTGTGCTCAATTTTGTTATTCTAACCTTCAAGAAGTTTACCACAAAGGTTTTTTTTTGCGATCACTTCATCTGTGCTCTATTTTGTTATTCTAACCTTCAAGAAGTTTACCACAAAGGTTTTTTTTTGCGATCACTTCCTCAGTGCTCTATTTTGTTATTCTAACCTTCAAGAAGTTTACCACAAAGGTTTTTTTTTGCGATCACTTCCTCTGTGCTCTATTTTGTTATTCTAACCTTCAAGTTTACCACAAAGGTTTTTTTGCGATCACTTCCTCTGTGCTCTATTTTGTTATTCTAACCTTTTTTTGTTACACATAGGTGTGCAGCCAATTCCGCCCCGAACACCGAGAAAAAATAATCCCGGTAAGGAGGTTTACTCACTTTAAAGAAGCCCGACCACGCCACCATTTTACGGTCCCGCACATTACCGAGTCACACAAAGCATATTTCCATCGCTATTATATTGAGCTAAGTAAGAACCCGTGATGGTATTTTTAATCAAATAACATACCAGACTTATCATTCGTAGAGTGTTCTCTGACGGTTTCTTGTAAAAAATTCAGTCGAATCACAGGCTAACCATCCTCCCTTTGTTATCATCAAAATTATTTCCCGTAAATGATCTATTACAAAATAAAGGTCGAATGAAATATCATAAAGTTGTCTTTGATGTCAATAGAATACGATTTATTGACATCAAAGACAACTTTATGTGATTTCATTCGACCTATTTTGTAATTTACAGAAAATAATTCTGATGATAACAACGGGAGGATGGCAAGCCTGTGGTTGAATTAACAATAACAAAGAAGTGATTTTTCAACATCCTTTTACTCATCTTATCCAGGGCTATAGTTTGGATAAATTCAAGTCTTCGTTCATACTTTCGTTACGTTTTACGCTTCCGGAGTGATCTGCTGTAAAAATAAACTATTTATTAGGGAATCGGCCGGCTCCCTTACCCCGTCATATAACAATTCCATTCCCCATCTTTTCGACTTATTGATTGCGTATCTCGTGGTTTTACAGCTTGTAACGATGCCCTCGGCATGGAGAATGGCGCGATCAAGGCTTCCAAGATCTCGGCTACGTCATCGCAAACTGGCGCCCAGCCTTCCCAGGGGAGGCTTAACGGAGGTGGGGCCTGGTGCCCAGACAAGATTCACCATGTGCACACGTACACGGCAGCCAACAACTCTCTAGGTAGGCACTTCTGGTGCACTCACTCAGGCAAAGGGTGAGACGTTTTTGAGAAAGGCCACAATTTGTAATGAAAGTTCTGCCGATGTAATCAAGTGCTCCCTAACACTTGGTATTTTGCTTGGCTGCAAAAGTGGTGGCTGAAAGATACTCTTTAAAAACCAGTTGCTGCTGATAGCACTGTTCCGAGACTCTCTTTGTGAGGCTTAGTGTGGGCGTCTGACGTAGCAATACGGGTTAAACGAGCGCGAAAGCGAGGCTCTGGCAGAACGACTTTATCTCTGTATTTCACAAAAGTATTACATTTCATTCCTACTCGAAAATACAAAAAATCGAGGATGCATTTAAACGACTTTTAGCTGTATTGAAGATAGTTACAACTCACATATTTGCAAACAAACTCCGAACCACAACTCAATCTCAACAACCAAATAATACAGGACTATCACTAAATTTAGGGCGGTCCCTATGTTAACAGAAGTGATCAGTGTGAATTCCAAGCTTGTATACACATTATAGATAGTATATAAAATATTTATTGATATCAATTTGTATCTTTTTGCTTTTTATGTCTATCTGGACATAGAGATCGACTTAGAAAAAGAGTACATCATAGACGGGTTTGCAAGCCAAGGTCACATGAAAACGGATGACCCTCGGTGGGTGATGGCTTACGTCGTCCACTACAGCGAAGATGGAGCTTCGTGGGACATCATCAAATCAAGCGAGAATGACTGGGTGGGAATACCGTAATTACCCTCTATCATATACGAAGCTAGTTTTAGTTATTCGTAGCCCCTAGCGGAAACATAGAGTTAGCCTTGTAGTCTCGTCTGCAAAAAGATGTTTTTGTAGGAAACTCCCCTGCGTCAGCTCTATCATATTAATCAATATTTGTGAAAGACTCAGCTCAATGGAATTCCCACGGCACTCCAAAACGTTTCTTCCCCGCTGTCCCAGAGATTCTAATCTAAATTACATCCCCAATAAACAGGACATAATAAGCCGAGTGCAACCGTGAGAACCACCACGAGCCGAGTCTTATAAAAAGGACCTGCACGCTCTGTGTTATTTACTACTCCTCAACCTTCATATGCTCCTCAACCATCACTACTTCTCACTCATCACTACATCTTCTCAACCATCACTCATCACTACATCTTCTCAATCATTACTCATCACTACATCTTCTCAATCATCACTCATCACTACATCTTCTCAATCTTCACTCATCACTACTCTTCTCAACCATCACTCATCACTACATCTTCTCAATCTTCACTCATCACTACATCTTCTCAATCTTCACTCATCACTACATCTTCTCAATCATCACTCATCACTACATCTTCTCAATCATTACTCATCACTACTTCTTCTCAATCATTACTCATCACTACATCTTCTCAATCATCACTCATCACTACATCTTCTCAATCTTCCCTCATCACTACATCTTCTCAATCTTCACTCATCACTACATCTTCTCAATCATCACTCATCACTACATCTTCTCAATCATTACTCATCACTACTTCTTCTCAATCATCACTCATCACTTCTTCTTCTCAATCATCACTCATCACTTCTTCTTCTCAATCATCACTCATCACGACTTCTTCTCAACCATCACTCATCACTACATCTTCTCAATCTTCCCTCATCACTACATCTTCTCAATCTTCACTCATCACTACATCTTCTCAATCATCACTCATCACTACATCTTCTCAATCATTACTCATCACTACTTCTTCTCAATCATTACTCATCACTACATCTTCTCAATCATCACTCATCACTACATCTTCTCAATCTTCCCTCATCACTACATCTTCTCAATCTTCACTCATCACTACATCTTCTCAATCATCACTCATCACTACATCTTCTCAATCATTACTCATCACTACTTCTTCTCAATCATCACTCATCACTTCTTCTTCTCAATCATCACTCATCACTTCTTCTTCTCAATCATCACTCATCACTACATCTTCTCAACCATCACTCATCACTACATCTTCTCAATCATTACTCATCACTACATCTTCTCAATCATCACTCATCACTACATCTTCTCAATCTTCACTCATCACTACATCTTCTCAACCATCACTCATCACTACTTCTTCTCAATCATCACTCATCACGACTTCTTCTCAATCATCACTCATCACGACTTCTTCTCAATCATTACTCATCACGACTTCTTCTCAATCATTACTCATCACTACTTCTTCTCAATCATCACTGATCACTACTTCTTCTCAATCATCACTCATCACTACTTCTTCGTAATCATCACTCATCACTACATCTTCTCAATCTTCACTCATCACTACTTCTTCTCAATCATCACTCATCACTTCTTCTTCTCAATCATCACTCATCACTTCTTCTTCTCAATCATCACTCATCACTTCTTCTTCTCAATCATCACTCATCACTACTTTTTCTCAATCATCACTCATCACTTCTTCTTCTCAATCATCACTCATCACTTCTTCTTCTCAATCATCACTCATCACTACTTCTTCTCAATCATCACTCATCACTACTTCTTCGTAATCATCACTCATCACTACTTCTTCTCAATCATCACTCATCACTTCTTCTTCTCAATCATCACTGATCACTACTTCTTCTCAATCATCACTCATCACTACTTCTTCGTAATCATCACTCATCACTACATCTTCCCAATCATCACTCATCACTACTTCTTCTCAACCATCACTCATCACTACTTCTTCTCAATCATCACTCATCACTACTTCTTCTCAATCATTACTCATCACGACTTCTTATCAATCATTACTCATCACGACTTCTTATCAATCATTACTCATCACTACTTCTTCTCAATCTTCACTCATCACGACTTCTTCTCAATCATCACTCATCACGACTTCTTCTCAATCATTACTCATCACGACTTCTTATAAATCATTACTCATCACTAATTCTTCTCAACCATCACTCATCACTACTCTTCTCAATCATCACTCATCACTACTTATTCTCAATCATCACTCATCACTTCTTCTTCTCAATCATCACTGATCACTACTTCTTCTCAATCATCACTCATCACTACTTCTTCGTAATCATCACTCATCACTACATCTTCTCAATCTTCACTCATCACTACTTCTTCTCAATCATCACTCATCACTTCTTCTTCTCAATCATCACTCATCACTTCTTCTTCTCAATCATCACTCATCACTTCTTCTTCTCAATCATCACTCATCACTACTTTTTCTCAATCATCACTCATCACTTCTTCTTCTCAATCATCACTCATCACTTCTTCTTCTCAATCATCACTCATCACTACTTCTTCTCAATCATCACTCATCACTACTTCTTCGTAATCATCACTCATCACTACTTCTTCTCAATCATCACTCATCACTTCTTCTTCTCAATCATCACTGATCACTACTTCTTCTCAATCATCACTCATCACTACTTCTTCGTAATCATCACTCATCACTACATCTTCCCAATCATCACTCATCACTACTTCTTCTCAACCATCACTCATCACTACTTCTTCTCAATCATCACTCATCACTACTTCTTCGTAATCATCACTCATCACTACTTCTTCGTAATCATCACTCATCACTACATCTTCTCAATCTTCACTCATCACTACTTCTTCTCAATCATCACTCATCACTTCTTCTTCTCAATCATCACTGATCACTACTTCTTCTCAATCATCACTCATCACTACTTCTTCGTAATCATCACTCATCACTACATCTTCTCAATCATCACTCATCACTACTTCTTCTCAATCATCACTCATCACGACTTCTTCTCAATCATCACTCATCACTACTTCTTCTCAATCATCACTTATCACTACTTCTTCGTAATCATCACTCATCACTACATCTTTTCAATCTTTACTCATCACTACTTCTTCTCAATCATCACTCATCACTACTCCTTCGTAATCATCACTTATCACTACATCTTTTCAATCTTTACTCATCACTACTTCTTCTCAACCATCACTCAAACAAATCAGTGACATCAGTGATCCCGGTACTTGGTACCTCTCGTTACATAAGCAACAATCAGAAGGGTAGGAAGGATTTGCTCAGGGGGTGGGGGAAGGAACACAGTCATATTATGCAAACAGTCTAATACCGCATTCACACCAGCACTTAAACCAGTTTAAAGGTGGTTTAATTAAACTGGTTTAAATCTCAATCTCACAAAATTGGACAGAAGAACAACAGAAACAATACTAAATTGACTGTGCTATACATTTTACTAAGTAATCATTTAGCTAGTAAGAATTCAACACAATGAGAAACATGGCAAGTTATCAGGCAAAGAAAAACATGATTTTGGTGTGAATGCAGCATAGGATTTTTAGCGATTCTTAAATACCGCTTTTTGGCGCCAAGGAGGGGGTGGTGGTGGGATTTCTGGCAATATTGGTAACACAAACAGGAACCACACATACAAGAGAAGCAGTAAACAAGTGTACAATATCGGCAACCAGTAGCTACCAGCACTATGAGAACAATAACGCAACAACAGCGTAATCAAAATCTGCTAAATAGGCAACAACCACTAGTGTAGCAATACATTCTCTGAAACAAGAGTGGCAATATCGGCAACAATAATACAACAATGATACAGAAGTTGCAACAACAAGGTTGTGTGTGTTGTGTCTTGTATATATTAGTAAGTGTTTCGCGCATAGCTATAGTAGCTAATAATACAGGATTTTGTGTTCTTGAACATTTCTAGGTGTTTTGTACCAACAGAGCAATAGTAGCTAATAACAACAGGGGTGTTACTCTACTTATATTCTAGGTGTTTCGTGCAAACATAGCTTTATAGTAGCTAATAACAACAGGGATATGTGCTCTGATATTCTAGTATATTCAAAGTGTCTCGCGCAAACAGAGCTATAGTAGGTACATCAGGGATGTGTGCTATACTTATATTCTAGTATATTCAAAGTGTCTCGTGTAAACAGAGCTATCGTAGGTACATCAGGGATGTGTGCTCAACTTATATTCTGGTATATTGTAGGTGTTTCGCGCAAACGCTGATTGTTGCGGGGTAGTGCGCCAGTACCTGAACCCTCGCGTGCGCGCGCGGTACGTGCGGTTCGTGCCCGTGGCGTGGCACACGTGGCCGTGCATGCGTGTTGAGATCTACGGCTGTTTGGATGGTAAGTTAACCCACGCCACGGGAGAACACGGTTGCCAATTGCCATTCTATGAGAAAATAGTTAGGATTTCAAGTTATGGTAAATGCATGGTATTTGAAGAATTTGGGCGTATCGGAACGTTCCAATTTTTAATTTTCCTTAGGAAGCATGTTACTCAAAAGGGGCAATATTTTTCACCTTTTTTATAGAGTTATGAAAAAACTGTTGCTATACTTTGCCTCGGCTCATTTCATTATAATACGCTAGAACAAAATAAACTCCCTGGGCGTTTATTAAATTTCGATGGTCCGAGAGGGGACGTTCAATAGATAGAAGGCGTTTATTAGAGAGGGGCGTTATTTACAAACTTTGAAAATATAACAAACCCAAGTGCAGTGGGGTTCTAGTCTCATTCAGGATCATGTTTAATTATATCCTGCGTAGCAAGCATTTCTTGACATTAAGTCTCTCCCAGTAAATAAAATTTGATTACCGAAATTTCTATGTTGTTTGTTAAACTGGGAGGGAGGGAGGGGGGGGGGGGTGGGTGGGTGTTGAATTGAGGGGGCATTTGTTAGAGAGGGGCGTTCATTACAAACTTGTAAGCTTAGGGAGGGAGGCGTTCATTAGATAGGGGGCGTTTTTTTAAATCATTTACGGTAAGAATGGTTAACTTTTGTTGTCTTTGTTTCAGGAACTTCATACAAGTCAAGACTATTTAAGAAGCTTAGAGGTACGATTTGTTCCCATTGAGCGTGTACTAAGAATGGTTGTTTATGTATAGTCCTAAAATCTTAGTGCCTCATCAATCCTAGGGGATTTTTCAAAGGTATTTATGAGGGGGGCATTCCTCAAATTCGTGTCTCCCAAGTATTTTTCAAAGTGATTGTTCGGGAAAAGTGTATATAGCAGCCGTACAACTCGACTTACTGTCACTAATCGAACACTTAGTGTATATAACCGCCGTACAACTCGATCCTCATCAGAGAAATAAAAATGTTGTAAGTGAGGACGACAACCCTGACTGAGCGACCTTGCATCCGGGGTCTCAGCGTATTTGTCACTATGTCATTTGGGTCTTGGTATGCCTGGAACACCTGTGGGTATAAGGGAAAATCTCGTTTTCCCATATGAAAAAAGCGAGCTAATGGCACTGTCTTCCGAGACTTCAAATCCATTTGTGAAAAAAACAGAGAGTGTTTTCTCTAAATATCACAATAACGTTAACAAGGCTAATAACCCCTCAACTCCAAGAAGAGCTTTAATGAGAAAAAAAGGTGAACATGATGAGGGGAGGCAACCGGTACCCCCTTTTTACGGTATAACATTTTGCAAAATGCCAGTAGTAAATGCTAGATTTACTGTCACTTATCCAACAGTGTATATAGCAGCTGTACAACTCGATTCACTGTCACTAATCTCAGCGGCGTAGCAAGGATTTTTAATAGGAGGGGGGCCAAAAGGGACTTTCAAGGCATTTTTCATGTATTTTAGATCATGTTTCATACATTTACTGTATTTTTGGCTGCTTAAAGGGGGGGGGCGTCCCCCTAGTCCACCCCCCTGGCTACGCCCTTGAATCAAGCACTTAGTGTATATAGCAGCATACAACTCGATTTGCTGTCACTAATCGAACACTTAATAGTATATAGCAGATGTACAACTCGATTTACTGTCACTAACAGCCTACAACTCGATTTACTGTCACTAATCGATCACTTAGTGTAAATAGCAGCCGTACAACTCGATCCTCAGAGAAATAAAGATGTTGTAAGTGAGGACGACAACCCTGACTGAGCGACCTTGCATCCGGGGTCTCAGCGTATTTGTCACTATGCCATTTGGGTCTTGGTTTGCCTGGAACACCTGTGGGTACAAGGATAACACAATTTACAGTAAAGCGCCGTGCAAACAGAGGCATTATTGCTAGTCCAAGACTTTCAGATCTTTGACCCAGGGTGTCGCACCCCTCTAGACCACATAAAACAAAAATACAAACAAATCACGTACCACAGGGCCTTCATCTCTCTGGTAATCCATCCACACAGTCCCGTCATCACTCGCAGCAAGCCGGTATGACGTCACCCATTGCTGCAACTCCCATTTAGGACTACCCTGTGTGGAAACCTGACCGACCCGCGCATCGCGGCCTAAATCAACCTGTAGGTACTCCCCCTCGACAAGATGTTTTGCCGCCCAGGAAGGGTATTCAGCGTTAAGGCGACCAAAATGTGCCTCCATGAAAACAGAACCTTGATATTCAGATGAAGCTGACATTTGGTGGTCGGCTATTCTGCCGTCCTCTACTCCAAATGGCTCATCGTTACAAGGTATACCTTGAATATAATGATATATTTGAAAGGTTACTTCAAAGATTTCGATCAACCTGACTTCTTTGTTGTTCTTTACATTTAAAAATACAACGGTAAATTTGCATGTAAACTTCAGTCTGATGCTTCGGTTGAGTAAATTGATTATTGGGATTGAATTTCAATGGTCTGTGAACTCTCTTCAATAACTTCCAACTGCTAGATTTCTTTCAAACTTTCACCATTCAAACGGGATAGACCTTCTTTAAAACTTTAATCATTTAAAAGGCATAGACCTATTCGCGGTTAAAAATACAATGCTTGGAAGGTTTGGTTTTACACCGACGCTCAAACGGGCAAATTTTGGCGGGAATGCTATAAAGTATTTATTTGGACGGAATTTTGCCTTCTTGTATGTTCTGTTATTTTCTTGCTTTTGGCGGGAAAGAAGAAACGGGCACGCCCGTCTGAGCCTGTCTTCGTTGTAAAACCACGGGCCTTCCAAATATTGTCATTTTGGCCGCAAGATTTATACTTTTGATTAGTTATTGCCTTGCAAATGAAGTGATGTTATTGGAAACCAGTTCAGTACTATCCAAAGAAAAACCCTTCAGGGATTTTGAGAGACGAAAGTCAGAAGGCGATTTAGTTATTGTCAGCGAGAATTCCCACAAAATATTCAAAACCGCACTAAGAACAGTCGCGTACAGGGTGCGCATGCAACCCCCTCGGCAGGTAAAAAGCCTTTACTATCTTTTTTCCATATGATTCCTATGACTGCAACCCCCCCCTCCCCTCAACCATCCTGGGAACGCGCCTCAAGTAAACTTGCTTTTTTGTCGTAATTGATGAGGTCAATTTTTCAGAATTTATATCCGTTTTACGTACATCGCGTATTGATCCGATCTTGATGCTCATATAAGCGACAGAGCTGATCACATGGCGGTGAGCAGCATATGTCTTGGGCGCACATGTGTTGGTGGAGAAAGTAGTGTAGGTAATCTCCATCCGGCACTTTCTTCATGTCACGCGGGTGTGACAGGTGCGTTGCGTTACTCATGACACACTTGTCGTGATGGCGGTAGAAGTTGATGCTGCGACACTCCGTCAGTTGACTGCAACGTGTCAGACACGTGCCCCAGGTTCCGTGGACTGTCTCGATCACGTGATTCCGGAGAACTTTTCCTTGCATTTTATTGGTAGATAGGCCGGTTGTCAACGTTACTTTTAGCGACGCCATGAGTATGATAGCGCGGAAATACGACATATTTACTACAAAAAGAATGAAAGGTAGGGTTAATAAAAAATTGTTTACGATTCCGTGAAAGCATGGCTTTTAAATATTTTTAAAGATTTGAACTTTTTAAAAACTTGCTAAGATTTCTGATATTTCATATGCTTTTTTTTTCTGTTTAACAATTAGACTGGGAGTTTTCTATGAGCCAATAGATAGTCAACGAGAACGAGTAGTCTAATTGTTTAAGTATAAATCCATTCACATACTACCTTCGAAAAATTTACGATTTTAATAGTTCTCAGTAATAAATAACCGCTTTTGGCGCGAAAACGCCGGCTTTTTCGCTACTCACTTTCTTTGGCTCAATAGATAGTGAGTACGGGAGCCAATCAAATTGCGAGATTCGTGATACGTGAGTGGATTTAACAGTCGTTTGACAAAAGGTTGTCTTGAACCGGCTTCGCGACTACGCAACAAGCCCGCATGTAAGCATGGGTAAAAACCTCTGAAGCGCCTAGCTTCATATATCAGCCACTGAATAACTTCAGACTTAGGGCACGTTTTTTACTCGTGATTCCGGAATGAGAATGATTAGGATAGAAAAAGCGCGTTCGTTTATCCCGCGTTCCCATTCCGGAATGGTTTAACCATTCTGCTACCTGTAAGAGAATGACTCGAATGCCATTCTGAACATTCTCTACCAACAATTCCCACTCCAGAATGATAGGGGAAAAACACGCCCTTTGACGCAATAGCGGTCGGTAGCGGTGGCTATTATATGCAGCTTGGCGCTTCTGTGGTTATTTCCCATTCTTACATGCGGGCTTGTCGCGCAGTCGCGAAGCCGGTTGACAACAACCTTTCGTCAAACGACTACTAAAACATAATATAGTGTTATAAAAAAGGGTAACTTATGTTCTTTTAAAAATAAATGAATTAATATTTGCTTGTGTGCGTAAAAGATAATCGAACGAATAATCGAAAGGTTTTATCAGGAAAAAAACAAACTGGATTTTGCTACTCAATTTGTCAACTTTTCAATTTCACTTCGGGTACCTGATTTAATGTTAACGGTTAAACGGTTGGAAAAATGGGTGTTTTAACGGCTATATATTTATTTTTTTTTGGCATCTTTATTTTCAAGGGTTATTCTCAACGGTTACCTATATTGAGACCCTCATAAAGGCACCAGGTTTTAAACAGCAATTCTTACTAAAAGTAAGTAAATTACGTAGTAGTTTACCTTAAAAACCTTTAAAGTCATCTGCTTAACTTTCTGTGTGTTGATGGTAAAAGCGGTTTCTATCTTCTGAGCTTCGCCGTTGGGTATATCTCTTTCTTCGATCCTCTTTAGTGATCATATAATAATGTAGACAGTAATGTATGTTATATATTGATCTGCATTTCGTATATTACAATTAAACTTTAATGATAATGTTGGATGGAGCAATTAGCAATAATTCCTACTGAGTAGTCTAAATTAGAAAAGTCATAGTAACAAAACATCCACAAACCTAAGAGATTTGTTTTTCTGTGGATATTTTCCAGATCTTTTCGTGGATTGTTGTTTATTTTCGTTAAGAATCCTTGGCTCTAAGTCTTGTCACACGTCGACGAATAAATTGTCAAAAAAGTTGCTAACAAAAAAGGTAATCATTTGCAAAAACATTGCATTGCAACATTTTTTGTTTGTGTTTTATTGCCAATCGAAGGCCTTTTTAATTGCCAAGAACCATCATGCATCTTTTTATCTAATAACTTCAGTTGATATCCCAATAATAAATTAAATGATATGATATCAAATGAAAAGAACCAGACCAACACGAAGTCGCGGTGGTGACCAGAGACTTAATTGCTTTAGCCAATCATAAAATTTACTCAGCAGAATATCTCTTTCGATTTAGCGCAGTCCTCTATCTGCCAAGATACCCAGGGGCGTAGCCAGGGGGTGGCCCAGGCCCCCCCCCCTTCTAGCAACCAAAAATGCAGTAAATGTATGAGACATTATCCATAATACAGAGTCAAATGCCTAAAAAGTGCCTTTTGGGCCCCTCCTGTTAAAAATCCTGGCTACTCCGCTGATACCACTGACAAATTTGAACAAATCCGTACCCAAGGGGGGAGGGGGGGGATCCAGCTATACTTTGATTATAAGAAAAAGAGAAATCTGGCAAGCTTCTTTAAAAAAATGTTTAACAGCAGTCTATTCAATTTCAAATCGGACACATAAGTAACTCAAAACAACGAAAATTGCCTACATAGATCCGTCCTTTCGAATGTTGACACTGTCTTTTTTTATAGATCTAGAGACACAGAAATTGTTCTTGGCGCATTTAACACCTAACACGCCACTTCACTTCAACTGCGGTGACTACGAAACATGGGGAAAAACCAACTATCTCAAGTAAGGCAAGACTACGTTATTTTCTTAGAGAATTCCGCCTAATCGTTTGCTTGGATTATTTCTAGGATAAATCTTGATCGCGAGAAAAGCATCTGGTATCAGAAGGCTTTTGGTCGGGATTTTCCTATCGTGGAGAAGACGCTTTCGCTCGCTACTAACCAGTTTCCTAGCGAATTTGGTAGCAGACACTTCATGTGCCGTGGGCGCACTCGAGACGGAATGGACATCTTCCATCAGCATTTGATTGTAGTTCCTGATGGTAAGGTTCTTTCTTTGTTGGTGAAAAATATTTTAGCGCACAAGGTTGTATGCTGTTTTATAAGTATTTATAAATCCTTTGTAAACCTGATTGCCCTCTGGGCCGCTGTAGGAGCGAACGGGCTTATAAAAAAGCTTTACATTTTTTGACATATCTGTACTAGGTCCTCCTAAGATTCGAAATTTTAATACAGAACAATGCTACTCCAATTCAGACTCGAGGCAAATTATTAACCGTTTTATTTTTTTTCCGTTTAGGACCCAGAAAAGCATCATGGCTCACACCCATCGAGAACATGAAAACCAATCCGTCATCAGGTTTGTGTTGTCTTCAAAAAGTGAAAATACACAGATGCGGCAATATTAGTTTTTACTCTACCTTAAACTAAATCCCTATCAAACTTCTCGTATTTACCGCGCCCGCAGTTATTCCTCAAGTGGTTGTCATTCAGCGGTTCGACCCGACGTACGACGGAGGTTTTCCTGTCTGGTCTGAGCCCGCAGTCGTCAAAGCGGTTGGCAACACGGCTTCGCTAGCCGTATTTGTCCTTGGTATACGTAAGTGTTTTAAAGTAAGGGCGTACTACTCTAAGTTATCTAACTTCAAACGCGCACTATTATTCTGTTCGAAACATTGTTTATCTTACTTAATATAGATTTAGTCACTGACTAAAAGCGGAGCCAGCTTTATTACAATATTTTCATATGGAGAATCCTTGGGCCGGCTCTGGCTCCGCTATAACGTATTACCCGGTGAGTGTTCACTGTTGTTGTTATGATTCTTATAGCATATTACCCGATGATTATTCACAACTGTTTGGTGGAGAACCGCCTCTCCGATTGGCATCTCACACATCTTGGCACCGTCGCAAGAAATGACACGCAAGCATGCGCACGACTGGCCTTATCACGTGGGTACGAGTATATGATAATCCTAGCTGAGACAGAGTGCATGTCAAGCTGGTACATGCCGCTGGCTACATCTGCTCACAGGCTCCGAGATGAAGGGCAGTGCAGGCTTGAACCGAGGGCGTATTTCATTCAAGGTAAGAAGGTAATGTCACTGCATTCAGGCGCGTACCCAGGATTGGTTGAACGGGTGCACAGTCATCGATATGGAAAAAGGATCCTTCAATAAGGAATGACCCAATTTTTTGGCGGACAAGGGTCGCCTATGTGCGCGCCTGGTATTATCAATTTGCAGTTGTCAATTTAACTTCGAAAGGTAACATATGTACTTTATTTCATTTTATTTATGTTGTTACGGTTATGTATTATATTACTAGCATCTTTTAAGTTCACAAGATCGACAGTACCGTAAGTACCTTTTGATAGCAGATTTGCAATGACGTCTGTGAACAAGTGTATCAATTTTTACAGCGACTTTCGAGGAGTACAACATTGCTTGGTATAAAAGAATCGAAGACGATAAATACCCTTGGAAGCGTCTCTTCTCATATCCCATCAGACCTCGGGACAAGTCCTCATCTCACATCTTCTCGGTGGCGGCCAATGGACATATACTGCAAGAGAGAGTGAGGCCGTACGTATCCAGAAAGCTGAACAGGGCAAGGATACCCATAGACAATTGTGTCGAGGGGGAGGATTTGGAGCAGTCACTCTTTGTATTTGCGGAGTGATGTGATTGGGTGGGGAGGTAAAGAATGAGATTATTTTTTGAACAATTTGTATTTTTTGTCTTAGTTTTTCATATGGGGGACACTTCCAAACTTTCGACAAGGCGCTCTTTGGTGATACATACACAGGAAGCCATGTGATGGACATCCGGGACATTACGGTAGAAGATCTTGGGGCTTACAAGTTTGAAGTTACTGTGCCTTCGCGGGGGGTCCGAAATGAGGCCATTATACTGTTGCAACACGAAGGTAAAGAGCCTTTTAGCGGCAATACTCAGCGGGTCGCCCTTAATTTCTCGTCAATCTATTCCATTTCGGTTATCCTGATCATTGTTGTTTATGTTATCGTCGTCATCATTGTTATCATCAGCAGCGCTATCATGAATATCTTTATCATAATCAGTTAAGGCGAATTGTGATCTGAAATGCATCCCCTTTGACAGGTGGACCTTCCATTGATCTCCCTGAGCGTTACTCTGCATGCGAGGCTGTCCCAGGGCCGCTGACCGTCAAACCTGTAGAGGATAACCTTTTAGAGCCAGAAGAGCTGCAAGTACAAGCCTGGTACTTCTCGTTTCTGATTGGGGAGGAGCTGCAACGATGGACAACCACGGACGATATTTCATTCAAGGTAAGCGAACCATGGTAGGCATTCAAAAGTGTCTGATTTCCCATGTTTTAAATTCCGGTTCATCAGATAAGCATGATAACAAACCCAAGACTAACCAATTCTTCCTTCTGAAAACACAACATGTCTCATTATACAGTTGAAGCTCTCATAAGCGACCACCTTGAGAAATAAAAATTGTGGTCGTTGATGGAGCTGGTCTCTTACGAGAGCTTGCTCTCATAAGCGACCACTGGGCGCCAAAAACTTGAACAATAGGTGTTGGTCGCTTACGGGAGCTTAATTAAAATTGAATCTAAAAGCTTTCATGATAATAACAACGCTGTAATATTTTGGTTTATCGCTTGATTTTAATGGGAAAATTTGCATGAAAACATCTACAAAGAAAGTGCATTTCAACGGCACGCAAACATTTTTCTACAGATTCATTTTTCTTTATTATTTATACAATCACTAATAACTGTAACTGTGAACAAAACAAACTTGAAAGAACAGACTCATAAATCCATGGAACCATGTAGGGAAAATGTTTGCAAAACGAGGTATTGTTCTCATCATGAGAGTGAGTTGTTTTTTATACTTAACATCAATTAATTCTACGCAAAGAAGCTCGTTATGCTCGTTTGCATCGAGGACTTAAGCTTTTCGCCAATGAGAATATCTTTGGCGGCTACAAAGAGCGCAGTAAGCTTCTCATTGTTTTGCCACAAAGAAAAGTTCAATAACTTATTAACATGGATAAGACAACCTTCGGCGCTTGCAATTTCAGGTTGTTTAAGGGGAATGTCGAACTCCGTACTGGAAAGGCAGCTATTGTGAAACATTACAACATTTCGCTATCTATGTGATTTCAGCATGCATTTGACATGATGTTTATCAGGTGTTGACTGATGTTGTCAAGCGAAAATTCATTGTGGTTGCCTACGAGAGCTTAAAAATAAAAAAAATCTCAGTTGGTGGTTTGAAATTGTGGTCGTTAACGGAGCTGGTCGTACCGATAAGTTGGTCGCTAACAAGAGCTTAGAATTACAGAGTTTGTGTGACAATTCAATCGGTGATTCGTGATCGTGGTCGTTATCGGAGCTGGTCGCTTACGAGAGCGGTCGTTCAGAGAGCTTCGACTGTATATCATATCTCATTAATATCAGATGGATCTCTACAGCGGTTGCCCCAATTACGGGCGGTTTTTGCATTTAGTACCATAACGTTTTAGCAATAAAAATAACACTTTTGATATTTTGCCAGTAACAAGATTGGACCTTAACCTGATGAAATACTTATAATATAAGTTTAGGGCGCTGTGCTCGAAAAGTATGTGTCACTAATTTGCCCTGATCCCGGTCAACTGGCTCCAATTCCGGACACAAACTTAGAGTAGAGTAAAGTAGAGTAGATGGACGAGGCAGCGCTGTCGGGACGGGGAGCGGAAAGACCTGGGATGAATGAGGCAGTGATGTCGGGACGGGGAGCGGAAAGACCTGGGATGGATGAGGCAGTGATGTCGGGACGGGGAGCGGAAAGACCTGGGATGGATGAGGCAGTGATGTCGGGACGGGGAGCGGAAAGACCTGGGATGGATGAGGCAGTGATGTCGGGACGGGGAGAAGAAAGACCTGGGATGGATGAGGCAGTGATGTCGGGACGGGGAGCGGAAAGACCTGGGATGGATGAGGCAGTGATGTCGGGACGGGGAGCGGAAAGACCTGGGATGGATGAGGCAGTGATGTCGGGACAGGTAGCGGAAAGACCTGGGATGGATGAGGCAGTGATGTCGGGACAGGAAGCGGAAAGACCTGGGATGGATGAGGCAGTGATGTCGGGACGGGGAGCGGAAAGACCTGGGATGGATGAGGCAGTGATGTCGGGACGGGTAGCGGAAAGACCTGGGATGGACAAGGCAGTGATGTCAGGACGGGGAGCGGAAAGACCTGGGATGGATGAGGCAGTGATGTCGGGACGGGTAGCGGAATGACCTGGGATGGATGAGGCAGTGATGTCGGGACGGGGAGCGGAAAGACCTGGGATGGATGAGGCAGTGATGTCAGGACGGGGAGCGGAAAGACCTGGGATGGATGAGGCAGTGATGTCGGGACGGGGGGCAGAGTTGGGTACCGTCGGTAATTGGGGCAACGCACTGCGGATTTTTCAAGCGGATATAGGGAATTGGCAGGCATAGTGAAAAGCGTCAAAACACAAACGGAAGCAGCCTTTTGCGAAGTGCTTAAGAAGCAACTCGAGCAGTTTGCAAAATAAAATTCGTGAATTAAAAAAGTGTGATTACCTCTGCATTTCAGTGGGAAGGCAGGTGGAGAGAAAAGTTTGTTTGGACTCATCCACTCCCCATCGACAACGGAAAGTTCATTGAAGTTTTTGTCAAGAATCATTACGGGATGGCTTCAGCTCTTGCGCAGATCGAAGTTGCTCCAGTGGACGGTACATAGCCATAATTACAAAATAGTCTGGAACAAAATAGGCCTTTCCCTGCAGTTTTATTTACAAAAACCTTGAAACAGAACCTGCCTTAAACAGCTGTTGGGCTACACACAATAACGATAAAGAAAATCGTGATATCCTGATGTTGTCTGTCTTAGAGACACCGTATCCAGAGTGGGTGACCCCATCCCCCTTCCAGGCTATCGACGGTTTCTCTCAGCTTCTTGAGGTCAAGCTGCGATCCGACAAACAACTCGAATCGGTCACATGGTTTCACGACGACAAGCCGATTGAAGTCGCGACCGATCGTTACGCCTTCCCAGGTAAGCCACGCCACTGAATCCCGAGATCACTTAGATTTTTATGCTTTGGAAAGGACTTACTATCGTGGCGCTTTATTCGAATTGGCCTTACGGACGACGGTACGGCAACCACTTCGTGTAGCCAGGAGTTATCAATATTATAAGCAGGGGGGGGGGGGATTGCGTAAAATAGTATCATATTCGTCTTCGTAGTCTCATCTCTCCGGGAATTGCGATGGGAATAAAAAAGCAGCAAGCAAGTATATATCTTGTGGGCGATTTTACGAAGAGTTGTCGAGGTTCCCGATCACTAATTATAGGTCTTATGTTCACTGTTTAAGGATCAACAGCGGGTATTCGCACCAAGCTCAAACTTGTCACAATTGACGAGAAGACGCCAGGAAATTATAAAGTAGTCATCACCGGCAAATACTGCCAGTTTGAAAGGAGCATCCACGTCAAAGTCATCGGTAAACCTTTTTTTTTCTAAACAAGGGCAAGGATTTTCTGATATGCATTTATTGATGCACGTATAGGGAAAAGAAGGTTTGTTGAGGGATAAGTCATTTAAATGGAACGACTTTTTCTATGTAGCTTGGTCAACGTCTAACATTGTATGTTATAGCCGAATTCGTTGTTGCGCGATCTCGAGGAGTGCAAAATCCTTGTCTGGTTTGGGAATATCGCGTAGTCAATCTACCTTTAAACTAATCGATGGCTCTTATGTCCCTTAGAGAATTGGATTTGAATTCACGGTGGTCGCGCAACAAAGAATTCAGATATATCAGAAATAACACATCCAGGGTTTTGAATATGTTAGTTGAACTCTGAGTTGCATGGTCCTCTAAACCAACCAACAAGTTTTATTTCAGTCGTTCCCAGGGTGACTTTCTTGCCACGAGCCGACTTTGTTGTTGCCAAGGTAAACGACAAAGAAGTAATCTTCAACGCCACGGTAAAAGGCGGCAACCCTAAACCAAAGGTAAAGACAGCGATCGTTTTCAGATCTTTCTACCATGATAAAATTACTAGAGCAGCCCGTACCCAGGGGGGGGTGGGTGAAGAGGGTGCGAACGCACCCCTCCACACACACACACACGACGGCAGAAGGTCCACTTTCGGTTCCCAATGGGCGTGCTATTTGTAGACAAAACTATAAAGCATAAGCTAGATAACTATGGTACGTAGCCAAATCCGACAATAAACGTCCCCCTTGGAGATACTGCAAAGGCATAAAAAACCCTTTTTCGCACCCCCCAAGAAAAATCCTAGGTACGGGCCTGTAGAGGCCTTCTCTAATAGCTTACTCGCTTTCCAGATGCAAGAGATGACTTGGCGCAAAGGTGAAAATAAGATGATTGCTTCATACAGTGGCCGAATCGTCCTGTTTACTACCCTGGATGAGCAGAGTAACTGGTTCTCTGTACTGAAAATCAGCAAGCTCCGAGCAACCGACACGGCACAGTACACGTTTGAGATAAGCTCTGGGCCTGCTATCACCAAAAAGACTTGGCAGCTTAGCGTCCGCGAGACTGGTATGTACAGGTTGTAGAAGTAATTCTTTATCATGACAGTTATGACAGAACAAAAAAGATAGCAAGTTTTCCCAAAATAAGGTCTGGTTAACTTCGGTAAGCTTGGATTTTTGCAGTGAGGTTTCTTATGTTATGTAAACCAACATATCAAAAAGTGTTTTTTTTTCTAATGGATTCGTCTTCGGCATGAGGCTCGAAGTGCAATTTTCAAATGTTCAAAGTATGAATTCTCCTAGTTTTTAGGGAGAAGTCGGGTTCTGATCAGAAATTAAGCCAAATTTGCTCGATAATATCTAAATTTCATCAAAATTTGGAATTAAGCTTTTTGTCAGAGGAACTCCTTGTATGCGGAATCCTGAGCTTATATATTGGGAATTGGAAAATTTCATGCCATTTTTTTTTTGCTCTGTCGACAGTTATATTGTATCTGTTGTACGTCACTTTATAAGTCATTTGTATCGTCATGTTCAGGCGCTTGTCTAGGTTGGAAGCAGGGGCGCGTCCAGTCCTAAAAGGGTTCATTTCTGACTAAAAAATTGCCAAATCTAAGGATTTTCACATATGATATGTAGTGTAGGGAACTTTAGGACAAAAATGTAATGCCTTATTTTAATACTAATGTATCTGTTATGCACAGAGCTATATATTTGGTCTTTTGAAAAGAAGACATTTGATAAAGCCAAAACGTCTTGCCTGACATTTCTTGTATAACATCCGGGATATAATTCGTGCTAATAAATATTTAATACTCTTGCCTCACTCATTTTGGAAGTTTATTTAAGCTTTTAACAAGGAAGCATGGCTAGGCATACAATGAGTAGTAAAACCTTAACAAAACTGATGATTTTGATGATTCAACTGATTATGTTTCTTACAGGAGCAGTGAACACAACATATTTCCCAGCGGGTGAACGCCCATCCAAGATAGCAGACCACTCTTTCAGCAGCCCAAAACCAACAAGCTCTTACAATACGATTATCCTTCCCTTTACAATTTTGCTTCTTTTGATTTTAAATTAAGTCGCTATCACAATAAATAATCATTTTATCTCCACACACCTAAGATTACAAGACAAACTTACAAAAAGACTACTTACAATAAAGAAACTTCCCCCCCCCCAAAAAAAAAGCACTAACAATACAATTACACTTCTTAGGCCTCTGCTTTTAGCAGAGGGCACAAGTCGCTATCAATTAAACTATGTCATTTCTAATCTAATTTTCTATTTATCTAATTATCTATTTCTATATAATTATTTATTTCTAATTGCCTTTTCCAACATCTTCCCATACCTGTCACTCTCCAAAAATCTAAAGGCTTGAGAATTTTTTGGGGGGAGGGGTGGGTTGGGTATACCCACACTGGCGTTTGCCATATAGAAGGCTCTCACGCACAAATCCACTTATAGATCTCACAAGAATGTTAGATATATTGTGCTCGTAAGGGAATTATTGCTTTAATTATTCAATAGAAAAAAGGCAAAATGTTGGTTTTCTAGTCAATAATAAAAAGTGGTAAAAAAGTGATTAAAACGCTAAAAAGTGGGAGATATGGTGCTTCACCCGGGAGAGCGAGAGAAGAGGTCTAAAATCTTGAGACTCCTGACTAATGAGGGAGAGTTGACAGGTATGCCTTCCACTTGTGCTAATTTGCAGTTATTGTTGTAATGATAAGATTATATGGTGCGTTATGACTCAGTATTAAGTAGCTTACCAACAGGCAAATTACAATTTAAAATGAATGCTTAAAAGATGACAATTTCATCCTCGTCTCCTTCAGTCCCCATTAAAGGGTAGTCCCACTCTGACCTCTGATTCCTGAACAAGACAGATGGGCTCTTCCCTTTGAGCTTTTTCCTTATTAGAAACACACATGTCAAGGTGCATAACAGTACTAGAATGACAAACCCAATGACAATGCTAACAGTCCTAGACACAGAGTGCAAATAGGCCAGAAGGGACCCCTTTAAAAGATGATCAATTTGACTCAGTGAGCCATTATTTGGTCTTGGGTGAATCCCAATGATGTGGCACATCAAACTGTAGATGTCGAGCATATCAATAGGCCCTGATTTATAGTGCTGCTTAAAAGCTGGTCCAAATGCTATCAGAAAGGGGTGCATTTCTGCGTTGATTGGATCATATCCATGAGTTCCTCTTGTTTCATTATCCCTCATTGTGAAGTTTGTATAACCAGATGCATTGATGTAATAGCCTCCTTGAACAAACCCAGCCAGATCAGCTATTCTTCTATTATTTCTGAAGTGAAGACGATCTGGTATTTCTGATTTTTTGTAAATCTTTATTTTTCCTTTAGTGCCTTTTTCCATTTTTTTAAAGTCTTTATAAAGCTCATCCAGCGTGGACAAGCTAGAGTTTGTGAACTGAAACTCAGTCCCTGCAGACGACCACATCACGTACTTGTCAGGATTTACATAATCATCAATATTAATGACAGTATTGGCATAGTAGTTCATCATGCCATGGTCTGAGGTGATAATAATATTGACTTGGGGGTAAATAGTCAGCTTCTTTAATTGTTCCATAAGATAGCCTATTGTCTTGTCCACTTCTTGAAGCTTTTTAGCTGTCTCGATAGCATCTGCACCATAACGATGACCGACTTCGTCGGGTTCTTCAAAATACAATGTGACAAAAGAAGGAATGTCTTTTGTTTGGTTCAGCCATCCAACTACCATGTCAACCCTATCAGGCCAAGGGAGAACGTTTTCGTCGGTGACAAACGGCTTATTAAAGCTTGCATTTAAGGGGCGATAATGTGCTAGGTACCCTTTTATCTTGACATCATATCCTGGCCAGTAACACATGCCGCTTGGATATCCTTGCTTCTGGTTTGTTATCCAAATGGGCTCCGCGTCTTCCCACCATTTTGGATCGGTCGTACTCATATTAAAATGCTCGTCGAAGACGGGATCATACATATTATTATCTACTATTCCATGGCTTTCTGGGTATAGCCCAGTTACAATAGAATAGTGATTTGGGAATGTGACAGTGGGATAGACGTTTTTAACATACTCAACTTGAGTTCCCTGAGAAGCAAGATGGCGAAGGTTCGGAACACTATCCTTGTGCTTTTCCATGTAGTCGTAGCGGAAGCCATCAAGAGAGACGAGAAGCACAACAGGCTGCGGCTTACTGGCATACAAAGAGGATAAACTGCATAAAATCAGATATAAAATTAGCGACATACTTTGTTTTCCCTTTGTAACGTCACAAAATTTTGCGTCCCTTCATCTTTATAACACAGGGTAACCAGCCATCGGAAAGACAGATGGCACACAGGAAACCCAAAAGTTGGAGAGTTCAAAAGTTGGAGAGGAAAAATAAAACTACGCCTGACACAAATCCTAGACACGACTCCTGCCTCCCGTTTTGAAGCCACTTTCAACCGCTAAAATGACTCTTGTGGTAGCACAATCAAATGCCCCCAAAAAACAGTATTTATTATGTAAAGCAAAACTACAGACGGGTTGTATCAAAATGAAAACGCTCTGTGTAGACGCGGATCTTTTTGAAAACGGAACAAAAATGTTGCGTTTTCAAACGAAAACGGATACGTGGGGACAGGGTCTAAGAGCGGGCGCGTAGAGCGCGCAGGAGGCTGAAATCACTCATTGACAGAGGTTGGGCTACCTGTGGAACTCTGCTTGAACGCAGATTTCATCATTTCATACGCTCACTGTATCAACTCGCGGGAAGTACCGCAAACAGTCCCAAGCATTCTCCGATCTCACAGACAATTTCTTGAATATTCGGCGCCTGGTCTGTCTAAGAATTATGATATCCGTAGTATTAGGGCAGCTTCTATGACATCCATATTTCCAACGCCTTTAGCATACCTGTAAACAATTTGGACCCCTTCTCCCGCTCTCCCGGGTTGGAAAGTTATGCGAGGAAAACAACCAAATAAAACTTTCATTGGGATACCTGTGTAGCCATTGACGCTGACCCATCATACAGTGGGCTCACAAAGGTCAGAAAGGAAAAACAAAACAATCATGCAGGATGTACTATTTAATTCGAGGATTGGGATCGCAAATGGGAATACATTTACCCGAGTAAGGATTTTCCTAACTGCAAATAGAAAAATACATCAGATGTACTGTAAGTTGCAGAAGAAAAATATGAAGTTTTGAAAACAGCGTCAAAACAATGGAAACCCAAAATTAACGACATCAGAGAGGTGAAAAGATCTTGACATTTTTTTAAAATTTCCTCCTGTCGATACTACTTTGCTTAACAATTGGACACATTGAGGCTGTGTTATTCAAGTTTCATTTGAGGGACAAATAATTATTATGGAACCAAAACAAGAGGAACATGATTTGCCAGTACCAGGGGAGCTGTCTTTGTTCAGTGGTATGACTTTGATGGGGACTTTTAGTGATACGCCAGACAATGCTGGTGTAGGCAAGAATGCACAGGAATCAGAGGGAGTGTCTGGATCATTATCTACTGAATTTCAGGAAGTGTTTGCAGGTCTAACAGTGCTTCAAACCAAGACAGGATCATCAACTGAAGGTATGTAAAAATAGCATACTGGGTGTAGTAGTGGTTCAAAGGATCTATGCCCTTATAAAAATCATTATTAGGGGTAGCGATGGGTACCTTGAAATTTCAAAAGTACTGCAAATGTCGTAGAGTCTAGGGATTTCGGTGTTTTTATAGGTCTTGAAGTCTCTTTTTTTTTCAAAATTTTAGGGTCTCTGAGCCTGTTTTTTTTTCCTACCATGGTCTCGGAGTCTCAGATTTTTAAACGCGATCTTGGAGTCCCTGATTTTGTTAAATGCTTATGTTTTATGATGTTACCATGCTACAGATTTTCCCTTGTCGTAAGATTGTATTGTAACTTTACTAATCCTTTTTTCAACTGATGTTTGTGACATACCTCAAGCAAATTATCCAAAAAAAAAGCTCGGAAAGGCTTGGGCTTGGATTCTGAAAGTTGACAAGGGTCTCGGCTAGGCATCTGTACTTGACGAAACTGGTACAATATGCCCGTAGCTGTCCTTTACTTCTGTTACAATTGTGTTACAGACAGCACATTTCCACCAAGAACTCTTGAAAAAACTCCCACAAGTACCAATGATGCAAAGCCTCACCTTGCTCAGGATTCAGAAACTTTATCAACTGCTGTACATAGTTGTACCACACGCAAGAAGAAGCGAAGCCAAGCAAAGCGACCAGGTTATGCTAGAGAAGCTGATTCACAAAAGTGAGTGATTAATGCTTTGATTTAAATTCAGTATGGCAAATCAATTGCTATACTGCTATACTGCTATATTGCTATATTGCTAATATTGTCTTTCTCCATTTTAGTGTGCCTTCCATAACAACAAGTAATCAGAAAGAATCATTGACTGAGCCATCAACTAGAGGTAGTTCAAAGACAAGCATAATTCATATGTTTTTTTTATGTAATTAATTTTGGAAGTATGACAAGGATCTCATTTTTTTATGTTGTTCTAGAAAATACTGAAGAGGATAATAGCAGTAGTAGACTCTATTCTATTGGAACACCATCTTCATCAGAAGATGAACTTGTGAAGCCTGATGAGCAAGATATACCCTGTAAGTAATTGAAACTAGAATATATTAGTAGCAGATCGAGGGTGACGGTTTAGGGAGTTTAACCCTCTCCCCTTTGGACTGCCACAAAAGGAAATTGTTATGTGATATATGCATATGAAGCACTTCCTCTAAGGTTCTTGCCCCTACACATCTCTTTTGCTGTGTCTGTGTTTTTTTTTTTTTTTTAACAAAGTGCCCAGAAAATAAAGAAGTTAGAGTACCTGACCATTATAAAGTGAAAAAGTATTTCCTTCTTGGAAAATAACCCTCATTGGTACACATATTATAGACAACAATACTTCCTTCTTATGTATTTGTGTCTGTGTGTCTGATTCAGAAATACTAGATCCACCCCTGAGCATATAGCATGTTTTCATTTGTTAAAAGAAATGACATTATTTTTTCTAGATCAAGGTCCTGAAGATGTTGAAGCTGATAATAAGCAATTTGACAAATCTATTATCTCAAAAACCAATGAAGAAGGTACATTGGACATTGGTGCTTGCCCTGAGCTAACTGCAAATCTTGAGAATAATGTCATTAAAAAGGGTGAAATAATTGGTGATGCATCAAAAGAAGGAACTTTTGTAGAAAATAAAGATGCCACATCTGATGTCAGTTGCAATGATGATAGTGACGATCTTCATCATGTTGATGAAACAAATAATGAGGACAACATTCATGGTTATGATAACAGGCACAATACTAGTTTTGTTTATTATGATGAACCCTCGGATGAAGATGTCACAGAATCACTAAGAGTGGAAGACCATGAGAAGTACTCTAAAAAGTCTCTAGCCTCTTATGAAATAGATCTTAGTCCTGATGAACTGTTTGCCATCCATGAAGAAGGTGTGCAACATAAAATCTCTTCTATAAGGTGTGTGACACTGAACACAAAAATGAATTTACTATTTATTAAAATAATGCTACTATTAATATATTAGGCCAGGGCTCTATTTTTATGCTAAATATAGAAAATCTATAAAAATCCATACCCACATTTCACCATCAACAAATGACTATAAAGAAAAAATCACCGCCAAATTCCACAAAAGAATGTTTCTCGATATTTCTCACCCAACATTTCTGTATGGTTTCTCTCATGCACTCAAGTCTCTGATTCATGTGGAAGTAGGGAGCCAATGAAAGGCTAGAAACTATACATACCTGAATTATCACCTTATATCGAAATGGCTTCCCCATATTTATCCTCCCTGCTGTCATGATCTCAGAGAGAAGTTGAATGTGGTGGAAGACTGCATCTAAATTTCATTCATATCCAAATGGCCTCCACATACTCCCAACTGTCATAGTTTCAGAGAGGGAGGAATGCAGTGGAAGACTGCATACTTGAATTACCACCTTATATCCAAATGGCTTCCGAATACTCATACTTTCTGTCATGGTTTCAGGGAGAAGATGACTGCGATAGAAGACATGGAGAGCCAGCTAGTCACCCTTTACTCCAACTCAGAGTGTGTGCTAGACAAGTACCGAAAGGAGCTGCAGGATCTTCACAACAAAGAGATAGATGCACTAGCTAATGACAACTATGACCTGGCTGAAGAGATTAGTTCCAAGATTGAAGGGCTGGAAAGCCTCATAGAGTCCACCAAATACCAGCTACCATTTACTGATGACAAGGTACGACTTAGTGTGCAAATGGGCTTTAAGGAATATATTTCTTCATCATGATAATGTTTGGCTCTTGCAGCTTGAGGTTAAAAAAGCCGCATTGTCACCAGTTTACTTCCGGTCGATTACCTAACAATATCCGATGATTTTTAACGGAAAACGCGAAAAATATTTCAAAATATTGGAAGCAGTGTGTCCATTGGAAGTTTCTTTGAGGGTGTGATTGGTAATTTAGAGCGGATGGCCTGTTAAATATCTCGGATTCTAATAGATTATTTTGTCTTTTAACGGTTGAGGTTTCCGTCGGACCTTCGGAAGTAAAATGGTGACAATGCGGCTTTAAGAAACACTAATGACAAGATCTGAGCCTTGTTACTAGCCAATGGCTTTTTACAGGTCAAAGGAATTATGATTTTACATAAGTCACTAAATATACAGAAGTTAAAGTGTTCTGTGACCTATGCCTTTTAACAGCTGAAAGGTCTGTAAGCTTGGCATGAGTAAATAGTTTTAGTCTTAGTAAATAGTTTTAGTTTTAGTCTGGTATCGTTGACCATGCGATATACCTCAGGTCCAAGATGCACTTTCGCTGCGCCGCGAAGTGACCTCACATGCCATCTCTGTCCACCAAGATGTGCTAGAGAGCATGCACACGCTACACGATGAGCAAGCAAAGATCTTATCAGTAAGGAGGCACGACAGCAGCACCAAGCTACTACAAGAAAAACAGCGATTAAATTCAGAGAGAAATAGAATCCAGCGCGCTTTAGGCCACGTGGAACTAGATAAGGGTCACCTCTCCACAGAACAGCAACAGATTCGCGATGATATTCGGCAAAGGACGGAAGGCTTTACAGCCAGACGTGACGAGCTGGTGCAGCAGAGGGATGACGTTAAGGTAGGGAGAGTCTTGACAACGCGGCCACCGTTGCCTGAGTCCCTTGATGACACATGTACATACACAGGGAACTCCTTGTGCACTAAACTTCAGTATGTCAATAGTATAAGCAAAACTAGAATCATTCACCTGGAGTGAGGCTGATTCAGACAGCACGACTAAGTTGTATGCGACCCGCCTACAACTTTTCTTAGTCCTGAATTACAGACTACGACTTTCATTGTCGAGCATCATAGCAGAGTCGTAGGCTGATTAACTTTCTACGACTCGAGTTGTAGAGGTGTCGTGCTGTCCAATGCAAAGCATTTGAGCGCCTGCATTTTTTTAAATCTTCTTTTATGAAAAGGCATATACTGTAAAGATTGTAATCTTGAAAGGCCTCAGGCATGGGGCATATAGAAATGAGAGGTGAGGGTTTTGAGTGCTGGAACAGGTGTATCCAGACGGTGAATGGTATATCAGTGCTCATTACTTGAAATCCACTTTGATATCCTCTCAAGGAACAAATCGCAGAGCTAGAGCGTCAACTAGACGTTTTGCGGTCTCAAAAGATGCGATTCACGCAGGAGATTAAAGAGGAGGAAGAAAGGATCGAGACGATTGTCGCGGAGTTTTCCCCTCAGCTAACCCTTCTTCAGGACCAGCAGTGCCATTTAGAGATACAGCAAATACAGCTAGAGACCGACAAAGAATCACTGGCGAGGGAAGAAGAAAGCTTTGATGTATCCAGTAAAGAATGGCAAAGGGAAAATCAACGGTAATTTATTTAGATACTAGGGAAATTCATGCTATGTATTCAAGCTTATAGGACATTGTTTCCTATCTATTATAGTCTGGTTTATAACGTCCCTGCCCTTGTTGTCCGATGAAACTTGGTGTTGTCCTGGTGTTGCATGGTCGTAGTTTTTGGGAAGGGATTACATATATCAGGCGTAGTGCATTTCATGTCTGGCTCATGCTCTTCTGAGTAAAATAAGATGAAATTAGATGGTTGGAATAGGGGACTTGCGCTTAAAGATCGCGTTACTGTTTGGGTGACAAACTAGCGCGCGTTCAGGCTTTTAGCGGCAAAATAACAGCAACAAAAAGCCACTTATTCAGCGCTTACGAAAAAAGCCAGAATTGTTTTTTTCAGAAAGGGTTTAGTTTCATTTTAATATTTTATTTTTTCGTCGTTCTCTGGTGTGACGGGCGCAGTCAATGCTGTTTTTTTTGCTTGATTATTTTGTTTTGAATTTCCCACCCAGAAAGGTCACGTGATCTCATAGCGAATTGACTAATAGGAGAAAAGTATCTGACAAAAAAAAAAACACCTTTCATCGCGTTGCGTTTATAGTGATGCTTTCTTAAAGTTGTTTATTTTATTGAATGAGATGTTGAATCGGGTATGACTAATCACACCGAATCCTGTACCCTCGACATTAGCAACGCTATTCTCTCTTCGTATGGTGCAGCATTGAATAATATAACTCCTGTTTTCTATTTCTTACATATTGTGTTGTTTATCCTCTTAGATTCGAAGACCTGTTAAGTGACGTCAAAGGCAGCATAACGAAAACAAAGCAGACCATCAAAGCCTTGAAGGGAAGGCAGAAGGAGGTGGAACTCTTTATGAAATGCAAACACCTTACTTTCCCCGTCGACTCCGAGCTTGAGAGGTACTGGGCTGAGTTCCCACGCTCAGGTCATGAGTGCTGCCACACCTCAAATGATTAACATTTAGTGTCTATAATGCCTCGTGTAAATAGCCCTAGCAAAACCCAACAAGCCAGGCGCTGATTGTACACCATGTTGAGGCACGTGTAAACAGCACTAGCAAAACCCAACAAGCCAGGCGCTGTTTGTATACTAGTTTAGGCCCGTGTAAAAAGCCCCAGAAAAAACCAACAAGGCTGGCGCTGTTTAGACACCATGTTGGGCCCGTGTAAACAGCCCCAGCAAAACCCAACAAGGCCGGCGCTGTTTAGACACCTGGCTGGGGCCGTGTAAACAGCGTCAACAAAGGCCAGCATTGCTGGCGAACCGCTTTACAGCGCCAGCTTTTCTGGGTCAGCATCTCGCCAGCAATACGAGCGCTGTTTGTACGGGCCTTTAGGAAGAGCTGCGATGTTGTTTGCCAACATTTCCTTTGTTTTGAACTCAGCCTAGCGAGACAGAGTCGATGTTGGCACTGTTTTGCACGGGGCTGAATAAACAATCCGGATCTTTCAGAATAATTAAAATCCAAATTCCCGACTCAACTACGATCGAAGCCATATCTATTTCTGTGAGACTCGGAGAGGAATCATCAAATCTTCTTTTTTGTGAAAGGGGGGTTCTTTTTGAGGTAATAGGGGCGGTTTGAGGTGTCGTTGGCGTATCTATTAGAAAAACTATCTATATTCAAAAAACGAAATCTGAAATCTATGTATGACAGTTTAAGTGATTGCAAACAACGGCTTGATATCATTGAAAATTATGACTTTTTAACATTTATAGTTTGAGAAAGTCGTCGAAAAAGCTGGCGCTTCAAATCAAATCTCTCAAGACTCGCCTTCACTTGTCCGAGAAGACAGCCACTTCTCTTCGAAAGCGAGTCAATGAAATCGAAGAGTTGGTCTCAGCGAGAGATGAGGCCAAAGAAATCGCCAAAAAAGGTTTGATTTTTTTCTTTTCTCTTATTTACCTTCCTTAAAAAAAGAGTCAGGGTTTGCAATTTCAGTTTTATTTCCATTTTCTGCATCATTTCTGGCATGATTTATTTTCTAAACTGTGAAAATGGGGAGTCATTTTAAAGTAAAAATCCCTTTTATTCTTTTTGATGCTTTCGATTATATTTATCTATTCTATCCTTACTATGTTGCATAAACACTTTTTGAGGCGACGTAATGAGTATGACGTAATATACATGTCACGCTTCTATGCAACTTTTTAACACTCCTGTAACGCCAAGCAGTACATCTCACTCGTAATTGGCGGAAAGAGCGGGAACAGTGTGTCATCATCTATGTCATCACAACATGAGGACAGCTTATCCGGGTTGCCTGTGGTTAGCCCATCTGGGTACGCATTCGGATAGCTGATCTGGGCGTGGAAGTCAAAGTACGCTCCTGGGGCGGTGTAGGGGGAGAAACAATTGTTTTCTCCCAACAGCAAATGTTCTAAGTAGTTCATAGTGAGTGGGTCACTCCCTGTTTCCAGGAGTCCACTATCATAGTCCATTATTCCAATTCGAGCCATGTCGTTAGGCCAGTATTCAGGTTGGTTTGTTGCAGAGTAACACTCTGCGTTCCCATCGTTATTCCCTCTGCATGCTTGTTGTAAGTGATTGGCGAATACTGCGTCAAGTCGCTCTCTAGTTGTTGTCAGCGGTGTTAACACATCGCGGTGTTCTTTGGGGTTCTTTGCGCATGTCCTTTTTTGATGCGATTGCCGCCCACAAGTAGTGTTCAGCGGTCTTACCGCACCGATATGTGCGCTTTGAGGCTGTGCGCAAATTCCTTTTTTATCTGACTGTCGCCCACCATTTGCTGTCAGCGGTCTTAGTGCCTGTGTGCATGTGTGTTTTGTACATGCCCTGTTATTGTTTGACTTTCGCTTTTTAGCGTGCGCATCAGCGTGCGCATCAGCGTGAGCATCAGTGTTCGCGTGTCGCGCGCGTTTGTTATCGACATTCGTGTCTCTTGTGTGTACGACTGCTGTGGTGGAGTCCTTATTTCGACGTATTTCGTTTACTTGGATGGCACTGGATCGGCTTTTAAGCCACAACAGAGCATGGTTCTAAAAGACATAAAAAGTCATGGTTGTGAGTAATTTCTAAGCTTTGAATGCCTAGAATTGAGCACGTTACTCACATTATTCGGTGTCGGGATTTCAAGAGTTGTCCTCGGAGGAGCTTTGATAACCAGCACTGTGTCGCTTAGAAGACGCTCTATCCCCTTGATATCTTTCTCGGTGACGTATGCATACCTAGTATACTTGTCAAGGCGCAACAAGTTGAAAATGAACACAAATATGGCATTCGTAATGTCTATTATGATGATTCTTATCATATTCATATTTCGGTTTGATACTCAAATCCGAATTCTTTATTTCGATGCGATGGGTGTAATTTGATACAACTCCCTTCCAAACGCCGAAACTGTTTTCGAATGCGCGTGTTTTCTCATACCTTTCATACATGCGCTTTAACAGAGCCCGACAACATTATTTTGCTATTCAAGGATACCTATCGGCTTCCGAACTATAGGTTATCGCTTGCATATCTGACTTCGCCATGTGAATGAGTCGATCTAGCTCCCGCTCTTTGTCGTCAAGCCAATGGAGGTCGCTTTTCAATGCATGCGCATGATTCCCTCTCCCGGTGTCGCTGTAAAAAAAGCGTGTTTTTGTAAGACAGACAGATTGTAAAGCGGTTAGGTTTTAGATTAGAGGGCCGTCTGTGAATTTGCTCCGAAAGCCGACGAGGATTCATGACATTGTTTGGGAATTAGACTACTGCTGTCATGGCGCCGCCTCACTGTGAAAAACGTGTCTTACACATTGTAAAGTGTTTTAACATATATCAAGTCGTATTCTCTAAGTGTAGGGTCGCCGGATATGAATATTCATATGGTATTAGTGGTTCGATTATTTTTTTATTATTATTATCGCTTATAAAACTCGTGAGCAAAAAAATATCAACGAATGCTTGCAATTACGATGACGGACAAATGTAAGCGGTGATAATAGTAATAGTAATAGTAATAGTAATAGTAATAGTAATAGTAATAGTAATAGTAATAGTAATAGTAATAGTAATAGTAATAGTAATAGTAATAGTAATAGTAATAGTAATAGTAATAGTAATAGTAATAGTAATAGTAATAGTAATAGTAATAGTAATAGTATATGTATCTCAAATTACTATATAATATGACTCTATTGTAGATCAAAATACAACAGTAACTACTACACCCTGCCCAGGATATTATTTTCCAGGATATTATTTACCTTTATTAGAAAGAGTTGGTTATGAGCTCTAATACATAAATTCTATTTTTCTATAAAAAATAAACATACATTTCTGTCAAGTAACAAGCAAGGATAAGCTATTGTAAGCAAGCAGTAGCTGTCGTAAGCAGGAAGATTGTAAGTAGAAAGTAGCTATCGTAAGCAAGCAGTAGTTTTCTCAAGCAGGGACTAAAGTAGCTATGCAATGCTTTTGCCTCAAGGGAATTTTGAAGCAGACTATTTGATGAACGAGACAATTCAATTCATTAATTACCGAATATTGATGACCGTATAAATATGTCATCATTGTTTTCGTTCACGTCGCCAAAAAAAGGCGGCGTCGAAAACCACAACCAAATTTTACATTGTTTCGTTTGTAACGTTCTTCTCATTTTGGTAGGATTCTGTCACGATTCAATCAATAGTATTAAACAATTTTACGGACGAGGCTGTAGACATGGCCCGCACAGGCCAACCCATTGGTAATTCCTTATGACTAATGTACTTTCTTGTTTTGTTTTGTGAACGACTTTACTAAAATCAAGTTCAGATGTCAACTTTCTTTTCAGGAAATGGTTAACCAATTGCTTTTTTTGTTTAGCCAACAATGCTTAAAGGCACTTTTAGATAACAGTATCCTGAATTATTAAACGAGAATGTACACCATAATTTGCTTGACTATATGTAATGCACTTTACATTGTGCAAAACGTCAACCCAAAATCGCTGGGTTTCAGATTATAAAATGAGTGAAAGTGATAGATATCAAGCACCAGTAAAAGCGATGACTGGAATGGGAATATTTTAAACGCTTTACAGCAATAGTGGTGTCGACTACGCGCAGCAAGCAGGGCCCATTACGAACATTACGAAATGCGTACATTCAAATGCGACTGTTGAATATGCTCCCAACAGATAAATCCAGTATTATCAATGGATGAATGGGTAAACCAGTCGGAGTCTACGGATTAGTGGTGGATACTGCAGCGCTTGGAAGGTTAGTTCACTGAGCCCGGAGACACTCGCCGCACACCTACCTGTTCCAACTAACTCTTTGAGCAGCACGACGCTTGATGAGGGAGATCCCTTCTAGGATATTTACAACATCGTACAGCCGTCTTTTGTCCACGGCGAAGCGCACCGCTAGCTCATTCAAGTCGACCGTCTGGGCAGGAGCTCCTTTCAGCTCCCTCACCAAGCTACGCGTGATATCCACTAGAGAAATGTTACCCGTCTTCAAGAACGGATGTTGGAAATTGTGGAGAACATTCATCATCGAGCTGAACGTTGAGTGTTTCCTTCGGACTCGGATAAAAACAAGTGAAACGCGGAGTGCGCCGTGAAAGTGTGGTGACCTAGCTCTGTTTGGTGCCGGTGCACAGTTTGCGGGATTAATGTGGCTTTCCAGCACCGCATATTTCCACGGCCTATGCATTCTTCGGTGGCTTATCACAGTTGCGTACTGAAAAGGGTTACCTGGTCTGGGCTTCTTGGTTTCTCTAAAACACCGTCTGGGCTCCAACAGGGCTCGCTCAGAAGGGAGTCCCTCGTGGATCGCCCGAACGAGAGCTGCAACGGGCCTCCTGAGCTCCGTCCGATGGAAGGTTTGTTGGGGAGTACTACTGTTGAAAAGAACAGCTTTCCATTGCACATGACAGTCAATGTATACGTGTTTGAGAATGTGATCAAGCCGATATGACTTGACGGGCTCAAGCTGGGACTCTTCGTTAGAGTCTTTATTTTATCCGTGTCTGTTTCTTTCATTATCCCCTAACCGCTCTCTTAACCACTTAACAGCCCAGATCTCCTGGATATATTGAGTAGTAGTGTAGAGGGTTACTTTCTAGTGCTACAGCAAGATGACCTGTTAGGTAGTATTTGGGTTGGGTTATAACAAAGACAACTTTGCAAAAATATATATTGCAGTTGTTCAAGTGTGTGGTTCTTTTAGCTATATTCCTAAGTTGTGCTATTGTATATCAAACAGTGCTGTTTGATGTTTTTTTAACGAAACCAACTCTTCCAAAGTTTCTCTCAACCCGAGGGACAGATCTGTCATCCCTTGGTTAATACCCTAAATAGGCGCCCTGCAAATCAAATGAAACTAGTTTCCCTTCAATACCGGGACCGCAGGCAATACGTTTCGTCAAATAAGAACCACGAGAAGGCAAAATTTAGTTTTTTGTAGACAGAAAACGTCTACAGGGAGTTGCGATGCAAATTTTACAATTTTTGAACCGATACGAAAAAATCGCAAAATAGGTTAAAGCAGAAGCTTGTTTACAATGTCATCGATTGTTTCCAATTGTTAACAGCGGGTGAGCTCTATCGGCAGCGTGGCTTTTTTCTCACAGCTAGAATCTGTCTCATAATTAGTGCAACTTACTAATGTAATTGCTATTCAATTACCAGGTGGCTAAGCACTTAATAACGTATCTTTTTGGTGTAATTGAGAAGCTTTTTGATTCTTGACACGAACCGCCTAATCAGCGGTTTTTGCGTGAATATGAGGAAAGGGGAATTTGAAATAATTGTTTAAGAATGATGAGATAGAAAACGTTTTTAAAATATTAAGATAACCCGCCTAATCATCAGTTTCTGCCCGAGGTAGTGGGGGAAGATAAGGAAAGGGGGATTTCATATAAAATATTTTTAAGCTAGTAAGATAAACCAACCGGTCAGAGTTTCTTTGTGTGAATGAAAGGGGACGGGGGATATGGTTACTATTTTTTTCGTGAGGAAAGAGCCGGTATATCATGCTCAAAAACGTAAACTCAAGACGACTGAGTGTGTGATCCCTTAGGTCTACGACGGCCCCATGTTATAGCTTACCATAATAATATGATAGCTCACCATTACCGTTACCGTTACCATAACCATTATCGTATCACACTGGTTTTCCTAGTATTTATAAAAGGCCCACTGGGTTGGGGCGTGGGAAAGGTCCTATTCAGCAAACTCTGGAAGATTTTAAAGCTATGTTTATTTTAAGCCTTGTGAAAGCCAAACACGTACGCTATCGTAAAGTCCAAAGTTAATCATCTTTTCGCTCTGTAGTTATTAGAATATCTTATCAAAAGCAGATGATTATGAGGACAGTAGATTTGCCAAAGTGTGACATTTTTTTTTAGAAAAAGATTCTTTACCCTAGAAAGTGCATTTAGTGGGCATGAATCAATTCGGTTTGAGCGTATTTGTAAAATCTGAATACTCGGCAAGATTTCGAAATCAGTGTCCTACTGGTTCGTAGCGTGGGAAAGTTTGCTTTAGATGTTTTGTTACATGGACTTCCCGTGGCATGAAAAAAATATATATATATACAAACGCTGTGATTTTATCCGTTGCAATAAAAAGACCAAAAGCAGCAGCAGCAGTTTTCCTTATCGGGGTAATGAGAACCTTAAAGAGCGCTGGCCGGACACACCTGTTATTGTTTTTGTTTTTATTGAATATTGGAAGGTGCATAGTGTGATTAAATTTTAAAATAATCGTCTAAAAAATAAGGTCTAGTACTTTTTTTTACCAAATCTAATGGAAAATATCGTAATAGCTGGGCCGTTCTTACTTTTGGGACATTTTAAGGCCGAATATGTTCTTAACGATGTTCTTAAATTTTAGTGTATATAAGAATACCCAATAAATTATTAGGAAGAGGATTACACTAATGATCAATAGCAATGATAAGGTTGTTACTATATGAGCTCAATTTGATTCTGCATTTAAGAACGCATCAGGTCTAAAAAAGAACATTTTTTCTGCTATCTAAGCATCGGCGTAATCTAGACAGGACGTTCATATAAAAAAGGTTTTTATATAAAAAAAAGAGTGTATTTCAATATCTTACCGTGCTAATAAAAACATACTGTGCAAAATAAGATAGAGATATTTTGATCTAAATACACGGCAAAGATAAAACAATAAAGCAGTTTTTCTAAAAACATTGACGATATTCACTCATGGGGTTTCTTTTTTGATTTAACGCGCGTCAGTTTTTACTTTAACGCGCGTCAGTTTTTACATAACCCGAGAATCAGGCGGTTTTATTTTTCAAAAGTTGGGAAGGCAAAAAAAAAAAAAAAATTCTAGCCGCGACGCCTTCGCCCCTTTTCACGACGCTGACAAAAACACATCGTCTTTTTAAATGCTGCGCTTCAATGTGGCGTGGTACAATCACAATTAAAAGCACAAATCAAATCATAAACAGTATTTATGTAAAAGCAAAACTACAATGGTGTTACATGTAAGATTTGAGTAAAACAATAGTAACAATGAACCCGGTAAAGTAACCTATTCCATGCTACGGATGATTGTTTGGGTTTGTTGAAAGTACCTCCCACAAGTTGACTGAACTGGTGAAACCCTTTCAGACTGGGTTGTGTTCAAATGGAGGTTTGTAAATATAGACGAAAGATCATCCATAGAAGAGATTACTCTACCGGTGCTGCAAAGGACTGACGACGGCAACTGTAAACAGGGTAACCCAAGCCCAGAGTGCGCTCAGCAGTCATGGGTCATGTTCAGATGCTGGTCGAATCTATCACTTCTTTCGAATTAACTCACCAGAAAGGGGTCTGCCCTCGCCCAATCAGAGCGTGCTTTCTTTTTAGCATTGTTTTTCGAGCCAATCAGAGTAGGCCCAAAATATGAGCCCCAAACATGAAGATTTTACTGTATCAGGCCCTCTTTTTATCGTTTCCCGGTATATACTTAAAAGATAAAAGGGCTTGACACTAGGGCAAATTTTTACATCACTTTTGTCCCTACAGAAAGAAATTTCAAGGAAGCAAAACGTCTTAAAGAAGAGCGGGACCAGTTAGCAGGCGAAGGCGGCGATTGTCAAATGAAACTAGAGAACTTCCTTGAACAACAAGTGAACGACAAGAGCGAGCTGAAGTCGTGTGAGAGAGAACAGCATGAACTCCTAGTCGATGTACACGATATGCAGAAAGAAAATGGTACGTTGTACTTCTACGAATCAGCAAGTTTTTATTCATTCAGTCTGCCGTGAAGGAGTTTGATTTAGCCGAGTCGAGTACCAGTTTTTGATGGACTTGTCGATTACAGCAGAATTGTTGTTGCCAGACCTAGGAGAATCCAAAATCCTCGCCTCCTATTCTCGGCAAAAGCGCGTAGTCAATCAACAGTCTAAACCAATCGATGACAATGTCGTGCAATTTGACTGTCGCAAACAGCAAGGAAATTGATTGGTCACGGTGATATGATTGACTACGCGCTATTCCAAGATGAGACATGGATTTGAATTCTTGGCGGTCGCGCAACAACGAATATGGTTGGAGAACACGACTGTTTGGGTATTTTGATTGATTTGTATACAACATATCAATATACTTATAGTAATTGAAACTGGTCGTTAGGTTCAAGTGCTTTCTATTAATGTTACTGCTTTTTTTCTGTCTCGCTAGATTTGAAGCTTCTGACTGCGGCTACTAGAGTAAAAAACAACTTAGAAAATATTTTACCGAGGTATGAGTATTACTGTTCTTACTCGCCTATAAGAACCTATGTTTTTCCAGGTTAGTCTAAATAGGTTCTTATTTAACGGGTAATATTTCAAATTGAAGGCTACTTAGGTTCTTTAATTTTAAAGACAAGTTTATATATGTATGGGTAGAAGTGCGGTATATATATTAATGAAATGTCAATACCTGCCCAGTGTCTTCGTACAATATGTGGTCAAGAACACTTAAAATATATTTAAACTCTCATTAGCATGCTTAAAATATTGATTTAATAATGTTTTAGTTTACTGCTTGAGAATTATTATTTTCATCACTGCTGGGAGATCTTAAAGGTTCATTTTTTAAAATGAAAACCTGTTTCAATCAGGTTCGTAAATTCTAGTTTCTTATAAGCTGGTAATGATTTCTCTGACAGGATGTACCCTATTAAAAAACAAATGACCAAAGGCAGTTCCAAGACCGAAAGGGGCTTATGGATAAGTACTAATTTAGTAAGATAGGGATAGATAACTCCAGTGATACCACAGCCAGAGCCATCAATCGATGGCCTGTGTGGTCCTAGTGGATTACAAAATCAATGAACTACGAAAGTATGTAATACATTTCGATAGAAAATGCTTCATTGTGTATTATTCCGGTATGGTTTTGGTTAATTGAACCTTTCGTTTCGTTGTCTGATCTTTCCTCAAATCCTCGTATTTTCCCGTTGAAGACCACGGCTGATTACTTGAAAAGTTTCACGAATAGTTACCTAAATCTTTCAAGCTTCGCTGTCAACCAAATTCCTTTACGCGTTTTTTATTTGGCAATCTGTGGCGCTTTGCAAATCATTTGATTGTTATTATTTCCTCTCTAAAAAAACCTGTTTTATAATAGTTGGATGAAGAAATAAGCTTTTTTTTCTGGTCATCACATGGATAGACTGAACTGAAAATAATTTGTAGCCGCTCTAAGGCATTATAAGGATAGTGTTTCTTATCAAAGACTGGAAGTTGAAACAGTTCATTTTCGTGTATGTTTTCTTTTCTTAAGTGTTTGTTCTAGTGTGCTATGTTTGTAGTACAAAATATCATGCAGTGAATGGACCAATCAGAGAGCAGCTTGGGCAGTGGCATATGTGCACAAGTGTGTATTTCTTTATCGCGGAAAAATAGTTATCCCGTCTTCAATAAGGGAGATTTTGCTTTTTGTCAATGGGAGAAATGGAAGCACAATTATGAGCTAAGTGATCAATCTGTGGATGTGTACAATTTTGTTTCATTTGAAAGACTCACGCGCCGTCTTTGGTCGGTTGGTAAAATCTGGTTTGAATTGCCGATGCGTGTGTTAGTTTTCCGAAAACAATCGGTTGTCCCGAGCGGAGTGCTAGGGTTTTTTTAAGAAAAAGATGTTTTAGTGGGGGGAAGGGGTGATAACGGACGACCGTAATTAAAAAAAAAATCTGTGTACCGTAACCCGCAGTGCTTCATGGGTATCAAGTAACTAAGCAAATAAGCGTGCATATAATACAAGTTCAGGCTTCAAAAGTTGAAGAGTTATTGATCGTGTTCTCTTGACTATTCGCATGGCTTTCGGATACAAGGATTCAACCATTAGACTCTCGGGTGCAACGTTATTTGAAATAGGTGTATATAGTTAACATGATTGATCCATGCTGCACTCCGTTGAAATCCAATGGACCCATGGTTCCTTTCGGTCGTAGAACTGCCAATCAGCATTTGCCTTTTGCACTGACAACAGTTTTTTAATGCAGCTGTGAAAGTCTGCTCCCAGGTGTATCAAATTCTAGCTTGCCTTTTCCCAGGGGTATTAGTTTTAGATATGCAACTATGAAATAGTTGAAATACTTGTATGCAGCGGTGTAGTTTGCTCCGTTCCCAGGCGTATTAAGTTCTCGACTTGCCTTTGTTCCCAGGGGTAACTAATTTTAGATTTGATGTTTACTCAAGCAGAATATATGCAGCTGTGAAATAGTATGCAGCGGTGTAGTTTGCACCGTTCCAAGGGGCGTATTAAGTTCTCAACTTGCCTTTGTTCCCAGGGGTATCTAGTTTTAGATTTAATGATTACTCAGACAGGATATATGCAGCTGTGAAATACCATTTTCACTAAAGAATACGCCGCTTACTGACTCAGCGTCATTAAGTTATGTGAAGAGATTTTGCCGAGGCAATAAGCGGCTTCAGGCCCAAAGATCGAGCTGGGGCAAGGACGCTACCTCGCCGAAAGGGGAGGTGGGAGGGGCGAAAATTCTGCCTGACTTACCGAGTTCCGAGGATGTGTCTAAAAGCCACGAAGCTCAGTCGGATGTTTCTTAAATAGGCCCATACTTGACAAATATCTGCATACCATACCCAGGAATGTCCTTAGGGAGTTAGACGCCAAACTTACTCACGCACAGTTGCATCTCGCGGCATATTCATCAGTGAAAATAGTATGCAGCGGTGTAGTTTGCTCCGTTTCGAGTGGCGTATTTGGTTCTCAACTTGCCTTTGTTCCCAGGGGTATCTAGTTTTAGATTTGATGTTTACTAAACCAGGATATATGCAGCTGTGAAAAAGTTGAAATAGTTGTATGCAGCGGTGTAGTTTGCTCCGTTCCGAGGGGCGCAAGTCTCGACTTGCCTCTGTTCCCACGCGTATTAAGTTCTAGACTTGCCTCTGTTCGCAGGCGTATCTAGTTATTAGAGCACGTCCTCTCACTGGGAATATCTCGTACCACGCATGCGCAACAGGTTAAGCTGTTAGTTCAGCAAACGGCCGCGGTGATAGTCTTCCTTTATGACCAGTGTTTGAGTTTGTAATTTCCTATTTTCAAATAGTTCATTTTTTTTTCAGTCTGTGTGGGAACCCTTTGCTTAGTGCTCTGGTCAAAGCGGAGATGAAAACATGTCAGGTAAGCATGCGCAGTACCGCGTGTCACGAATCATGCCGTGCCTCGGGTGGGTGATAAGGCTAACTCACTCCCCATAATACGCCAAGGACGTCGAAATTATTATTATGATTCTTCTTTTGGCAACAGGCCATCCAAGCCGAGCTCTGCAGTAAACACGACGTGGAGGCAGATTGTAGCTCGCTGTGTGATGAGCGTGAAGAGGAAAATCCTATGGGCAGCGAGCAGGTAAGAATGCGCACGTTGGGTCCCGTGAAAACAGCGCACGTTGGGTCCCGTGAAAACAGCGCACGTTGGGTCCCGTGAAAACAGCGCACGATGGGTCCCGTGAAAACAGCGCACGGTGGGTCCCCGTGAAAACAGCGCACGTTGGGTCCCGTGAAAACAGCGCACGTTGGGTCCCGTGAAAACAGCGCACGATGGGTCCCGTGAAAACAGCGCACGTTGGGTCCCCGTGAAAACAGCGCACGTTGGTTCCCGTGAAAACAGCGCACGTTGGGTCCCCGTGAAAACAGCGCACGTTGGGTCCCCGTGAAAATCATCTGCATCTTCCCTTTCCAACGTTAAATGGTCTGACCCGCGTGTTTTGTCGTTTTCAGAACTGCCAAAAAAATGATACAATAGAAACTATTGATAAGAAGTTAACTACAAGACTTGGTGGTCTGACCTGGGACGAGCTTCACGGCCAGTTGGATGAGCTCGAGGGGAAACTCGAGGCAGTAGTAGACATGGAGGACTTTGACGAGGCTGACCGCATTCAACAAGAAATAGATCGCCTTAATGAACTGATAAAAACTATAGAGAGTACGTGAGGGAGAGGGCGATATGTTTTGCGAGGCGTCCCGCATTCAATCAAGGTCGCGAGGAGGGCAAGGGCGATTTGCCTTGTGGGAAACGGAACCAAAAAAAGAAAAAACAAGGTGCTTACCATGTTTCACTAGTCAATGGAGGAATATGAACAATTGCGTTTCCTTCTTCGTTGCATTTGCCCGGAATTTCATACGCTTTCTTCGCTAAAATAGGCATAAATATTCCCAAAATTCTACGGATTCCTACCACAAGGGGGGTTCAAAGAGTCTAGTGCTGTGTTCTGCTGGCGGATGGAACAAAAGAAACTTGTATGAAGGCGGTGTATCAAAAGAGAATTATTATTATTATTAAAAAAAGACCTCTAATAACGACGTCTGTCGTTATTAGAACCCTAAGGGTTATAGAGACTGTTACAATATATGCGGACAATGTTGTATACCCAGCGTAACTTGCGGACCTGGCGTAACGAGCCACTCGCTATTGACCTCAATCTCTCTCGAGCTTGCGGACCTGGCGTAACGAGCCACTCGCTATTGACCTCAATCTCTCTCGTGCTTGCGGACCCGGCGTAACGCACCACTCGCTGTTGACTTCCATCTCTCTCGAGCTTGCGGACAGTGTAACGCGCCACTCGCTGTTGACCTTGATCTCTCTCGTGCTTGCGGACCTGGCGTAACGAGCCACTCGCTATTGACCTCAATCTCTCTCGTGCTTGCGGACCCGGCGTAACGCACCACTCGCTGTTGACTTCCATTTCTCTCGAGCTTGCGGACAGTGTAACGCGCCACTCGCTGTTGACCTTGATCTCTCTCGTGCTTGCGGACAATGTAACGCGCCACTCCCTGTTGACGTCAATCTCTCTTGTGCTTGCGGACCCAGCGTAACGCGCCACTCGCTGTTGACCTTGATCTCTCTCGTGCTTGCGGACCCAGCGTAACGCGCCACTCGCTGTTGACCTTGATCTCTCTCGTGCTTCCGGACCTGGCGTAACGCGCCACTCGCTGTTGACCTTGATCTCCCTCGTGCTTGCGGACAATGTAACGCGCCACTCGCTGTTGACTTCCATCTCTCTCGTGCTTGCGGACAATGTAACGCGCCACTCGCTGTTGACCTCCATCTCTCTCGTGCTTGCGGATCCAGCGTAATGCGCCACTCGCTGTTGACCTCCATCTCTCTCGTGCTTGCGGACCCGGCGTAACGCGCCACTCGCTGTTGATATCCGTCTCTCTCCCGTGCTTGCGGACCCAGTAGTTACGCGCTCTAGGCTGTTGACCTCCATCTCTCTCGTGCTTGCGGATAGAATTCAAATATTGTTATTATAGGCGATGAAAAGGATCACACTAAAATGATGCGAAAGAATTTTCACAAAATATTGAATTTAATCTAATGTACGGCGGCCAGTTAGCCGGTGTTATGGGAAAGGGATGAAGGGGCGGGAACGTGGTTAGCGATAGACATAGGGTTTAAACCTTCTCTCGGAAAGAAAACATTCCTTCCAATTATTATTTTATTGAAGTTGATTTTGAAATAAATACACAAATCTGCTTTGCGATTTCGCAACCCGTGACTCGAGAGTCTCTTACTCTATAGAGTAAGATCATGTTTCCGATCTGAATCAACAGTTTAAAAAGTCCGCACAGTTTTCCCGCCTCCAAAAGAAACTTGCACTTTCCATATTTGGATAACCAAAAACGGCTGTGATTGTTCGAAGAGAGAACCGTTCAACGGTGTCCATATTTTCCCGGCTCCTTAATCTTGCTAAGCAAGAATCGTTCGACGGTGTCCTTATTTTCCCGGCTCCTTAATCTTGCTAACGAAGAACCGTTCAACGGTGTCCTAATTTTCCCGGCTCCCTTATCTTGCTGAGGAAGAACCGTTCAACGGTGCCCTCATTTTCCCGGCTCCTTATTAATCTTGCTAAGCAAGAACCGTTCAACAGTGTCCTTATTTTTCCGGCTCATTTATCTTGCTAACGAAGAACCGTTCAACGGTGCCCTCATTTTCCCGGCTCCTTTATCTTGCTAAGGAAGAACCGTTCAACAGTGTTCGCGCACTTGTAATACTCCGTATCGGGCGAGTTGTACGTGCGACAGTTCTGGAAGATTCTGCGCATGTCTGCTACGAAGAGCTTCTTCGAACTGTAATAGCCACTTTTAAGGCGCTCTGTCATCGTCTTTAAATCTGTAGATCATAACAATATCGCAGTTAGACACTACCTTCCTTTTAGGTGACGATAACTGACAGTACTGCCTGCCAAAACATTTTATTATTGAGAGCTTATTTTACTAGGGTGTTTTGAGGATTTTTAATCCTTGCACGTTTGGTAAAAAGCATTTTTAAACGAGAGATGAAATGGATATAAGAATAAGCGCCTGGCCTGGGACATTAAAATCTAAATAATTGCCAGGCCCTTAATCAAGCCATTACGGCAGTGAACGTATTTGGTGAATAAGAATAAGATATAATATATCTAGGTCTTATACTGTATCTTGACTTATGTATACGCAGTCGTTCACACCTCTTTCAGCTTGAGCTCAACGCAGAAATGCACACACCTCTACTAACTTCCTCGTTCCCTGCGTAAGAGACTGTAACCATTGAGCCGCATGCCTTATAGGCACTTTTGGCCAAAATGCTTTCTTACCCATGGGGTACTTGATGTGTTCGTAATAGTCCGGAGCTTCCGCGCGTTCAACAGGCTTCTGAAACGGCCAGGCACTGGCGTGATTCTGCGGAGCACATCATAAGGATTAATAGGAGCGCAAAAGCTTTTTTATTTGAGCATCTATCGCCTCAATATATTTCAAAACAGAACAAGTAAATCAAAAGCAACAAAAAGGTCTAGCAATGTGTACAGTATATCCATGGTCTTCATGTTCGTAGGGGAAATGTTTTATTGCGTTTCATCTACCTTGACTTGCGTCAGGATGTTCTTGAGTTGCGTTTGTAAAACTGATGGATCTGCTTCTTTGGTGACGCTATGAAAAAATATGAGATTAGTTACCACGTCAAAGTAGTTTTCCTGGATCAGAGAGAAAGAATCTGCGAGAGTGTACCTTTTATTCATACTCGATCGCCAGCCAGTCTCACCTGTAAGATTTTAATTAGTAAGAGGAAAACGCCAGTAAAAAGCGTAAAATCAGCCAGTAAAGTCGTCGTGGAATATAAAAAAATACATATCTTTTGTCAATTGACAACAAAAACTTTGCAAAGGTTTTTGCAAAATACAATCACTTTAGCAACATTAATCAAATTTCACAGTGATTCAAGCGGATTTAGTATGCTATGCACATCTCGCTTGTATTGATCTTTTGAGGCATAAAAGAGCCCTTTGTCTCCCACACCTTTGTTATTGTTTTCAACCAATATAAGAAACCCCAAAATAACCACCTACAGACAAAATCTTCTTCATCTTCCAAATTCAATGGAAAATATCGCAACAGCTTTGCCAAACCAGCCGATGGAAATGGATGCTTTCTTACTCTTGGAATTTTGCTAGGATGACAAAATGGCGGGTGACAGAAGCTTTTTAAAACACGTGGGTAGATCAACAGTAACATCATCACTACCAACGACTTTATAATCACCATCATAATTACTATCATAATAAACACTAGCCTGATGGTGGTAGAATTGATCCGAATTTCCCCGCGGGATTTCTGTGGTTAAGAATCGTCACAGGACCCCCGAGCGTCCTTGTTTCTTTTCTAGTGCTTTTTGGGCATAAAGCAATGCCTGTGAGGAAGGCTACATCAGTATCACTTACTTATTCCAGGAATACTCTCGACTGGGATCTGTCGGACTCCCTCTTTGAAGCACGTCAGCCCTGGGTACACGCGACGGATCTGCTCCTGCTTTCGGCTCATCAGTTTCTTGACGATCTGTCCGGGACAAAGACACATCATGTGCAATTATTATCATGCAATTATCAATTTCTTATTAAGCATTACCAGAATTATTGTCCTCCATGTAAGACTTAGCTTGCCTCTTTCTGACTGCGGTCCTTGTGGAACATTATGCCTTCCGTATTATGTGACGGTGACATAGCTTACCTCTTTCTGTTTTCGTATTATGGTGGAGAACTCGGTGTATTGAATACAGCTGTTGACCTGACACTGAAAAAGACAAGACAATGTCATGGTAGAAGGCGACTTTGACTAAGTGAATAAGAACTTACGTGCATGAGTGTGGCGCCTTCGTACTCCTTAATGTAACCCGTGTATGAGGCCTTGGGGATCTTGATCTCTTTGCTAAAGCCCTGAGAATATTTTGATAATCAAAGTCAAACTTGATCGGATTTTTATTTTATTTTTCATTATTTTTATGTGCATTTTCTCCAATTCCTAAATTTGTTCTACCAAAATCCATCAATGTCCTTGTTCTCAAACGTTTCTTTACTCTCCTTGCTCCTACTTATTACTTCGCTTATACTTACTGATACTTCGCTCACCTACTAAATACTAACATCCATCCAGCCATTGCTCCGCTTATTTACCTATCCATTGTAGTAATCAGCCGCGTATTCATGCTCCCAGGGGCGCGCCTGCCTTAACAGGCCAGTTCAGCCATGGCTTAACATAAGATTTTTTGGGAAGATTTCTTTAAAAGGTAAATAACCCGAAATACAAATTTGGGTGGCTGCGGATCAGGACGGTTCAGGAACGCCCCACTTGGCAACTCCTTCCGGTTCTTCCGCTGACATATTTTGCTGACGTTCCTGGCCTTGCCTCTGAAGCTCCTGCAGTTGCCTTTGCGTATCCATAAACATATCCATAATAGCAGGAGGAACTCCTCCAACAGAAAAATTTTAGCACGAACCTGCTTCTTGAAGTAGCCGATGGCATACTCGTCAGCGTAGGTTAGCAGGTTCAGTACGCCGTGTTTGATATGATAGTCCTTCAGGTGATTCATGAGGTGTGTGCCGTAACCCTGCAAAACAACCCGACAATTATACCATGTCTGTACCAACCCTAGTCTATAACAATGAGAACAACCCGACAATTATACCATGTCTGTACCAACCCTAGTCTATAACAATGAGAACAACCCGACAATTATACCATGTCTTTACTAACCCTAGCCCATAACAATAAAACAACCCGACAATTAAAACATGTCTCTACCCACCCTACCCCATAACAATCAAAATAACCCGACAATTAAACCATGTCTCTAACAACACTAGCCCATAACAATCAAATTACCCCGACAATTAAACCATGCCTCTACCCACCCTAGCCCTTAACAATCAAAACAAAAACAAAAAACATGACAATCAAATCTATATCTCCGCCAAATAAGACCATGTAAAATGTGGTTAATAACACTCGTAAAATGTTTGTTTTGCACTTCGTGTGCATGAAAAACAGTAGCTGATAAAGATTTCTACTAAAGTCGGAAAACTCCTCAAAATCTTCTCAAGAAAAGCCTCTTTGTAACATTCAAGTTGAAGTACGTATAGGAGAAAGCTATCTAATAGGAGAAAACTAGCTTATAGGAGAAAGCTATCAAATAGGAAAAAATTAGCTTATAGGAGAAAACTATCTGATAGGAGGAGACTATCTTATAGGAGAAAACTATCTTATAGGAGACAACAATCTTAAAGAAGACAACTATCTTTTCTTGAAGTAAGGATAGATTGATCTACAGTACATGCATTAGGATAAACCCGGTGGTGGCACAGTGTTACCTTGACTTGTTCGTTTGAAGTGATGGCACAGAATACAATCTCAGTGAAGTTTTGTGTGGGAAACATCCGAAAACAAATTCCACCAATCGGACGATTATCCTTGACAAGAGCTAACGTCTTGTGTTTCCTGTAATTACACAGGGAGCTCAATGACACATTTGCGTTATACCCAGCGATTCGGGATCAACACTAGTTTAAAAATTGTCCAGTTACGTACATTTTACAGTACTATAGTCAAGTCCAAATTGAGTTGATAGCGCTGGATAACAATGCTTATGGACATACTCCAGCAAAATGAGCATAATTGTAATCATGTCATTTGAGTAAAGCTATAAAAGTCTAATTTTAGTCACTCTTTTCAACAGCTTTTAAAACATAATTTACATACTGCAGTAAGCTGATACAAGGTCAGATATTATATAATAGTCTTGGGTTTGCTCTAGTTTTCTTGTTTTTTTCTAAGTGTGAATGTCTATCAGTAAAAAACTTCCTTTTTTTTAAACAAAAAGGCTGTTTTAACCATGGGTTATTGGAACTAGTTTTTCAGCACTGTCAATAGGGTCCTTTTGTGGAGACTCACGGGTCAAACACAAGTCTTGTGATGTATTCTTTGGGCATGCGCGGGAGCTGATATGAGAAGACATTCTGCAAACCAACCAGCCATTGTTGGGTCAGACGAGAAGGCATCCGCCGAAGGGAGTTGCCAACAACATGAAACTCAATAACGCCTCGTCTCTCCTCGCAGCGCGCATGCTCATCACGTGCACTATGGGCTCCCGGGTATAAGCCACTCTGAAAGAGAGGAGAGAGTCTAAAGCATGGCAAGAGGTAACCTGAGCACTTGATAAGAGAAGGTGAGACCTTCTCAGGCCATTCTAGCAGACATACAAGTATAGGGGAATACGATCAACAGGAACAATCAAGCTTCAAAATATTCCTGGAGTAGTTTTCTTTATGATGTTAAACCTTGTTGGTTAGAAATTGTAGTTTTATTTACAGTGGTAAGATTAATAGCAGGGTACTTGTTTTCCATACCTCTGGACCTATCATAGCCGAAGGGTCACTTATTGTCTCCACAACTTGCTTTAGGACATCAAGAGGTACATCACCTATCAATCAAATATACATTATTTACATTGATGTCAAAAACTATAGCAACATTCGAGTGCAGTAACCTCTGGTAAAAAAACGTGCTAACTGCAGTCACACCTCTGCGGTCAGATGCTCCAACCTCAAAAAACTGTGGTAATTAGCCGGAAAAACAGCAAATTACAAATGTTTATTTTACAGCATTCTAATAAGTGTTTGGCCATTTAACTTCAGGAGGAGAGCAGGAAAGGGTGTGCATTTCTCCAAAAATATTTTTTCTCTACTGTAACTGGCATACAGTTTTTGTCACATAGTGGGGCTTTTTGTCTTGTTCCTAAGATCATACCCGCAAGCTTTTGCTTCTTCTCTGAAGGGGCAGCAGTCACATCCTCATCATGAGATCTCTTTACACAAGTGAGCTCTTCGATAAACACACAATACAAACACAAAATTACTAGTGAACAAACATGTTAGGAGGTCAGTCCTAAACGTTTTTGACCTGATGTGATACTGATTGCTTTAAGGTCAGAATAAGAAAATTATGATTATAAAAGATGGAATTGAATTGGAATAATTTATTATAAACTTGAGAATTGAATATGAGAACACTGAAAAACTACCTTCGAATGTTGGTGAACTTGAAGACAAAATATTTAATCCTGATGGCAAAGTTGCTGCTGATGAACTGCAAATAATCACCAAAAATTATTTTAAGTAGTGTAACATTTCACAGTATCACACTAGACCCCCCCATCCTGTCTAGGAACCCAATTTTCACCAGGTACCTTAATATAGAAACCTACTAACCCCACCTTCCATGTAAATAACTACTACTGAACCAACATAGACTCTCTGTAATAAATGTTAAAGATTTTACAATCCCCAAAGATTCCTCGAATTTATGATTAACATTATATTTTTTTGGTAAAAAGTAAAAATGAACAGCAACACACCCAGTTTGTGAATCCCCACTTTCAGCATTGATAGTGACAACAGGTGTTGAAGATGCTCTGGCTGCCATCAAAGACTGTGGAACTGTAAAGTCATCATCCCAAATTGGAGAACTCTCACCATAAACTTCCTTTTCAAGCATGGATAAAAACCTAGGATAAAAAGAGGGGGGGTTTTATAGATTTGAACATTTTCAATAACTGTTCAAAAAAGGTGGAATCTCTTTTTTAAACATGCAGTAACCGAAAAGTGATCTGGATTATTTTCTTGTAGGTGGAGCTGTTACATGTAAAGAACAGTTCTTCTATCCATAAGGAGATAAAGTGATAAAGAGAACTACTTTTAAAAATATATATAGGTGAAGACGGTTTCTTATATTTATCAATGGTAACAGAAATAGTTTTACTGTAAGTCACCTTGGAAAATGAGTGAGCACAATAGTCCTCTTGTCTGCAGGCATTTTGTCCTTCTCAGCTCTAAACTTCTCCAAGAGTTGACTCCTCATTACTGAGAACACAGATCTCAAGAGGGTCCTCCCAAACACTGCTGTTGTGTCACACTTTGGGAGGCTATCACAGAAGACTGGCACATGACAGTAACAAAGCCATCTTGTGTAGTTTAGTTTATATGCGGCAATGTGCTCAGCCTCTGCGTGTTGCTTTCGCATCGCTACTGTCTCTAATTTCCAGTGGTTCAAACAGTGAAGAAACATTTTGGCCAAATCATGCATTATTTGCCATTCCCGCTGAGGCAAGTGGCCAAACTTGTGAAGGACAAAATTTATAACAGCCTAAAGGATAAATATTGTTTTATTAAACACAAAATATGTACTAGCGTCTAATGTACTTTACATTGTGTTGATAGATGAGGTGCTATTAATATTATAGCAAGCTTAAGCATCCTTGATGATGCAGACAAGAGACAGAAAATTTCACCACAAACTTGTTTTTGCTAAAATCATGCTTTTTATGCTAAATCATCCGTATTTGGGCAAATTAACAGTACAAAGTACCCCCCAGAACCTCCAAGATTTCATAATAAGAATTCATATTTTTTTCTTAGTAGATGGTTGGTACTGTACATTCATAATGTCACTGAGGGGTGGTCACTGTGAGAGGGTTTATGCATCCCCTGTCATTCTTTTAGCTTCCTTTTTTATATTATTCTTTTTTTTTAATTATTATTATATATTATTATTATTATTTAAAAAAAATGAAAACACAGGAGAAATAAATCCACTCATTTGTTAAAAGACTTAAATCATTACCTTGGCAATACTTGGCTTTTCAAATGGAGGTGTGCCAAGCTGGCCCTCAACATTGGGCGTTGACATTTGTAAAATGCACTTTCGTAAAAGCTTGAACAGGTAGAAGTAAACTTGCTTTGTGTCCGCATCCTCTTCCTTGTGAACACACATGAACAAGTTCTCAACATCCACCACCATACAGAGTAACCTATAATGATAACGATTTATGATACTTTTTAATATAATTACACAATATTGCTTGTTTTTTTTGTGATGAGTTATCAGAAGTTTAATTTTGTGACAGAACTAGCATGGGGTTGGCTGCTTCACCCTTTCATTTTTCATTCTCCAAGGGCACCAACTGTCTCCTTGGAATAGTACACCAAATTATTGATATATTGTACAGCTTGTCTGTTGTTTTTCTCGTCAAACTTGTTGAACACATCGCTGAAAACATGGTACCACAGTTTCCCTGACAATTTTAGCCCTCAAATTGAAAATAATAATTTATTACTTTTATATCTTTTATCAATCGCCTGTCTCTGGGTGAGCCACCTCTACCATCCCAGTGGGGCTCGGTGTACCCCCATTATAGTCTGATTTAGCTGGGTAGTGTGGCTCAGTGTACCCCATTATTGTCTGATTTAGCTTGGTAGTGTGGCTCAGTGTGCCCCCATTATAGTCTGATTTAGCTTGGTAGTGGGGCTCAGTGTACCCCATTATAGTCTGGTTTAGCTTGGTAGTGTGGCTCAGTGTACCCCATTATTGTCTAATTTAGCTTGGTAGTGAGGCTCAGTGTACCCCATTATAGTCTGATTTAGCTTGGTATTGGGGCTCAGTGTACCCCATTATAGTCTGATTTAGCTTGGTAGTGTGGCTCAGTGTACCCCATTATAGTCTGATTTAGCTTGGTAGTGGGGCTCAGTGTACCCCATTATAGTCTGATTTAGCTTGGTAGTGTGGCTCAGTGTACCCCATTATTGTCTAATTTAGCTTGGTAGTGGGGCTCAGTGTACCCCCATTATAGTCTGATTTAGCTTGGTAGTGGGGCTCGCTGTACCCCCTTTATAGTCTGATTTAGCTTGGTAGTGTGGCTCAGTGTATCCCCATTATAGTCTGATTTAGCTTAGCAGTGTGGCTCAGTGTACCCCATTATAGTCTGATTTAGCTTGGTAGTGTGGCTCAGTGTACCCCATTATAGTCTGATTTAGCGTGGTAGTGTGGCTCAGTGTATCCCCATTATAGTCTGATTTAGCTTGGTAGTGTGGCTCAGTGTACCCCCATGATAGTCTAATTTAGCTTGGTAGTAGGGCTCAGTGTATCCCCATTATATGTATTTAGCTTGGTAGTGGGGCTCGGTGTACCCTGGAAACCAGAGGCTCTGAGAGTTTTTCAATCTAAGCGAGAGGGTTTATTTTCAAACAAAGCAAGAGCTTTTTTAGCAAAGCGAGAGTTTTTAAAGGGAAGCGAGAATTACAACGAAAGAAGTTGCTGCCAACCCATTTGATTCCCTGCCCCCTAGCATGCTGGGTGAAGAAGTTATTCAGCCTGTGGAACCCAGGGTAGGCTCAGTGGCAATTGAACTATATAAAGATTTCAAGATAAATACCACTCAGACTTTACCTGTCAAGTTCATCCTCAGATATGCTTTGCAGTTGGGAAATGTGGAGTCCCAGAGAGTGTCCACAGCTGCGACACGGGTCATTCAGGCTGGCCAGCGGTTGAGACAGGTCTAGCCGGGGAGGGGTGGGTGGGGGGTTGGGGTTCTTCCATCCATTACATTTGCAAGTATCCTCTCCCTGGCACATTAGAAAAACATACAGGTATCAAGTAAATATCACGTTTATTTCATTTATAACACTTCATACTTGGGATCTTTCATGAATAATTAATAAATCCGATCTTACTTTGCAGCTGGAATAGACCCCTAGTTTTTCCAGTTTCTTTCGACGCGGATATGTCTTGACTTGAGCCTTTCTTTGAGCTATTCTCTGTAGATTTACCGGTCGGCTAAACTCTGAAGGATTCATTTGCTGTGTTGCTGCCCTTCTAGACGGATCAGCGCTCGCTCCATTTGTAGTAGTCTCGCCAATCACAGCCGCCATTTTGGATTTTTTGTTTATCACCCTATTTCGCATTTCGCATGCGCAGTACACCACTAAGCGCCCAGTCCTTCGCAGTCTCCAATATGGCGGACGAATGCCGGTCTGTGCTCTTTGTCTGTTTAGGAAATATCTGCCGTTCTCCCACATCTGAGGCCATTCTTAGACATCTGCTTGCTCAAAAAGGACTTGATAAACAGTGGAAGTTAGACAGCGCTGCAATTGGGCCATGGCATGTTGGAAAACGACCTGATAGGAGAGGTCTGGCTATCCAGAAGCGAGAAGGCGTTCCAAACACTCACCGCGCGCGACAGGTTTGCGAGGAGGATTTCAGAGAATTCGGGTTGATTTTAGCCTTCGATGATGAAAACGTACAAGATCTTGAGCAAGTTAGGCCGAAGGACGGGACGGCGAAAGTTGAGTTGTTTGGGAAATACGACCCAGACGGAGTCACTATTATAGAAGACCCATATTATGGCGATGAAGACGACTTTGAAGTTATGTACAAGCACTGTTACCGCTGCTGTCAAGAGTTCCTGAAAAAGAACTGCTCTGCCTAAAACCAGAGTGTGTGATGTTTGTGGAAAGATAAACATTGCTTTCAAAAATATTAGCTTTGGGATGTGAATTTTTTTTTTGGTGTTGGATGGCAGAGGGATGTGAGAAGCCAATCTATTAGTTTTCTGCGCAATAGATTCTTTTATACCATAAGGACATGGTACCTATATATCGCCTACTAAACACAATTGAATCTTAGGTTTTACAGCTAGAAATCACTGACTATTAAACATAATAATTCCACCTAAATAACGAAAATTTGGCAGTTAAATTCGGGAGAAAACAATCGTTAGCAAGAAGTGTTGTGAAGCCCTAATATCGGATGCTCTTACCTATTATCGTACACAGCAGATTTCTTCGCAAAAAAAAAGGAAAAATAATGCTTCATTTAAATACTGCAGACAATAATTGTTGACGAATGTACTTTACAATGTCATGGTAGAATTTAGTTTGAGACTCTTTCTCTGCTGTAGCAAGCGATTCAAAACACATGCATGGCACGCATGACAAACTGCATGGCGAAATGTGCTTTCACTTGGCGATTCCTCAAATTTACGTTGAGTTGTTCGGCATTTGCTAGGCTGTCTGATAATAGGGCACCGAGGCTAGCTACAAGCAACTCGAGCTATCCTGGTGTGTCTACGGAAACAGTGCCCAAATAGCATCCTGTGAGATCAACAACAAAATGGCGGATTCATCACGATCAGTAAATCATGGCTTATTTACGACTCCTCGCGTATTAAAGTCAAAGAGAAGATTTCAGTCCCCATTTTGCGATGCATGAGAGTAAATTATTTCTAGTTTTGCGAAACAAACACCCATTAAAAGCTTCGCAATACATGTTTTCTGAACGTTGTTTCTTCGACTTGATGGGTCATTTTTCTGTGTGTTTTCCTATTGTTTGAGATATTTAGGATTTTTTTCGAGTGTCCGATAATAGGGCACTGTCCGATAATAGGTACCACTACCTTTGAGATTTTGACTAATCAAACATAGTTTATGAAACCATTTTTTTCTGGGTCTCAAAAGTATAGAAGAACTGTGCAGATAAACTTCCTTTTATGAGAATAAATGAGCCCCCTCATGTAATTGTCGAATCGTCGTGTTTTCCCCATCATCAATTGTCCCCCATCACCCTTACTTCTTCTCAAGCCGCTTGATCCTGACTTCAAGGCCAATTCCATCTGAATGTTAATTATTAATGAAACTAAATTTAGACTATCAAAAAAACACATATTTTTTACATACTACTAGACTTCCTCGTTCCTGTTATGAGAGGCTCCTTTTTATGCATTTCACTGGTTTGTGTTCTCAAGGAAGACTCATTGGTGTCACTTCTGAAATCCGAATCCCCCTCGCTCCTCTCTTCTTATTTTCATTCTGCCTTGTTGGGGTGGCTGTGGTAACACTTCGTCCCAAAATGGCGGCCGTCGGTGGATTGCTAAGAGGACGGCTAGCTTTAGTGACTGGTATGTTATAACCTAGTCTTTTTACCCGATAAAACGCCGATCGTCCCGTATCGCACCTGATTGTGGTGCTTTATTCTATTGTGTAAAACTCTGGTTCTCCATTCCAAAACTGTTATCATCGCGCAAATACACACCAATTAGTGGTTTTTGGGCATGCATCCCGTAGAAGGAAATACTGCATTATCCTATAGCCTCCCAGAATCTCCAACTCGCTCATTTTCTGAGCACTAATATGCTTTTTTTCACTAAGAAGGCATATAATTTTTTGTGGTAATCTTTTTGCAGCAACATAACAACACAAAGCAACTTTTTCAGTGCTTATGAATCAGAAGTTTATATGTCTCTGGCGTGATGGCCACAGTCATCTCTGTGTTTATTTTGGTGTTAGTCTGCCAGTCAAATAATTTCATAGTGCATGTCAACTTTAAAAGATTTATACAACTACACTTGTAAATCACATGTTCTGATTGCATACCTGCCAACTCTCCCGGTTTTACCGTGAGACTCCCGGTTTTTTATCAAATCTCCCGGTTTTACCTTAAATCTCCCGGTTTATGACCAAATTTTAATTAGTCGAGAAGTTTTTGAAGTAAAAGTTGGATTTTAGCCACAAAATTATGCAATTCTTATAGTTTGTATTCAAGTTATGATGTTTTCAGGTTTTTCGAGAATGAGCCTTTTCCAGGCGTTTTTTGTAAACCACAGGACTACTCCCGCAATACTGAAATGCTTGCAGATATGGACCAATCAAGTTTGACCATTTTCGTGCAAATTGTTGAGAATTTGGCTCATACTTTGGAGCCGTTTTTGCGCCAGTTTTTAAGTTGGCGTTGTAAATCATGCCGGCTACAAACTTCAAGGCTTATCAGAGAGAATGTTTAGGCGCTCTGTGGTCCGGATACAATGATTTTAAAATGATGGCCTCTCAAAAAGTAGTTGAAATTGATGTTCTTGACATCGAACCATTAGTCCAGTCAATAAAGTGTTTTACCCAAAAGTAATTGCAACACAAGTAATTTCAAAAGTTCTCAAGAGTTCTCGTGAGGGAACATCTCGAAAATTTCGATCAAAGTTTTCACCATTTTATCATTTTATCAAATAGATAGAAACTGAGATTCCTTTCTCAGTTTCCTTTATCGATTGAATATATTATTCTGAATATTTGTTACAAAGTTGAATGTATGAAGGAATTTCTCGAAAACAGTCTTTACTCTTTACGCTTTAAAATTTTTTTTCATTCGCTTCACCACAGGGTACCCAAAAACAATAAGAGAACAAAGGAACACACACATCTTCGAGCAAAACTCTTGTGATTTGCTTATCCCCCCACCCCCCCCCCCCCCTCATCCCATACCCCCAACCCTTCCCCTTAAAATAATTTCCCGGTTTTTCAAGTCTGGGGGTTGGCAGGTATGTGATTGGTCAAGAGTCCACGTGTTATTAGAGGAAACATGCATGCTTGGCATCAGCATGCGCGCAAGACGTCGCAGCGTGTCACAAACAACACTCACGCAACTCGACTGCATCTCATTGCATACTTTTTTGTTCATGACACATTATGACATCTATCCATCTATTAGAGGACAGACGCACACAAAAATTAGATCTATTTTTTTAAATAAGGGATGGGTGGGAGCATGCTTCGAAGGGAAAATTAAGTGGGTTCAACCCCCTAGACCATCCACCTAGACCCGCCACTGGATTGTGGTGGCTGATTATAAATAATATAATTATATATAATATATAAAATAATTTTCGGAAGCGATAAAAATCTCTAAAAAGCGGGAGAGTTGGTGCTCCACGCGGGAGAGTGGGAAAAGATGTCCAAAATCTTGAGACTCCCGCCTAATGCGGGAGAGTTTACAGGTGATTTTTCTGAACTGAACCCCCTCTGACTTCAGGCCTAGGCCTCTCTTGCTGCAATGCCAAAAGATATCAATGGCATAATGCTCTATTAATATATCTGTTTAGGAGGTGGGAGTGGCATCGGACGAGCTGTTTGTGAGGCCTTGGCAAACAGAGGTGCATCAGTATCTGTGATAGACCTTCATGGTGTGGGAGCAAAAGAGACTTCAGAAAACTTAGCAACACACAATGATACCACACGGCACACTCATTTTGCTGTCAATGTTGCATCTTCCTCAGAAGTGAAGGATTTATTACAGGCTATTCACAAAGAGTATCAACGAGCACCATGCATACTTGTAAACTCTGCAGGGATTGCTAAAGATGCTTTACTTTTGAAAATGAAAGAGCAAGATTTTGATGATGTTATTGATGTTAACCTGAAGGTACACAGTTTCAAAGTGAAAATTAAGATTAAGATGTCTAATTATATACTGTAGGTCCTAAAAAGTGTTGTAAAAAGTAAAAATTAGGGAAAGTTCATTTATTATCCCTGGGAAGGGGGAGGGCTAAGGATACCGTGGGGGAGCCTTGAAAAATTTCCGAGGTCTAAAGGGGAGGGGCGTCGAAAGTTTTTGGATTTTAAAAGGGGGGTCACTGATTCCTTTGGGTGTTGTCTCTAGGCATGTGTAGATTGTGCTAGTAAATTTGTGATAAAGTTCACAGCCTATACTGATCGATCAAGTCTCGCTACATGCAATGCATAAAAAAATCCTTGGCAAAAAATGCTTTGCAAGCATTCACGAGTTATTGGAGGGACTTCTGTGTCACTCGATCGTTGGATCGATCATCCGTAAACTTTTTGTGGTTTTTCTGTGCTTTCGCAACACAGCAATTTTTAGGTCTCCCTGTAAACTTCTGGTGACCAACTTCTGGTTAAAGCTGAGTACTATAAAAGATCGACCTGTGACCGTTATGGTCATTACGTGTTATAGCCGCAAAGTATATATAAGCTAGTTTTTACAAAAAAGTCTTCGATGTGGGTTGAGCGTGCGCATGCGCCTTCGTCACTGACGTCAATTGATCTTCTACGGTTCAGTCCAATTCAAGTTGTTAGTTTACAAAACAAGTAAAATGCTAGCAAAGCTTTAAATTCTCCTTCTTCTAGTACTTGATTATTCGCGTCTCTGGGTTTTCGCGTTATTTGTGTGAATTTGTGCTGAAAGAGTGATTTTGTGTTGAAAGAGCGGATAGTCAAAGCACTTTTTGAATTCAGAGAAACACAAGGGAGAAGCCTCTGTTAGTAGGGCCTTTCTTTGCAGGGTAATAAAAAAAAAGCCTCTGTTTGCAGGTCAAAAAAATAGTATGGACTTTCATAGGTTGTTTTATCAATAATAGTTAAGTGCTAAATATCAAACAAAACTCGTTCAAACACGCTTATTCATCAAGAAACAATCAATAACGATTTTGTGAATTTCTAGAATGTTGACATGCTTAAAATACGTATGACTGTAGCTTCATTAATTATGCCGGGTATATAACTTCTGTTTCCGGAGAGAATAGGGCGAAATTTGATATGTTAGCAAAGGCAGTTCGAACGGTGAGATACCAATTAGGATAAAAACTAATTTTACTCAGATGTTACTTCGGCAATGCCTCGGTGGTATAGTGGTTCTGTCGCTTGTCTAAGATGTCAGAGACCGGAGGTTCTATACCTACTTGTGACGTCTAATTTTTTTTTTACTTTTTATGATAATAATAAATAATCAAACTGTTCTTGGTGTTTCATCACATTGAAAAGAAAGGTACTCCCCGCATCTTGGATGTGTTCATCCTTTGTTAAAAATTCCTGCTGTATATGTTGTATGCACACAAGAAAATAACTAGAAAAACAAATTAATTTTGCATTCATGAGCTGGCTCACAGAGCCCTTTGATTTGTTTTTTCGGGGGTGGCCAGATTTTTGTCAGAGAACTCCAACCCCCCCCTCCCCCCCCCGGGTAAAATTAGGTCCACTTTCTCTGATTTCGCACCACCCAAGAAAAATCCTGGGTTTGGGTGTGATTGCCACGTTATATCTATGCAATGCAAACCTAACCTGGTCTCCGCTATATAATATTATAAAGTGCTTATGTTCCATATCTAAAATATAAACAAAACGTTTTAATGCTATAAGCGCTCATTCTCCATCATCAAAATCCTCGCTGATATCTGATTCTCCTGTCTACCTCGCTCTCTTTTTTCATGCTGCGCTTTTCTTGCAAGGAGAAGGTCGAAAAAGCCTTTTTTGCTTCTTTTATGTCATCTATAGCATCAACCATTATCAGGTTGCAACCTGGAGTTAGTCGCATCTTTGAGAAATTGAGTGCCTTTACTTTTTCTGAATTAATGTTTTCATCCAATTCCTTTCCCTCCACTTTTTGTCCAGCTTGCAGCTTATCTCTTGGTTGCATTCCTTAGACATTGCCATTGCCGTTCTTTCTTTGCTCCTTTTTTCTTCAGTTTCCGGGAGAGGGGGGGTACCGAAAATATGGGGGAAGCGCAAGGGAAGGCATGAAAAATGTTGTTACTCCTGAAGGGGGGTCAACTTATTTTATCCCTCACTTTTATCAAAATCCTCATGCCCCCCTACCCCTCGGGATAATAAATGAACTTTCCCTTAGGTCCTAAAAAGTATTGTTTCTGGGGGTATTACCTGCCTTAAAAGATGTAAGGACATATCTACTTGCTAAAATCTCATTGAAACTGGCACCCCTAGTTACCCCTTGGCTAAACCCCAGACTTCCTAGAAAATATTCCTTAGCAGTACTTGTTTGTAGACCTGGTGTGTACTTTTTTATCTTACTGTTAGGAAATGGAGGAGTGAATATAGTGTTTTTGCCCACAAACATATTTCAATACACAAGCCTAGTATAGCACTTGTACCAACTTTCATACACTAAATATGGTTATTGATTTTGTCTCTAGGGGACGTTTCTTATGTGCCAAACAACAGCTAAAGCAATGGTCGAAAACAAAATAAACAACGGTTCTATTATCAATATATCAAGTATTGTAGCAAAGGTAGGAATCTAAAAAATATTCACTGTAAGTAGTATATGGTTGTTTTGTCTCAAGGGGACATTTCTTATTATGTGCCAAACAACAGCTAAAGCAATGGTCGAAAACAAAAAAAACAACGGTTCTATTATCAATATATCAAGTATTGTAGCAAAGGTAGGAATTTAAAAAATATTCACTACTGTAAGTAGTATATGGTTTTGTCTCATGGGGACATTTCTTATTATGTGCCAAACAACAGATAAAGCAATGGTCGAAAACAAAATAAACAACGGTTCTATTATCAATATATCAAGTATTGTAGCAAAGGTAGGAATCTAAAAAATATTCACTACTGTAAGTAGTATATGGTTTTGTCTCATGGGGACATTTCTTATTATGTGCCAAACAACAGCTAAAGCAATGGCTGAAAACAAAATAAACAGAAAGAAAAACTTTCTAAGAAAGTTATTACTTATTATCATTCCCAACTAACACAAAAATAATCAGCAACCTTGAGTTGGCTGACATTGATAAATAGAATATCACAAGCCTTTTAATTGACAAAATTAAGGATATAGACAGCCATAACAAAAAAGCCATGACTTATTTAGTTCCCGGGGGGGGGGGGGGGTGTACTCCCTTATATGGGCTATACTGGGACGTGCCGCTGGACAGGTTATGGTTGTTTACTTCTTTGTCCTAAACATGGTATACATTTCCAGCCTCTCTGTCCTGAACAGGGTATATATTTCAGGCCTCTCTGTCCTGAACAGGGTATATATTCAGGCCTCTCTGTCGTGAACAGTGTATATAATTTTAAGAAAGTTTGTCCTAAACAGGGTACCGATTTGGTTGCCTTGCTAAAACTCGTAACCGCTGATCCCGCCGCCAATCTGATTGCCTTGCTTGCTCTCACATGCTAACAGGGTCCTAAAATTGAGGGTGTTGTCCTAAACAGGGTCCTAAAATCAAGGGTGTTTTCCTAAACAGGGTATGGTTTTTCAAAAAAAAATTTCCCTAAACAGGGTCAGGTTTCAAAACCCTCAGCCGCAACCCTATACCAAAACATAGGCTGAGTACCCCCGGGTTTAGTTCGCATCTTTTTATGTTTGGAGTGACTCCTGACATCTGTTGCTCTTTCTCCACATGAAGAGTGGTAACATGGGACAAGCCAACTATGCAGCATCAAAAGCTGGTGTTGAGGGTCTAACAAAAGTCTGTGCTATAGAACTTGCCAGGTAAAGCCAACTAAAGTAAAGCCCACTTAAGTAATCTCCACTAAAGCATATACATGAGCACATGCGCTAGATTGTCTTAGTCTAAACATAAGCAGCTACACATATACTACCCATTTTTAGCATATAAGTGAGCAGCTACACACATTATACCGAGCCATAGCCTATTCATGAGCAGTTATATACATACGCTACCCAGCCTTAGCCTACATGAGTAGCCTATTCTTGAGCAGCTACCTATTAGCTAGCCAGTGTCTACAGTGAGTCCCAATGATTGATGGTAATCCTCTTGTTTGACAGGTTTGGAATAAGATGTAATGCAATTTTACCTGGGTTTATTGATACACCAATGACCAGAAAGGTCCCTGCTCATATAACAGAACAGGTAATCACTTGTATAATTGTATGTATTAGATGTATTGTAGATAATAAATATTGTATGCATTATATTGTAACTTTCAACAGAAGTGGTAAGGCTGGGAAAAAAACTGGTCTTTAATGTCTAGTCTGTGGTATTGGATTATCTATAACTGTCTGGTATTCTGCCTAAGCACACGAAGCTTCATATATTATGTATGTTTGTGCATTTGGAAGTCGAATGAATTGCTTTATGTCAGACCAATAAACGTTTTTTCTTTCTTTAGATTAAGCATTTTATTCCTTTGGGTCGATTTGGACAGCCTTCCAGTAAGTAAATTGGTGATAGTTGTTACGCGGAAATTCCTGATCAACTAAGCTACTTTACGTGTTACATTAACATGGGATGCACCCTATTGTTATTATTTCTCTTCATTTTACATCAGATATAGCAGATGTGGTGAGCTTTTTAGCATGTGATGAGAGCAGTTACATCACAGGAGCCAGTATTGATGTCACAGGTACTAACAGTATGTTTTAACCTAAGAGTTTTGGAGTCTGAGATTTTTTCATATGATACCCTACCTCCACCGCAGGTATTTGGAAATCCAAAACCAAAATAAAATCAAACCAAACAAAAAAATCTAGATGCGACGGACAAGTGAGATATTTGGAGATGCAGGTCAAAAGCTTCAGCTGTGGAGCAGTGGTTGCTTCGCAGGCAGCCGAAGCTAGTGTTATCCTTAAAGCCGCATTGTCACCAGTTTACTTCCGGAGGTCCGACGGAAACCTCAACCGTTAAAAGACGAAAGAATCTATGAAAATCCGAGATATTTAACAGGCCATCCGTTCTAAATTATCAATCACATCCTCAAAGAAATTTCCAATAAACACACTGCCTTCAATATTTTGAAATATTTTTTGCGTTTTCCGTTAAAAATCATCGGAGATTGTTACGTAATCTGTTAAGTAAACTGGTGACAATGCAGTTTTAATATAACAAGAGCTATACAACACTTTTTACAGTGCGACTCTATTTCAAAACTTTTGCCAAGTATTGACTTTCTCACATCAAATTCTCATAAAATAAGATTATGCATCTAATATGCACGATAATGCTGAAATTTTCACTTTTACGCTTTAATGTGTTGGCCCCAGTTTGACTGTCGTTTTATTTCTTATGGTTGTTTGACCTTTGACTGTTGTTTTACTTTGACTAAAATAATTTGCAAAACCAAATTGAATTACTGTATGAAGTGAAAACCTTCTGCTGTGCATAAATCTTCTGCTCTACCCAATTTCCCTTTCCCATAACCTAGTAAATATGATTTTGTCTACAGGTGGATTGTCACTCTAAAGTAAACCATGTGGACGACTCATTTATGAGAAAGGATGATGCAGCAGATGCAGTGTTCAGTAGTGCAGGCACGACCACATAAAACTTTTAGCCAAGTAGAGCATGGCCCCCTATATTCAGATATTTTGTTTGAAAATATCAGGGGCGGCGGAATGGTCCCAAAAGTTACAGGATTGTGTGGTTTCGGGGGGGGGGGGGGGGGGCTTGGTTTGACGTAGAGTACCACTAAAAATGAATACAAACAGTTTAAATGTATGATGTTGTCTTTTATCAAGCAGCCAATTTAAATCAACTGGACGTTTTTTTTTTTTTTTTTTTTTTTTTTTTTACGTATTTAGAACATGTAAACCTCACATTCGTATGAAAAAAAAAATCCGTCTCCTTGCCCCTCCCCGTCCTCCGCCCCTGCTGAAGAACTCCCAAAAAAAAACCATACAAAAAACAATCTCCTCCTTTCTTAAACTTCTTACTTCTTCCCCTGGGTGTTGCATAAGTGCTCTCTGCTTTGTCGGGGGGGGGGGGGGGGGGGGGACGAGATGTGCACCTCGTTCTTAACGAGGTTAAAGTGTTCGATCGTACAAGTGCAAATGCGACCACGGTCGAATGTTACTATAATACCTGGTGTCACCGTTTCTTGGCCCCCACGAGCGACGGCGAATAGCTTACGACAACTGAGCCCGCGAAACAGCGAGAAGCAAGTTTCTCTCTACCCTTTCCCGACCCCACAAGCCTGGATGTCGTTAGTAACCTATGTCCGCTCTAAGGCAGTACCTTGCATTGCATTTTTAACCTCCCGATGTGATACGTAGGCAGGGGTGGCGGGCGAGGAAGGGCCCCTCCCCCAACTTTTGGGACTACTCCACCTGTAGAAAAGAGACAAGAAAGAGAGCAAGGAAGACAGCAAATCAGATATGAGCGAGAATTTTGATGACGGAGAATGTACCATTAAAGCATTAAAATGTTTTGTTTATATTTTAGATATGGAACATAAACACAACACGGGTGTATACAGGTTTGCATTGCATAGATAAAAGGTGGCTTAATACGTATCCTGGACTTCTGGAATTAGCATGGATAATAACTACCCCCAAACCAAAACAAGTTGAACCAAGTCTGATTTGATACTTTGTCAAATTATATTGTAGAGACAACACCCAAAGGAATCAGCCCCCCCCCCCCCCCATAAAAATCCAAACAATTTCGACCTCCCCCCCATTAGACTTCAGAAATTTCTCGAGTCCCCCCCCCCCTTTACAGTATCCTCACGCCCCCCTCCCCCTCCCCTTTGGAAAACAAATGTTTCCCGTCCCTGCCCTCCCCGTGTCTTTTTTTTATTTGTTATTTTTATCCAAAAGCCTATCAAAGAATCAGTGCTACTGGTTTTGAAAACACTGCAGAAGAACTAAAAACTTTGGTTCGGTAATATATGACTTGCGAGTTGTGTTTATTTATAAACATTTAATATTTCACCTTAGAATCATACAAAACTCCTACTATCTCTTGGGAAGAGTGTAATACAAGAAATAAAATAAAAAGCTGCCCGCCCGCTCCAATTTTTTCAGAAATCCGGACGGGCCTTAGAAGCGGCAAATCAGAAGTGATGTTTAACCGACAAGCCGCTCAGCCAGGGAGCGAGGCTAGATAAAGAAATAGATATTTTAATATCTATTTCATTTAAAAATGAAATGAAAAAGTGCTGCCGCTGATATTCAGAGAAGGCTCAGCCTTTAGTAACGCCTGCCTCTTTTCGCCATTGCTTCTCTTGTTGTTGCGATGTCAGTGTAAACTAATGTTTTTCTCATAATTAGCTATTTAATCTAAGCTACCATGCCTCCAAGGAAAAAACGCAAGACTGAAGTGGCTTCTAAAGGTTAGTTACACTTGTAAAGAAATGCAATTTTGCTCAATTATTTGGACTAAGTTGCATCTTAGTTTACGAAAATGATCCCACGTGAAACTACTCGCCAAAACATTTTTGTCATTGAAGTACTCTATTCTGTCTTTTTATCCAGAGCACAAAACTAAGGACACGGCCACGAAATCTCCCCAGGTAAAATCAGTTAACTGAGGGACTAAATGATCAACTCCTGTAAAACTGGTGTCTTTTACTAGCTTTTTACCCTATTCATAGATTTACACAAGGTGGCTAATGAAATCAGAACCAGAAAGCAGATTTGAAAATGGAGTTGATGTTAAGGTACTTTTTATGTTTAGCAGCATCATTAAGAGCACCAATAAAAAGTGTTTTAGAGTGTTTGTGATCAAGTTTTCATGAAAATATTTCTAGTTTGGAATTGAAGATCTGAAGAGCGAGCCAAAGCAGACGTCATGTTGGGATGGTGTCAGGAATTATCAGGTATTTTATAAAGCCCCAAAGAAAATGTGAATCAATACAACCAAGGAGGATTTAATGTTAAGTTTTCAAATCTCCTTGGTGCAAGATGAGCTTTTTTATTCTTGGCCTTAAGAGTATGCTTTTGTTTTATTTTTCTGAATGGACCTCAGGCCCGGAACTTCATGCGAGACCAGATGAAGGTTGGCCAGCTTGGGTTTTTCTATCACAGCAACTGTAAGACCCCAGGTATTGCAGGGATTATAAAGGTCAGTCTTTGTGTTCTCATAAAATATCGAATATATTTTTAGTTGTGGTAATTTTCTAACTACTGTTTACAATACAGATTGTAAAAGAAGGGTATGACGACCACACTCAATTTGACAAAAAAGATCCACATTACGACCCGTAAGTTAGCTTCCTGGGAACCCAGGTTGTAGACTTTGCTGTGATAATATGCAAGAGTGAGGAGGAACAAGGCCAGGGGGGGTAGGGGTGGGAGAGAGGAGAAAGGAGAAGATGCCCTGGGAGTCTGTTCTATGAAAGAAAGTTCCAAAATGGTTGAGAAATTACTGGCCCTGATTGTGATTAAAGTTAGCCCTGTCTTATCCCCTTGTTTTCTACCCACGAAACTTTAATGAGGTGTGACTCTTATTATACAACCATCACATCAAAATGTTGTGCCGCCTAACACAGAACAGTCTTGCTTACGCTTGTCATTTCCACGTAAAATATTTACGCCATCTATTTTGCTTAAAAGTTCAACAACATCTGTTCCCTGTTTCCAATATATGGGAAGCTCTTTGGCCTATGCCCTTGCTAAGCCAAGTATAAATAAGTTTGTTGGCATTTGCCAAGTTCACAAATTAAATTTAACATGTATATGTAAAAAAAACCTAGCATACTTGAGATGATTTTTTTCCAGGAAATCCAAGAAAGACAGTCCAAGGTGGCAGATGGTTGATGTGCAGTTTGTCCGAATGATGAAGAGGTTTATTCCACTCTCTGAGCTGAAAACATACCATGAGGTATGAACAAGACACTGCCAGGGTTAGGAAAGTGAAACATAAATTCCTCTTTAGTAAAAGTTCTCCTAGTTTATCACTGATTATACTGACATTTTTATCTCAGAACCACAAGTTATCTGGTGGGCCACTGAAATCTGTGGCATTATTCACTAGGGCAAGACTATCTGTGCAACCACTAACAGAAGGTAATGGATGCCACTAATGCAGGGCTCCCAGGTGGGAACTCTGATAAAAACAGACAGGTGATCATCGGCAAAATCGATTTTAACCCTAAGAATTGGCACTTTGGGCGTGGTCTACAGAAATTCTTACATATTGTAAATAGATATGTTGTTTAATTTAAGACATGTGCATCAGAGTGGGTTGCACAGGGTAGCTAGGAGCTAAAGTAACCATGAAAAATTGTAACCCCAAGACCTCAGCTCTTCCCTAGAGAGGACGTTTTAGTTTCATAATATAGCCTGAATAAAATTCCTTTCCTTCCTATATAGATTTAAAACTTACCTTTTTACTTTATGTAGATGAGTTTGATTTCATTGTGAGCTTGGAAGACAAGAAATTAGACTAGTAATATGCTGAAAAGACTCCAGATTGATGACAGACAGACAAACAAGGGACACTGAACGTCAAATGAACTATTTCTCATATTTTTTTGGGTTCTGACATCATGATTATATGGAAAGCATAAATAAACCACGAGCCTATTATATATTTAATTTAAGTTTTATTATCTTTAAGATATACAATATCATTTGGACCTCTAACCATTTTTACACTCTTGAGCTTTATTTTACACTTAATCTGTTACTATATGGTTCCACAGTTGTTTGAACTTAATAAAAGATGATATGATACTTTCACTTATAAAATAATTGCTGCTGAACTATTCTTTGGTGTACTGTATATTTGTTGTACATATGGTACTAAATGTAAAAACAATTTCTGAATAAATACAAAGTTAATAGAAGACACCCAAGTCTTTCCCTTTGCGAGTGAATAAAAAGAGTGTGGACATTCATAAATTATAGGTAGAAGACATCGAAAGGGCTAAACTACATTATTTAATAAATATTATTATTTCTAGCATATGGTGTCAGGTTAGCCAAGGCGAATCTGTGATTGGTTCTTATGTCCAGTTTGCGGGCCTCGACCAACATGAGCTTCTACCTGTGCCTTGTGGGCCATGTTATCGAACGAGCTGAGAAAATAGAGTAAGGAACATAGTTGTTTTTTTTTTCAAATAAATTATAAGCTACAGAAGTATAAGGTCCATTAATATAATTAGTTACCCTTTAAGAGTCTGCTCTCTCACTAGATCCCGCACAGCTTGTGACGTCACAGCTGTTTCTCGGCTCTAGAACACAAGTGGCAGTGATAAGTAGAGTAGGCAAGTCCTGTTGCGATTCTCGTTTAGCATGGCATCACAAACTTTCACTTAACGTGCCACTTTAGATAGGTTCGTCAGATGATGCGACGCTAGCACAGCGTTTTTGTGCAATAAAGTGAATCAATAAGCCAATGGAACCACACGGTTACTGGTGGAACCGGTAAATGGTCAAACCAGAACTCTGTGACTCTGGCACGTCGTTTAATCTAAGACGACTACGTAGTTCTGCTACCAGATCCAAAACTAAACAAATGAAGTCAGCCAGAACCAATTAATAAAGAAATTTGAGAGAAGAAAGACCACTGCGCAAGCACTAAGGAACTTACGCTGCAAATATAAAGACAACAGAATGTTACAGCAAAGTCAATTGTATCGTTGCGCATTATTACACGACACAATTTTTTATCGGTTTCTCTCAATTAAACTCAGAATTTCGTAGTAATTTATCCGTACGAATTCTATAAACTCCCCGGCCCCTGAAATTTTACCTCGGACTTGCAAAGACATCACATGAATGAAATTAGATGGAAAGCATTTTCACACACATTTCAACAAATCCGTTGTTGTGATTTCCCGAAACCAGAAAAGAGGCTATTGAAACCTTCTGACGGACTACAGATGGAGAGCCATTTAGAGCCAGAAAATTAAATTAAAGAGATTTCAGGCATTCAGTATAGAACTAAAAAAAATACTGATAATAGTAAAAAAAAAAAAACTAATTATTTTCATGCTCGATTTGTTCAATTTTTTTTTCAGGCGAATTTTGGCTTGTTAAAATTTATTTGGTGAAATATCAAAACAAACCCGTCAGATTTCAAATGGCGATTGCTATTGAAGAGTTAACATAATTATATGAATTTACCTTTACTTACAAGTTTGCGAATCTGTTCTTTTTCTATAGTGACCAGCTCACTTCTCTCGTTCTTTATTTCAATGTCCTGCTCAACCGCCCGCTTTCGACGTTCTTCGTCTTCTTTTACTCTGAGGGAAAAAATTAAATCTTAAAAAAAAAACTGGCATTGACTTCTACTAAAAGGTTCTCTTGCTGATATATCAGATGCGTGTCCAGCAGGGAAGTCAAAAGGTTCCGGACCCCACCCTGCTCATTTGCCAAGATGAGTTCGACTCTGGTTGGCACCTTCGTTGGAAGCTAAGAATACTGTTAATTTGATGTGTGTATTTGGATAGAAAAAGCTCCTAGATGGATCTAGTGACCTATTACCATAGCTAAGGTGCCGATTTGAACTTAATTGATCCGTGGTCAGTGAACACCACTCTAGATTCCACCCTGTGGTTTTCGCTATACACGCCCCTGATAATATAAACACAATTCATAGAGTAGCGGATCTAGACGTTCAAATAGGGGGGAGGGTGACAAGAAAAAAAGATAGAAACATAGAACCAGTCGAGGATAAGGGATTTGCCCAAAAGAGTGGTTATAGAACACCTACTATAATCTAAAGTTTCATGCAAGAGTCGTACCTTTGCAGATTCTCTGTATGTTCAAGCTGTTTCTCGGTAAGTTGAGTCCGTGTTTTCTGCTGCTTTTTGGCGATTTTCATTGACGCAACAACCTCTGCCCTCTTTAAACTCTGCGAAAGAATTGATTATCAAATTATTCTTCTCAACAAAATACTTTTACAAAGATTTTTACTTCTTAGAGGGGCGCATCGAACCTGATCGAACCTGGTCGAATATAAACGCTTGAAAAGCCAGGGTGAACGCGTAAAACCAAAAGGGAAAGAAAAGATTAGGGCGATGGTTGGAAACCTCTCGGTATAGGAGAATCAGTACCTCCTCCTGGTAGGCCTTGAGATTGCGCTGCCAGTCATTTAGCTCCGATTCCATCCTCTCCAGCTCCTCACGTTGACGACTTACTTTCTCGAGTTTTTTGCGCCTGGAAAGGTAAGGACAAGTAGGAATGAAGTGCTCGGCCGTGTAGAAAAACGGCCAGACGGCAAACAGACGCATGGAAATACATGTCATACTTGCTGCTCCGCAGTTCGTTATCCCGTTGCATTAGTTGTTGTTCGTAGTTCTCCAGCGCTCGCAGGTGTTTTTCTGTGATTTGCTGTCGGATGCTCAACTTCTCCTCTCTGCGCAACAGAACACATAGTTTTGGAATATCACTTACAAGCAAGCATCAAATGCTTGCAGATATTTTGGCTAGTAAAGCATTCGAGTTCTGCTCATGAACACCATATATAACAAAGCCTATTACTAAGTGACGTGTTTTACTCACTGCGTTTTCTGAACCACTTTATCCTTCATTTCAGACACCTTCATTTTTTCCTCTTCATTTCGAAGTTTCAGTTTCTTAAACGGACAAAATAAACGTCAACATTTCTTCTCTCATATCAACGCAAAGTTAGTAATACTGTGTAAAACTTGATGCTAAGGATAATTACGCACCATTTGTTCCTGAGTTAGCTGTCTATTGCGCACGCGCGAAGCACGTTCGTGTTTATCCAGCAGATTCAGGTAGCTCATGTTTCGCGTCATTTCTTCTTCTCGTTCTTTTCGACGTCGGTTCTGTTCCTAAAAAAAATAATAACATCTATTAGTATATTTAAACTCTTGGCGGGCTTCAAACTTACTATATGAGAATTATACCCGGAAAAATGAAATAAAGGCAGACTGAAACACGATATTTCAAGCTGTTTCTTTATTGTGTATATAATCATTGTCAATATCTCAAACAAAATACCCGTGAAACCATTCAAGTTAGATAAAAAGAGATTGAGGGTGGATATTCCCAAAAGTGTCTGCCTTAGGAAGCATCTAAATACATACTTGCTGCCGCTTTTTCTCAGCTTCAGATAACCGTTTGAGTTGCATCTGGTTTTTCTAAGAGAGAAATAATTGTGTTTTTAATGTGAAGAACACACATTTCAGGAAGAATGGTTGTCAAATGTCTAGCATACCTTAATTTGCTCTTGTTTTTGCTTTTCCTGTTCCCAGAGAGCCTGTTTACATCGTATGGCTTCTTGCTTTTCTTGTTTCAGTCTTTCTTCTTTTTCTTTTCGGCGTAGACGGGCTTGCATCTAAAATCAAAGAAAGGTCTCATGGAGAATTTACAATCAGCCCAGAAGAACCGAATGAAGACTAAAAGGAGAGCAAAAGAGAAAAAGGGTGGCCAGCTGAAGCCAGCACTTTGCTCCTCCCAGGACAGGGAGCAAGCAAGAATATGCCACATCTCTGCCAAGACTATAAGTGGGGTACGGGTAAAAGATGTTTTAAAGCTTTGAAATAAAGTCTCACGCTGGTAATGGAGCTGCTGCTTTTAACTTGTTGTAATATAATTGTATATATTGTCATGTTTATTACTATTATTTATTATTTTTTTTCTTGAGGGACCACTGTAATTGGCTTAGCGCTTTTGTGGGAGCCCTGCCTTACAGGCAAAACTAATAAAATAAATGAATAATATAAAACAACAACTCGTGACATGCGCTGGGTGCATATGGACTATGATTAACAACTCCTTTCTCGTGTCCCTGATCGTATAGAGGGAGGAAGTATGTACCTGTTTGGCGTCCTTGGCCGCGTACTGTTCGTAGATCTCAGCGCGTCGCTGTTTTTCCCGTGCCTGTCTCAAGTCGTTCTCTAGCTGCTTTTGCTCGTCCCACTCGAGGTCCAGCATCAAGCGCTCCTTGCGTAGCTGCTCGGCCTCCTCGTGGCGAGACAGCATCAAGTCAATGATACGCTGATCCTGCAGCATCGAGAAACAATCAGAGATGTTAAAAGACGGCGAAACACGCATCTACTTTGGTATTAGTAAAAAAAAAAGGTCCACGCTGACTCCATATGGAACTTTAAGGGACCCTAAAGCGGATTAATTTAGGGGCTTTTTTTGGAGAACGTATGACAACCGGCGTTAACCGTTATTTGTTTTTTGTTAGCTTTGTTGCAACCTAATAGAAGTACACGTACTGTATCTCCTCGCTGTCGTTGGCTTTGCATGCGGGAGATACACTATGTACCTTTTTCGACATGCGCTTTCCTTTAACTGCAGTCAACACACACTCAGTCGACATGGTCCTATTGGTCGGTTTCTTGCCCCACGCGCCGGACATTGAGTTGCAAGAGACATTGCTTCCACGTCGAGAAGGTCGCGGCGACGTTGCCGGTGAACATATTACTGGGGAAGAGGGAACAGACCACTGACTTCTCACACGGCGAACCTGCGGGCTCATGCATGTTGAGTCGCCAACATTCAAGTCAGACGCCTCGCCCTTTGTTTTCGCATCGCGGTGACTGAAACTGTTGCTTTTTCTGCAGAGGAAACAAGCTTGCATGGAACTGATCGCCTCGATCGCATGAAAGATATTTTACACTGTGATCAGAGCGATTATAACTTTATTACAGTAAAGTATCAATAAATATCGTGTTGTTATTATTAGTAGTTGCTATTTGTTGCTGACAACCTGTAATTCAGTTACGACTGCAATTGGTTATTTAAAACGATTGATATATATAAACACTAATCACAAAAGCGCGTGAAAATAGAACAAATCCAAAAACTGAGGCATTATGGGCAAGCTTAATTTCTTTAATGTTATAAACGCATGTTATTAGTTTCTTTTTTCAGCTTCCTAATATATGGCACATATTTTTCAAATACTAAAGCTATCTTTCCTTACCCAATTTTTTTCCCAGATGGCGGGCGACCTGCAAAGTCCGATCTTTCCCTAGTCCCCTGTCCATTGACAGATTTCTCCTTCAAGGATACAGGTGCTTCGTCGTAAGAAATTGTTACCCTAGAGATGTATCATAAAGTTTTTTTTAGATTCCATCCATGCTACTGTACTGCAGTGAAAGCAGGCTGAAAAAAAAAAACACAACAACGAACTGTGTTCTCCAAAACATTTACTTGGGCAGCTCAGAAATACCAAAAATGTTTTGTTACTAGTACTCTGTGAACTTTTACTCGACAAATGAATAACCGCTTTCGTAAAACAAAAAGCCTTCGATCTAATTGATGGGCCAATACTAAGTTAAAGGTTATTTGAAATTTTATTAACGAAAGCGAGGATGGAAAACGTTGGGCAAGAGTTCGCAGGATTCCCCAATTTTTCCGATACACAAATAATAATAATTCCCGCGGAGGGAAGTGGAAAATTGACTAAAATTACTTAATTTCCAAATTTTCAGCCAATCGCGCAGTGAGCGTTAGGAACGATGATCAGACGAGAACGAGTACCATACTCGTACATACAAATCTGATCCCAGGAATTAGGAGGAAAATTTACTTTAGGTAAATAGTGAAAATTGATTCAAGGAGTCATTTGAAGCTCACCTTTCCTGGTGCAAATCAGGGGTGGAATGGCTGACAGGCATGCTCGCACTACTCGTGTATCTATTTTCTTTCTGCTCCCGTCCGACGGGGGATTCGGTACTTCTGCTGTCTCTGTGTTTGTCAGCTATCCCACGAAGAAACAACGAATGCGTATCAGAACAGAAAACATCACTAAAATCAAATCTCGTGGAAGGAAAGGCTGGAAAAACTCTCGAGGACATATTTCAGAATGCGTATATTATTCTATTTTCCGAGAGATTCAGTTTTTATAAAAGTACAAATCAAGTCTTTTTTAAATTAAAAAGACGTTGTTGTGATGCCATTAAGAACTTATTTCTGAGTGTGATATAAATTATTAAAAACGTTTAACTACGTAATGCGTCTAGCGTCTCTTTAATAGCGAAAGGTGCGAGTTTTTGTCACGTGTGCCGCGAGACAATCACCCTTCTATAATCATTAACACATATAAGTACTAGTTATACACTAATTAGCTAATGAGGTAGTAAAGTAAACTCTCTGGCACAAGGATAAATGTTATAATGCTCTAAGTTCCTTTACAGACACCCCGCAAACGCACCAAAGCCACCCTTTCTACCCCTTCTAAATTCTCGCACAACGAGATCAATGGATATTAAGAATATCAAATGGATTTTGGCACTTTGTCAGAACCTTAGACCCGAGATGAGTACAATTTCAGTTTGACCCGGAACAAATTCACAAAGTACCTTTACAGTCAAATTCGTTTTTACGCGACCTCGGCGAATCCAAAATCATTGTCTCGTAGTCAGATCAGACACAAGGGGCGGTTTGCCTGGTTTTCTTTGTTTGGATTGACAGACAATGCGCTACTCCGAAAAATAGAAAGGAATTTCTGAATCTGGGAGGTCGCACAACAACTATTTCGGCATACATGCCAACACTACGGTTTTCACGTGGGGCCTGTTCCTGAAAAGCCGATTAGCGCTAACCCAGGCTTAAATTTGCCCTAACCCACGATTAAATTTTTACCCCAGGATTAGTTCTGTTCCTGAAAGCTGGTTAGCGCTCACTCTGGGTTAGTTTGGAGGTAAAATCTAAACCTGCTCGCGAGGTGAGTTAACTCGCTAATCTACGGTTTAGTTGGCGTAACACAGGCCTCCCAAACTTTGTAGTAAAGTTTCCTAAAATGAAGTTGCCGACAAAAACGACTTTACACAAAAACAATGTATAGGGATAAAATGTCCTAACATTTCGTTTTGTTATATGCGACCTTCGTTGCGATGCTGACTCGAAAACTGTGCTGGGACAGACAGAAAGTTACATGAAATTTGTAATTGAAATGAATCTGTCTCGCTAGTGTCTCACGCACCAAATCGAATCCTGCAAGTGACATTTTTAGCAATGAAATGGAGGTAATTACAGGCGATGTAGGTGTTTTGGGGCTTCTCTGCAAAAATAAAACCACCAAAGGTAAATTTGAGTTATTCTCTATTGATCTACTGGGTATCCTGTGTGAATTGTACTCGTCATAAACCAGTTTTTCACTCGCGTTATTCAGGGTTAGTAAATCGGGAAAATACTTGGCTTTCGGGAACGGCGAGTTACCCGAAGGTTAGCTAACCTACGATTAGCGAATTTTAACCCAGTATTAGGCGCTGTTAAGTTAATCAGCCTTTCAGGAACCGGCCCCTGGAGACTCCGTGTTCTTAGGTTAATCTCCGGTTGAAAAAAAGACATCCGTAAAGAAAAGGCAGAAACAGAATAGAAAACATAGAGTGAAATGCACTATGAAATGGACTCTGACTAATATATTTTAGCCGTTCTCCTTTCATGGTCTAGAACGAGAACTTGATGTGTATGCTTCAAAGGAAGACTTTCATTGTTCGCTATGGTAGAAATAAAAAAACTATTTCATTGTAGTAGCAGGGGGCTGGACACTGGTGGCATGTGCCCCCCACCCCCTCCCCCCCAACACACACACACACACACACCCAATCAATATAAAATTATAAGGGAATGACCGCAATATTTTTAAAAAGTTTTTTTATCGGGTCCCCAAATATTCTGAGGCTCGCCACCTTTTCACGTCTTTAATAAAGTAGTTGGAACTTCGAGAACAGTTTTCACGTAAATCCAACATCCGCCACGTTCTATGTTTTTGTCCTAGTATATATAAGACAACACAAACAAGATTCATATCTATGAGCACACTCTACTGTATATAGAAGTCTCCTCTACTAACACGTTTTTTTTTTACAGAAAGTAAACCTAAAATGAAAACCATAAAAAATCAAAGTACCTGCTAGAAATAGTGTCAAATGGTTTTACCTGGACTTGTTTTGGTAAATTCTCCAATAACGGCATCACTGTCTCTTCTTCCTTGCTCTTGGATAATTCTCTCTCTTTCTTCCCTGCACAACTTGAGTTTCCCTAAAGAAATTGGAATCAGAATCAGCCTTCCACTCTACTGAATGATATGTCAGATAGTTAGTGAATCACATGCTTTGCAAAATGTTGTTGTAGTTATCAATAAAACACAAGAATGACTATACTGTAGGTAATTTAGATGACTCAAGGCTTTTAGTAACAGTTATTTATGATGACCACCAAACTTGTTTAAAAAATAAGTGTATGATTGATATAATCAGATCTGCAAAACTCAAGTTGAAATGCACAATATCCTGTTTAAATCATTTTTTCGCTTGTTGTATATGCGTATTTAGACATACCCTTTTTTATACTCTCACAGACTAGATTCTCAAAAGATGTCACATGAGTATAACTTGAACAACAGTTATACAACTGCTGAAATTATTGCATTTTAAATCTATCTAATTGCATTTTTTGTCGATGCACACTGTGACATTATGAGTACATCTACTGCTTGCAAGATTTTCTATTTATTACCATGGTTCAAAAGCACAATGAAATGCACACAACAAGAAAATATCATGGACGGATCCAGGGGGCGGATTAGGTGATGTTGCTTGACAAAATCAAAATAAAGAATACTTTTTCTCTGCCTCTCATGCTCCTGGAATACTTCATGGACAGCTTCATGTGAGTAGTTTGTGTCATAAAGGGCTTGGAACTCATCCAGGAACTCTTCATAAGACTTGTGAAGTAACTCAACAGGCTGCAATGGCAATGGAAATGATAGAGCCCTAACATGGGTGGTAGGTAGGGGGAGGGGGTGTTAGGTAGGGGGAGGGGGTGGGGGTGGTAGGTGGGGGGAGGGGCTGGGCTAGAATAACGACAGGCTACAAATAACAACATCACAAAACTCTCCCATTGGGAAAAAAATTGATCAGAGGGGTTGGGGGGATTCAGAAAAAAAAGAAAATTGGGGGCACAGCCACACCCCAACTGGTCATATCCTTAATTTCTGAAAATATTAATAAATTAAATTAAAAAATAATAATAATAGTAAAAAAATAATGAGGGCACTTGTATGACACCAGTGCCCTCGTTTCTCCTATGCACAGGGAAAGGGAAGGAGTTTGTTTATTTTTGTGGGCCAAAGCTACAAAAAGCCCTTTTCCCCACTTTAACTCTTCCAGAAATACCAATCATACCTTGATGCCAAACCTTGCACACGCCTGGAACAAATTAAAATTGGCATACTTGAGTACAAGAAAAAAAATAGGCAAGCAAATAAATAATGTTGTATAAGCTAAGTGCCAGCCCAACCCATCGCCTCCCCTCACACCCCCCCCATCCCCATCCCCCACAAACACAACAAGCATTGTGTAATCAAAGGGCCCCCGAATGGTATTTCGCGAGCACCCCGTTTTTTATGCGAGACCGACCATTTTTAGTTGTTGAATAAATCGAGCAGCAAGCACTTTAAAAAATACAATGCGAGTAAGGCAGAAAGGATTGCACGGGCATGCAAGCATAAGCCGAAAACTGCGAGCACATCAAAATTTCGGGGGACCATTCAGGGGCCCAATCAAAATACATTTACTGTAGGTTACCTCTAAAGACCTTGGGCTTGTCAACACATATCTGCTTTCTTCTGTCCCTGGTTCATCAAAGTTGTACAAGTCGAGGTGGTCTGGGGCAGCTGCCTTATTTTGTCTTGATGATTCTGTGACAAAATAAACAATCAAAATGTTACAACATTCAAATGTATAAAGCACAGTAAAGCAAGTTCTTCCATAAAAAGATGTAACATAGAGGTTATCTAGCACATATTTTTCCCAGTACGACCATTAGGCTCATATTTTTAATCATTGCTCATATAAATCCTTTTATTAAGAAGTGACATCTTTCAGTATTTAAGTGGCATCTTTCAGTATTTTCATTGATATAAATTATTCTGACTTATAGGAGGCATAAGAGTCTGCATGTATTTTTTTATCCCAGAAAAAACTTCATCACTAAGTTAATATTACTTAGGGTCTGATAAATACATGATTAATGTAGTGAACTCTGTGCATTTGCAGCTTTTGCGGTCAGTATAACATACAGTACGTTAGTTTTTAATATGATCTTACAGTAACTGCAGTTGCAGTACTCAAGACTCCTTTCCCCCTTATGAAGGGCATGGAATTCAGTTTATGCAACCATGTAAATTTTAATTGCTCCAGTTTTCAGATCAAATGCGCTATTGCTCTGATGTGGTAGAGATAAAATGCTATGACATAGCATCTAATGACTCATTTATGCGACAGGCTTTGCTGATATAAAACCTCTTAATGGAAAGTACCAGACATTTTTGTCAGTTCAAAATGTCAAATGGAAATTACATTCATCTTTAAAAAAAAGTGAAAAAAAAAAAAAAACAGGGGGATAAGCAAGATGATGAAAATGCTTTAATTGAAAATGCTTTAATTGAAATATCTGAACTGAATAATTATAACCCCCATAAAAGCAGTCATGGTGTAACCATTACTTAACTTGTATACTGTCACTTATAGAACTAAATGTTTCTTTTATATTTTACTTAAGTTATATTACTTTTTTAATCATACCTAGAACATAGATTTTTAGATTAAACTAGACTTGTCTTTGCCCTCCAAATTTACTGGACATTTCTATTCGAAAAAGTAAATCCTATAAAACGCGACCATCTACAGTACTGCCCTCCGGAAAAAAATGAATTTCCGATAATAACAATGAAAAGGTCTCCACACAACGAGAAAATCATTTTTGTTATGAATTATACACTAGTTATGGTGTTTGATTGTTTTACTAGAAAACGCACATGGAAGACAGCTTTTTTAACCTCTTCAAGAAAATGTATAAGTAATATCAAACCGCTCAAAAGAGTATAAATTTTAACGGCATTGCAAAGCACAAATGTTGTGTTTATGTTGTCATGCATGGGCTTGATATTACTTATTTCTTGCTACCTTTTATATCGAATTGGATTTGTCGTGTGGGGCTTGGTGTGCGTTCTCCTAGTGTAAAAATGGCAGAAATACATGCATTAGTATCAAATCAATCGAATACCTGCGTGCTATCGTACAAGTGACAATTCAACAGGTCCAAACAAGCGTTTACTTACCCGACTTGTCAAATAGCCTTTGCCAGTCGTCAGTTTCGTCGCGAGTTTCCGCCCAAATATACTCGCGATTTCGAGACATTAGCCCCAAGAAATTTGTAATTAGATAATTGGTATCAGTGTAGGTAGTATTCTGTCAAGATGTATGCTTGATCGAGAAGTGAGATTTGTCGCAATAAGGCCATGTCTGGTATGACCTTTCATAGTCCTCGTTGTTGATTCAAAAAAAGCAACACCTCCTATGTATCGTTACCAGTCCCACTCGCGCCCGCGATACATGTGTAAGTTGGTCCGTGTAAGTTGTTGAGAGAAACTACAATCACCGCTCTGGGAAGAAACACACCAAAACTTGAATATTTTAGACAAACTATGAAGATTCCATCTCCAGAATGGACTAAGATGGTCTCCTCTTTGTATAGATCTTTACTGAGAGAGGGGAAATCCCTACGATTGACTAATCAAGGTTATTACAAAAGAGAAATCAGACGAGAGTTCGAGAGACAGAGGGACGAAATTGAAGTAGAGAAAATAACTCACCAATATGAGGTAAGGTACCGAAAAACATCATATTGTATTATCAAGCTGCAAACCCTTGGATTTTTCATGTCACAGGTGAATTCGATGACTTTAATGCTCAGTAACTCAGCGGCGTAGCCAGGATTTTTAACAGGGGGAGGGACTTTCAAGGCATTTTCTCCTGTATTTTAGATAATGCCTCATACATTTACTGTATTTTTGGCTGCTAAAAGGGGAGGCCCAGGCCCCCTTAGCCACCCCTGGCTATGCCACTGGTAACTCGCACTGCACACTATGAAAAACTCAGCTTGTAATAACTTGAGCCCCGTACTCTACTGGTCAGATACCACTGGGCATATGGTACAGTATAAAGTTATTTAGGCCCGTACCCAGGAACTTTCTTGGGGGGTGCAAAATCCGAAAAAGGGGACTTTTGAAGTTGGGGGGATGAGTGAGTTTTCTAATAAGAATCTTACCACCACATTTTTTATGCCTTTGCAGTATCTCACGGGACGTCTATTTTCGGTTTCGATACAATAAAGGCCGACATAGATTAATGACATACCAAAGAGATCTAAAGTGCCTTTTTATCTAATTCTCTTATGCTTTATAGCTTAGTCTACAAATAGCGAGTACGTCTATCGTGAACCGAAAGTGGACTTTCGGCTGATGTGGGGGGGGGGGGGGGGGGTGCATTTGCACCCCGTTGGGTACGGGCCTGTTATTCTGTTGTTTAACCATTATTTACCCTTTTTGACCTTTTTTTGCAATGTTCAGGTTAGACCCATAGTTATTTAACCAACCCTGAGAGTTCAATAAAAACCACTTTCCCTAAGGAGCTGCCAAGGTTGTTAAAGGAGATCATTTGATGAACTTGCTCTGGTTTTCCCACCCCGTCTCTTCTCTTGAGGGCCAAAAGTGCTTATTTATTGACCTTAGGGGGGGGGGTGAATAGGGGTATGTAAATCCGCTGATCCGCAAAATTTTTGGGGCAAATCCGTGGATCTGCAGATATGTTTAGATCCGCATGGTTTGACAGATAAACAAAAGGATCGATTGAAATTCATTTAAAATCTGAAATTCGACCGTCAAAGCAGTCAAAATCCGAAACCCGCGCCCAAATTGTTAACAGATCCGTGATCTGCCGTATTTTCAAAATCAGCCAATCCGCTGAAATAATGATCAAAATCCGTATTCCGTGAGCATTTCAGGGCCGAATCCGCCGATCCCCGAACCTATTCACCCCCCCTCCCCCCCTTTGGCAGGTTAAGGCTTAACCTAAATGTTGTATAAACAAAGGTTCAAAAGTTGCAATGCTCTCTTAGGTAACTGTAAAGAGTAAGCAACAATACCTAAAAAGAACAATCGAAATGGCCTCAAAAACTAGTGCCACAGCTGCACTAAATAAGCCAAAAAACGTAACACCATCAAATCATACAAAATATTCTGCTAAACTATCCCAACAGCCTATCGATACTGCTAATAAAGGTCAATACAGTCAGTCAGTTAGACCACATGAAAAAATATTGTGGTTTCTGGTCACCACCCTACATCCAGAATTTAAGCAGCATGCGACTTTTTTTATTTCTTTAAATAATTTTTTCTCTGTAAAATTTCTAGAATCATGTGAGTTTTCCGTTTTGCCTTCTTCCATAACAAGAAATGGTGAAAGATAGACATCAAATCGGCCCATTCATCGAAACTTGTGTTCAGGAAACCCTTTCACTGCACTAAAAAGTGTCACAAAAGTGTCTTGAATAAATCAATTCTTTCATTTTTTTTTGTCAAATTTGGAATACTGATTTTCTCTCATTTTCAATAAATATGATGCTGATTTTCTCCCATTTTTATACACTGTAGGTTACAACACTTGAACTCTCCATTACAACCTTTTTTTAAAAATATGAAACGTGTAATGTATGAAATAAGCTCTCATTTTGTGGTATATGTTTATTGGCAGCCCATTCTCTTCGTTTCATAGTTTTTTTCCATTTGTTTTCAGAAAGGTATGTACTTCCTAAAAACAAAGCTTGGCGGCTTGCAGTGACGGGATATGGTTTAAAACAGCTTGTATTTATTGTTTATGTTGCTGTGACATCAGCCCAAACCATCTGAAGGCAACTACATCCAGATAGTCACCTGACCAGAGAAAGGTCAATCTACAGATGCTGTTGGCTACATCATGGCAAGATAACAAGGAAATAGAACTGACAATATAAGCTAAACAGTATGATACAAATATTGTTGCCAATATGAGGGGATAAAAGAACTTATATTGAACAGATTATACGGAAGAATGCCGCAAGAAAGACAGACTATTCCGGATCTTCAGAAGAAGAATGAATATAAATGTTTGAGTATAAATTCAACAATCCAACGTCGGTGTAATTTTGTTCGCTTGTTCGATTCACACCCGTTTTATGTAAAAAAAATGATATCCTCCAGGATTCTGTTTTATGCTTTTGGTAGTACTGAGCTCTTTAATGTATTGTACGCTGAACTGACGTTCGTAAAATAAAGAGACATGAAAAAAAGAAGCGTCTGCTTACAAAGATCGCGGAAACCCGAAAACAGATTAAATTCGGTGCAAAACGATCCTTTTAAGGATCGTTTTAAAATACCCGGCTCCACAGAATGCTTATCTACAAAGTGTTTGTTTTTGGGATTCTGTCCCACTCGCTAGAGGTGATTAGCTAGTCATATAAAAGAGATTACTAGAAAAATCCATTATGTGAAACTCACATTAGACATAGACGACGCGCAAGTGTCAAATTCTGTTGCCAAGTAATGCGTGATTTAGAGATTGGGTCAAAAGTCGTGGTTATTGAGATCAAATATTCCGATGAAACTGATATGGCCGGTTTTATATAATGACGGTTATATTTTCGAGGACAAAACGCCGTAGCGACAGACTTGCCTAAGTGAATTTGCCCACGACAGCGAGGCGACTTTATTCTCTGTCAGCCTAGGGTGGCACACTTCTAGTCCAATTACAGAATTACCTCCCTCAAGTGCGTTTACAAAACAGTGCTTATACACTCAAACGGAACTCGGAGAGTGTTGTGTTTGAGAACTCCCGTAAAAGCACACGAAAGATAGTGCAAGATAAAGTCTTTAAAACACCAAGATACTGATGCGGTACAACTCTTTAATTACGACTTTAATGAGTAGGACACTTATGGGGTAGCATACAAGAAAGAGCAACGTACAAGCAAAAGAAAAAGATTATCGTGCTACAGCGTGGACTCGATAATGGTGAGTTTCCTCTCTTCGTCCCATTACAATCTTTTATAGCTTTATTGAAAACTTAACATTGTTATTATTTGCTTTATTTATCAAGTAATTTCGTCCGCAGTAAGTCCTAACAGTGTATTTGTTGGAAAGGGGGGGGGGGGGGAATTGTAGATGGACTGTGTGCCTAAACTCAAGAAATAAAATCAAGACCCTTGTTGGGTAGTTAGCCTTTTTATTACGCCCGGTATGCTTCATAAGGCTTTTGTCAGTAATCTTGCAAGCACTATGGGCTGTATAAATAGAACAAAACACTGACCAATACGTAAGAATCCTTTACAGTCGATATACTAGCCTTTATAAGGATTAATTAAAACGAGATGAGATGAGAAGTACGTGTATACGCAGAATAAAAGCGATTCAACGTAGCTTAACCCGATATTTTAAAATACACCACATCCAATAACGGCACCCTTCCTGGCTTTCTTCCTGTCTGTTACTATCAGTTCACCTATCCGTGTCGCGACTCTGTTCTTTCGCGTTCGCTTTTTTTGTGTCCGCATGAGAAATTGAGAGACAATCACGATTTCTTAAGCAGGTGACATTATAGAGGGGGCTTCTTTTATGTTTTCCATGTTATTATTATTTTTAAGACTGCGCAAATTATTTATCTTGTGCTATAAGAGAAAGGCTGTCTACCGATAAAAAGAAATTAAAATAGTGTATAGTATATATTTGACCCTACGGTAAAATTAATGTAATTAAACATAGAAAAAAGAAATGCAAATTATGGCCATACTACCCTGAATGTCACAGGCGAATTTATCTATTAGAGGTCTCATAGTAAACAAAAAAGGCCTGACACTCAAGATATACAAATGCTAGAAAGTAAAGCCTTGTTTACTCACTTCAGACAATCCTGACACGAAAGCGGTCGATTTGTCTCATGGCTTTTTTTTTCGTTTATTGGTGAATTAATTGTTTAGAGATACAGCCACATGACGCAATTTTTTTCTAGCGTAGAGCTTGTCCCGATTTTAATCTTTAGTCACATTTTATTTCATTCCATCTAAACAAGCTTTTAATTACATTATGTTTTTTAACTCGGACATAGAAAGTCTTGTGTGACTGTCTCGACAAGATTTTTCATTCCGTCCTCCCTGTTTCTGTTGCCTAGGTAGAAGTTTATGTAGTTAAAATGGGGGCTTCTGTTGTTTTGCTTTATTTACCTTTATTTCCTACTTTTGGTTTTGCAAGAAACTTACAAACACAGAGATAAACAATAACAGGACATCTACAGTGCGAGATTTGAATCTCGGACTATACTAGTAATCTCGGACTGTTCTAGTAATTTCGATATAATTTCGTGGTATATAACATGCTTATATTGACAACGATCTTTGAAAGTTTCAGGAAGACTTAGGTATTCTTTTGGCTTGGCTTCGCAAACGAAGATTTCAGGGGTGTCCCACCACAGGTCCACTTTAAGGTAGTTCTGTTGTGTTTTCAGGTTAAATATATCCTGCCGCTGTTCATGGACCCTGAGGTCCAGTTGAATAAAATCAGAAATCATTGTTTTAAAATATTATGTTTAAAATATTTCCGAAAAGCGTCTGACATTTACTCTAACGCTGGCCCAAGAAGCGAAATTCGAAATATTTTTATAGCGCGCGAAAATCGCTATACACTGATATTGGAAATACTAAATAAGTATATTATGAGTAGATAATTCCACATTGACTGCATTATCAAAAAAAAAACATGCGATAACTGTCTAAATCCTTGTCAACATAAATAGCACCTGAAAAAAAAAGCATGCAAGCTCTCACAACGGAAAAAAATCATGCACGTCTTGGAGACAAGAAAAAAAAACATGCACGACTGAGCCCTCCCCACACCACCCCCTCCCCCCTTCATTTTTCTAATGGTCCGTCCATTATCAAAAAGTATTCGGCCCTTTAGCCGTCACCCTTGCAAAAACCCCCTAATATTTATGACCGTGCTACGGCACCGGTATGTATAGTATTCGAGAGGGGAGGGGGGGGCTAGGGCTACCTTAACAACATCCCTCAACCCCCCTCCCCCACCCTCTTAGACTGTGAAGTAAAACATTATGGACAAAAAAATGTCTATGTCCTTCTTCGGCGTTCATGCCTCAACCCCCCCTTATGATTTAGGAGACTTAGGGATTTGGAGTCTTGATATTGCATAAGCTGCCTTTTTTTCCCAGTGAGAGCAGTGAATTGGACCTCAAAAGAATAACCTTAGGAAAATGACATCTCTCTTCACATGAAGATAAGGTACTAAAAATAAAAAACAATTGAAAAAAAATAATGACAAGTCTTTTGGTGAAATTACCCTCTAAGTAAAACATATATTCCTTATTCTTTCAAGTTTTTGTTTTGGATATTGGAAGTCAGAACGCGCGACCAAGCGTGTGGATAGTGTTCAAGGCGCTTAGAGGCGTTCTAATTGTCTGAAAGCCTCGTGTGAATTTGTGTGAGTAAATAATGTATTTTTTATGGGGGGGGGGGGGGGGCAGTTCATCTATAAGTTTTACTTTCAGCAGGCTTAAACTTCTTGCCCTCTCCTCACACCAAGAAGAACTATTTAACTATAATTTTGTGCACCGTTTATCGTGTGTTTCGTCTCGTCTTCGGTCTTCTTATAGTGACAGTTGAATCTTTGATCTTGGAGATAATCTCGTGTCGATTGATTGGTAATCACCTCATCCAGTCGTATCATGTTCCACCCTATTGTCACATCGGGAAGTAGCACAGCCTAAACCATGTTCCGCTTAACAAGGGTCACCTAATGGATTTTTAATCTATTGATTTCCCTTCTTTTTTATTTATTTTTATTATAATTATTATTAGTATTATTATTATTTTCTTTTTGCACTGAAAATCATTTTGGTATTTATTTCTGGTCGCGTCAAAGTCATCTTTCTCTTAATCCGAGCCCGCATTTATGGTGACAGCGGTGAACACCGAGTGTAGATCGGGAGCAGTGTTTGAACAAGCCGCCATCTTGCGACAGATGCTCTGTTATTTGTTTATCTTGATTTGTTGTTTATCGAAAGATATAATAAGAAGAAATGACCAACCGACATTTCCATTAGTTCAAAACATAACTTATCTTCGTGTTGGTCCTTATGACTGCTCTGTGTGCTTTTAAGATGGTTTCCCTAATAATGTAATATCCTTCTCTTGCCTTGTATTTGAAAGAGAAAAATAGAAATAAAATATTTTGGAAAAATGAACCTAAACTACTTAAGAATCGAAATCCAAGATGTTGAACCGAACCCAAATAAAATGCCGATAAACTGACTATAACTCTATTTGCCCTAGACAAAAAGATAAGAATGCATCTCATGAAAAATCTTAATCAAAAACCATAATCCTCAAAACGCCGGTGAATGCGCAGGAGAGCTTTTTGATCACTGTGTCAGCCTAGCACTCACTCAACTGTAAACATCTCACGCTTATGCAGATGTATGATCACTCTATAGAAATTGACAATGTTTGCGAAACCTTTTTTTTTTCAATTTCCTATCAAACTTGTATCTTTTCAAACAAAGTGTTTCATGACAAATGGCATGATATTTGATACAAAGGTACCGTAGGCATTCTTAGGAGTGGTATGCTTAGCTGTTTCTACCCTAAAGGAAAATTGAATCAATAAATGAAGTGACGTTGAACTTACACAATGTTTTCATTTTTTTCATGTTAATACTTTTAAAAGCAGTTATATAATACCTAAGTAAAAAATGATTTTCCGATCTAAACCACTTGAAATACCATATTTGATGAGTGTACGAAACCCAACCCAAGTAAAGCCCCAAGCTCTCAAGCAGATTTTACTGTTTCCTGCTTTGCTTGAAGGTTATAATTTATTGGTGTTTTGGTGTATTCACAAGTCCAAAGGGAGAATATTTCGTATTCATGGTAATTTATAGATCAAAAACACAGGTTATTCCTCATTTGCCGTTCGCTTCCAGTAAAGATCAATCAATGTGTTATTATTTTATGTTCGGCTATGAAGGGCATCTGCACTAAACCTCCTCTTCAGTGGCCGTCAAACTTCGCGTGTACGCCTATCTCTGTGAAGTCATAACAACGTAAATCAAGACTGTGGTGATAAGAGGAGCTCAAATTGTTTGTCTAAGCTTTCGTAATGGCGTTCATATCGCCATCCGCTGCATCAAAATGCATCAAGGTGGCTATAAAAAACCTGCAAGGTATATGTGACATGAGAGTGAAAGGATCCTCGCTCATCTAGCGTCAAAATATCTTGATCATGCAGAGAGGCGTAGACGCTTATAAGTGGCGAAGTCGATCAAAGAAGCGAAGTTCACGGATCTACGAATATAACTGATTAGCAGAGACCAACAGCCAATACCGTACCAGCCTTTATTTGGGGAAGACTCTTAGCAGGATATCAGTTAAAGTTTCTTCGCAGTGTTGAGTAAGAGTAAGCAATTAGATTCGCGTCGGAAAGCAAAAGAGGCGGGAAGTCGACGGTTCTTTTTTTATTATTCCGCGTTCTGTCACCAGAAAACAGAAAGTGCGCATAACACCAGCCAAGATTTGATTATGCTCTGCGCTCTCCAAACTCGCTTGGTGAAATGAGGGCGCTTATTAAACACATCGCGATCATCGGCACTTTGCTGATATTAGCTGGACTTGCAGACTGCCTTTACTGTCATCAAGAGACCGACTGCTTTGGCGTCTACCCGCACTGTTGCGACGGTCACTGCAAGAAGACATGTAACACGTCATGCACCACTTCTAACGACTGTGGCTCCCCCAATAGCCTTCAGGAGAAGTGCTGCAATGGCAAATGCGTCAGCATTAATACCATTTGTCCTAACACAACTACATCCTCCACGCAACTCAGCCCCGCCATCATCGCCGTCCTTGTCGTGTGCATAGTGGTGTTCGCCGCGCTAGGTAGTGTCGCCCTTGTTTCGTACCTCTGTAAGTGCGGGTTCTACTCCAGGCGAAGCCGTTCAATGAGCGTTTTCACGCCGTGTCAAGGCGGCAATAAGCGCGACAGTGGCACGGCGTCCTGTGTGGTGGCCGTCAAGGTGACAAAGGCAGGCGAGCAGGAAAAAGCTCCGAAAACGCACATCTACGCTGAGACTTCGTGGGTGGGAAAGGATTTTATTCAGTCAAAGGGAGCGTACACGAACATTTCAAAGACTGTAGAGAATGAAGACTAAAGCAATAGAGAGGTTTTTAAAACTTAATGGGTTGACAAACATTAAAAAAATCAAGGGGTGATAACCAGAAATCGACGGAGATCTGTTTCATTCTCGACAGAATTTGAGTCCGTCTAAAAGATCGTAAATTAAACTAGTGAATAGTATACAAGCCACCGAAAAGACCTAGAACAACAAAGAAGTGATACTCGAAGGCAAGGTGAAGTCGTGCTGTTTTAAGGACATCTGTTTAGATTTATCATTATGTGGTTTATTTGATCTATTAGTCAAATTTCGTATAGCCAAGGAATGCATATCAACCACCAGATATAGTTTGGTGTCAAGAATCGCTGTCAATTAGCACATTTACGGACGATATTCCTGGCCTAATGGGTCTTCCCTTCAAGTGTGTTACGATGCCGCCTTCAATTGGGTCGAACAATACACAGAACAATACTAGGTTAACAGGTTCAATGATTATTAAACTTTTAGGAGTAGGAATGACAGGAGTTCACTAGTCACTAGACCTAGCGGGCTATAGAGAACCCGACAAAATGCTTTTATTCTTCATTAATGAACAAGGAGGCCGCTATCGCTTTTAAATAGTACAAGCGGATCTTGTGGCCTAAAAGCGATATATCAATATGAGTTAGTTTAATAGTGTGATGTTTTTGGATTTTCTTCTTATACGTGCATCGCAGTATGTCTGTTTTTCTTTTGCTTCTCGCCTCAGGTCACTTCCATTTTATCTTCTACCCCACTGGGTAAAGTGCCATCCAAAAAAAATCATAACAAGAGAATGCATACAAAAATATAAATAGTCCAACTTTGTATATAAACTTTGGTCGTTAGCAAGTAAATAAAGTAACGATGATGTTTGGTTCGGAAATGTCTTTTTGTGATCGAACTTGACTATAGTCAATAACTGGAAATATCAATGTTCGGTGTTATTTCCGTTTTTAGAAGCGCAAAGAATTGTCTTCTATGTTTTAATTAAAGCGAAAGCGTTGAAGTGCGAAGTGAAAATAGGATAACAGTTCTAATAGGATTGCTTCTAAATGAACCGTCATAGCCGGAGGGCACATAACGAAACGTGCCGAGAATGTCGACCTTTCCATTATCAAACACAAGCACACCATTTTACAGTTTTGGTTCTGCTGATAGATCTCCTCAGTATAGATTTGTCCCATTATTTTTACTCAGGTAAACGCTAGCTATACGGCGTTAATGAAACACAACCTGCTTTCCTTATCAGCCAAAAGAAAAAAATCTGTTTTAAATGGGTTATAGTTTGCTCGTTAGCTTTCAAGTTCATCAAATTTACACCTAGTTTATTTGAAGTGTAAGTTAGTTTGTATTTAGATTAATTCTCGAATACAATTTCTTAGACCATTTAAAGTTTTGTTAACAGAAAAATGATGAAATCTAATTTAGCGCATTAGACAGAAGCGGCAATGATTTCTCTCATAAAGTTGTGAATTAAGGCGGAAATCAGTCGTACTAAAGAAGAAACTGAACACTTCTCTTAACTTAGGTTTTTATTGAAAATCCCCCTCGTACAAAGATGAGGGGATGTATTTACTTGGGCTTATCCTCGATCAAAGCGAGACGCGGCAATTATCGGCTTAGTTGTCAGTGTTCTTTTTTGCGGAAGGAACATGTACAAGTGCGCACTCTTGATTTGTGTTTTATAAAAGAATCCGATCCTTTTCTTTTGGCGGCGAATGTCTGCCTTTGCTGGCATGGGAAATAACCAGTATTAACCGACTGGTGAAGGGCAACCTTTTGACCGCCAAGTGCCCGAATACACAAGCGCAGTATGATAATAATTTATTCGTTACTTTTCCATAACATTGATTCGACCCATCGGATATTAATAGTACTCAAACTAGCAATATTTATTCTTGTAATTAAATATTTTATATCTTTGTTTTCGTTTAAGGTACCGAAATTGAGTTTTGTTTGGTATAAGTAACTATTAAACACAGCAAGAATTGTCTAGGTGCAATGTCACATGTCTAGCCTACGCTCAATCGCTTCTTTATTATGTTTGCTTTTAAGCTTTTTTGGCGGAAGAGACATAAAAAGAAATTCAAGTTTCTCTCTGTCTCTCAATTTTTCATTAATTTAAAACTGAATTTTACTTAATTAAATCTTAATGATGTGTCCTCCTTTTTGTTGATCATGAAAATGACAATTGTTGGGCGTGTCACGCACGTTGACCACCGGTGCACCTTCTTGGCAATTCTCTGATTCTTGCCATGTTTGCCAAAATGGGCCGTCAGACGTTGTAATTTGTGTGGCAACAACTTCATTTTTTTTCCTATGGTAGCTCTACGCATGAATGGAAAACATTTTTTCCTATTCTAAGTTCAGGCTCCTCAGTCTAGGTAATCCCCCTCCCCCCCCCCCCCCCCCCCCCCCCCCCCCCCGCCCGCCCGCCCGCTAACTTGAGACCCCGACCACATAAAGTTGCGCAATGTTATAGCACACCGCTGTTCGTGTATATTGTTTGACATGAGAGACTCAAACGTAACTGTCACAAGAGTCTTGCTTGGAATGCTAACAATTACGAAATCTTGGTCAAAGTTCAATAAAAGAAAAAAATTGTTTTATATCGCCAAGACAAACTGCCGGTGATATTATAATTCTGCAAGTTATCAAACTAAAATACGTCCTTGATAGGGTAGATTCTCAAACTTGCCGTTATTATTATTGATTCTTTGTATCTTACACCACCACAATCACCCCAATTATAATCACCACAATTATATCCAATGTAAAAAAAAAAACGGCAGTGGATCATGGGTCATGCTTTTGTTGCCTATAATCTGCCGTTTGTCTTAAGTGTTTGTTCCTTAACAAAACCGCATTCTACTTTTAGTACATTCCTGGGCTGACCTCTTTATTTTCCCGATACTTGTAAAGTCATTTTGTATGTACAAAAAGATACTCTTGATTTCTCAAAACAAACAGAGAAATCAAAAGGCGTGCCATTACATGATGGGGGCGATTGAGGAATTCATATTAGTGATGCAAATGAACCATGTGTTTCGAAACCTCAAGTTGACATCAAAACAGAAAAGTAGCTATTAACTATTAAAGTATAGGTATGAACTCTTATCGTCGAGAATGCAATAATAGCCCAAATGACGTCACCCAGTGATCACTTTTTTTCGACTTATAAAATTTATATTAGAGAAATATCCAAACAAACAACCGAACAAAAATGTACAAAACAGTGTATTGCCACTGAATATCAATTAACATAATGTTGTTGTCTTATTTTGTTTTGCTTGTCAACATAGTTTTTGACAGTATACAGTCCGAACGCTTTCATTCTTACGGGCAAACGAAGGACGAAGGTACAGAGTTTCGTTTGCCATCGATTACCCTCAGCAGTCATGTCTCTTCTTTGAGCGATTATCGGATAAACCTAGAGGATCGGAATACAATATATACTAGATTGTAAACCCAACTAAACCCACAGGCTTTCGACATGAATTGATTGGGATAATTTAGAAAACTTTGGGATTACCATGTCTGACAAAGAATGCTAGTTTTCGACGCAAATAATCGCTCTTCTGAGAGTGGAAACTTTTCAATGTAATGTTCTGAATGTAGTGTAACGCGAATTATCCGTTATTAGGTGTTACTTGTGCGACGTGTTTTACGAGAAGTGCTCTACGCTTTTATCAAGTGGATGGTCGATAACGGGCTTCTTTACGAGAATCGAAGCGGCGTCCTTTAACGATGCAGCCAATCGCAGCATCACAATGTTCGCTTAACAAAAAAGCGCGCCTTGTAATTATGAGATCAGTGAACATTTTAACACTGCGGTGATCCTTATTGTTCTATAGTTAACTCCTGCAAAGAAAGAAGGGTGGAAGATAGGCGTCCTTAAGATTTTTTAACGATTAATACGGGAGTGTGTAAGTTCTTTGTGCACTTGTACGGCAAACTGTAACCGCAATATACAGTAACAAAAGAAGATCAAACAGTCTTCTGTAGCTAAGCTAAAATTGACATCTGCTTGACAACCTTTTGTGGGTTCATGTCACTGAAATGTATGCCAACGAGGTTTGTTTTCTTTTGATTTAATGTATTTGCATTTAACGCGTGATTTTGTATTTCTGTACGATTTCTAGGTTCGACTGAAGGGGCCCCAAAGCAACCTAAAATGGAAGCATACGATCTCCGTGCACCACCGCTAGCCACTGCTACCGTGGACAGAACACTGAGAGGTTCTAGGCTATCTACTAACGGACCACTAGGGGCTTTAGCAAAGGGACTCCCGCACGGGTTTAACGACTGTTAGTTATTTGGAGCCAAAAGCCATTACTGTACTCCAGCTTGCTTATGTTTACAAGCGCAGTTTTACCGCCAGACCTGGTCGTAATTCGAGATCTAAAAATCAGAGGTATGGACAAAAAGCGCTACGTCGACTTACACGAAGAACTGCTGCGAAAGAAATTCTACGACAATGTTATGAACTGTATATTTACGAGCAAAACACAACCTTCGTCACTAGATCCAGGAATTCTTAATGGCTATATTGCGGAGTTTGTAGCCATTAGTAACACCAATAGTTCAAGATTTCATAAATCCCACTCTTCGTTCCCTATTTCGCACAAAAAATCACATAAGCCTCAAAAAGAATTGGGTTATTACAACTTTCAAAATGCACTACAGGATATTCCCGAAGAGCAATCGGAATTCTCGGATATGTTGGAGAACTGTCCCGATCATAGCCAGGAGGTATTGAAGTATTTTTGCGAGACTTGTGATGAGCCGATATGTTTGGACTGCACTATGGCGGATCATAGAAAACACAGGTTTTGTTATCTGAGTGATGTCTACCACAAACAAACACACAACCTCGGTACTCTGTTAAGCCAGGGTAAGACAGAAATCGAGACAACAAGGAAGTCACTGAATGAGGTCAAAACACTCTTGAGTACTTTAAACGACGGAAAAAAAGCGATGGAAAACGCGATTCATGAGAACACCAAGCGACTAACTCAAGCACTTTTTGATAGGGAAAAGGAACTTCTCCAGGCTGTCGACTCGGCTTATCAGAATAAAGAGACTTTTCTTAGCAAGGAAAAGGAGCACTTGGAGTTGATTCTTGAACGGTTAAACGGCAGTTGTCATTGTACTGAGAAAGCAATCAAAATCGGTAACGAGCTGGAAATGTTAGTAATCCAAAAACATCTGAAGCGGAAACTAAACGAGGTGAAAAACACAAGACGTGATTTTAGTTCGACCGAGTTTCGCAGCGTACATTATTCAGAGCGCGAGGATGCGGTCTCATTAGTGAGGGAATCCATGGGAGATATTATAGTGTCTGACACCTGCGCGGAGTTATCGATGGCCGAAGGTGAGGGTCTGAGGAGGGCGAAGCTTGGCGCTCCCGCCGATATTGTCGTCACTGCTATGGACTTCAATGAGAAGCGTCGGCTCCACGGTGGAGACACCGTCACTGTCAATGTAAAGAGCCCCTCCCGTCAACTCCAGCCCCCGGTAGAGGACAAAGGGGACGGTACCTACTGCGCCTCATTCACTCCAAGCGAAAGCGGAGACCACGAGGTCGCCATAGAGATTCACAAAAAGCCGATTAAGCATAGCCCATTTCTTGTGCATGTAGCAAGCCCACGGGATTATGCCTCGATCGCGCGACCTTTTCTAGTGTTCGGTTCGTACGGCGAGGGGAAAGGGAAGTTTAAGCTGCCGTGTGGTGTGACGGTCGATAGGTCAGGACGCATCATTGTAACAGACTGCCATAACCACCGAGTTCAGATATTTGACCAGGAAGGGCGGTATTTACGAAGCTTTGGTTCCTTGGGAGAAAAGAATGGACAACTAAACAACCCAACGGATGTATGTGTTGACAAGAATGACAATATATTTGTATGTGACAAAGACAACCATAGAATTCAGAGCTTCACAAAGGAGGGGCTCTTCTTATCTAAGTTTGGAAGATATGGCGACGAGCCGGGATGTTTGAAGCGTCCATGGGGGATTACTATAAGCAGCAATGGTCACGTGGTGGTGACAGATCGCATTAATAGTCGGGTCCAAGTGTTTAAAGAGGATGGCAGCTTAATTAAGGTAGTCGGTAGCCATGGCAGTGGTGATGGACACTTGGACAACCCATACCACGCAGTTGTCTCGGCCGATGGCACCGTCTACGTAACAGACGGTAATAACCACAGGGTTCAAGTCTTTGACTCCAACGGCAATAACATCAAGAATTTTGGAAATGACGCCGCGCTCGAAAACGCTAAGCTGAAGTACCCGACAGGCATTGCGCTCGACAACGAGGGTCACGTGCTCGTTGGGGACCAATACAATCACAGGATTCAGGTGTTTGACTTAGAGGGGGAGCTAGTCACGAGTATCACCGCGGGACTTCAGGGCCCGGGCCAATCGTGTTATCCGAAGGGCCTTGCGGTCACGCCTGAAGGCCGAATTGTGCTCGTAGATAGTGATAATCATAGAGTAGTCATCTTGTAACCAAAATCATGTACTATGGAGATTTGCAATGAGAAATCACGGGACTTTCTCGCATCATATTGGTCAGATTTTTATCAGAAACTAGCCCCCCCCCCCCTTCCCCCAGAAAAATTAGGTCCACTTTTTCGGATTTCGCCCCCCCCCCCCCCCCCCTTCCCCCCAGAAAAATTAGGTCCACTTTTTCGGATTTCGCCCCCCCCCCCCTCCCTTGTATACGGGCCTGGAAAGTCATTTTATTTCTAAGTACAAAAGTACTTAGGTACTTTTTCTTTCCTTATTTTTTATCCATGGATTTGTATGCATTTTCAGAAAAGTCGTATTTTTTTACACATCAAGCTTCCATAAGTAAACTTCTCATAACAATTGTTTGTCTTTGAATTTTAAGGAGCGACACTTTGGCCAACATTTTCACCTCAAAGTGCAAAAATAATCGATAGCAAAAATGTGCATAAATTAACAGATTTTTATCATTCATAAAATGATATATTTGAAAAAAGGAATACAAACCATTAAAGTCAAGAAAATATTTGTGAAAGTTCACATAATAATCTACCCGATGTTTGCACTATGTTTGCAGAATTATTCTCTCCCGAAGTCAAAACCAAGAAAATATAGCTGCCCTTTTGTCCTACTGAAGTGGCTGAAGCCCAAGTCCCGTCATGAGCCAACAATATTTAGTTAAGTTCCACTCTGAAAGCATGAAACATAAGTATCCCGCTTCGATTTTTTTTTTAAACTGATTGAGTTTCGAGGTTTCGCGCCTACATGAATTATGAAACAAACGCGTCTATTCAAATTATTGCCCTTCTATTCAAATACCCCCACCTGACCGATCCACCCAGGAGGATCCTGAAGGGGTAAAACGGGAGCTGGGATTCGCCTTATTATAGGGTTATAGGCCGGGAAAACGGGATTAGGGTTACCGGACCGGGAACAGTAATAGACGTGCTTTAACGGGATTTTTCTAATCTCTTCTTGTTTATGCTGAAAACGTTGTTAATCTATAAAATTTTTCGCTTTTTAAGAGCTTTTTAATAGTCAGAACTTCAAAAAACCTTGCTGGTCAGCGGACCCAACTACTCGCGAAGGTCAGCGGTTGCCAGTGCGTGTCGGTATTCCTGTGTGCATCGACCAGCATGCACAGAACGGCCCGCACAGAACGACGGAAATCCAATATGGCGGATGAAAAGTTAAAGTGAAACAGGCGAGACCATTAGCATTCTTCATAATTTAACGCATTTTGAATAACTTCAAGCGGGAGAAACAAGCTTTAGACTCAATGGCAGAGTTTGGCGCGCATTTAAATCAAAATGCAAGCTCTGAACGTCCTACAATATTTGAAGTCATCGCTCAGGAATCTATGACAAGCGTGTTACGTCCTGCCGTAAATTACGCTTTGAAGATCATAGCCAGCTCTAGGCCGGACCGATTAGGATGGCTTTGGCGCTATGGAGAGGAACTTTACACAGCACTAGACTTGATGGTGCAGAACTACTTTTTGCGCAAATATGGTGGTTCTTTTTCGGAGCATTTCTATGGTTTGAAACGAGCTCCATGTGAAGCAAGCCACCCCTGGACATTCCCTGTTAGAACCACAAGTATTACAGCAAGAACTATACTATCTGATAAACAACGATACTTATCCCTGCTTGCACTTGTTGTAGTCCCGTACCTTAGGTTAAAGATGGACCAGTATTTTAACAGACTGAAGGAGGAGAATCTACATGCGAATACTGCATATTCTCCCAGAAGACAAGCTCTGGTTTTGCACATAAAAAAGATCTTACTTTCTGTGTACCCATTTCTTCACTGCGTATGGGAGAGTACTTTTCTAGGTTACCAAATGCTCTACATGTTTTCACGTTGTGATTCCCACTCGCCCCTTGTTCACTGGATTGGATTAAAGCTACAAAGACTTTCAAAGGAGGATATTCTCGCCCAAGTAGTTCACAAGGACATCTTCTTTCCCTTTGTGGGAAAAAAATGGAAGGACTTAATCATATCTTTACCTCTGGCAATTCCAAACATACTTGCAAAGATGCTAGCAAATGGGTTGCCCTTGTTAGTATTTTTCTTAAAGTTCATGGAGTGGTGGTATTCTAGCGAGAATTCACAGACTGTGACAATGGTTACACAGCTGCCAATTCCACCACCTCCACCCAAACCTAAGGTAACATTATTGGCCTTTATGTTAAATAAGGTGTTCCACCTCTATGCTTGTCTTGGGACCCTTTGAGATTTTGGGTTGTGATCTAACTTGTGATATGAGATCAAGACTCAAATTGATTAACGTAGAATGAATTCACTTACAGCGACATGTTTAGAGAAAAACACAGGGTTGGGTCCAGAGCAATAAATCATTCTAAGTTGAACTCTTACATATGCTCAAAATGGAATCCTTATAGCTCCAATAATAGGTCACTAGATCCATCTAGGAGCTTTTTTCTATCCAAAATGCACCAACAATTAAATGCCTTCTTAACAGACAAATTTGTCGGCGTCAAATGTTTTCAGTGGTTAACATCCCAGTACACATGAGAAGGGTGGAACCTGGACCCCTCCTCTGGAAATGTGCCTGCACTAATTAGTAAGTGGGGCATTTAAATGAACTAGTGATACTTCAGATTTTTTATGGGAGATGTTTTTTTTATGTTAAGCAAAGGTAACTTGACACAAACTAGAACAGTGTTAGTCTTCTTGTTTCCTGACTTTTCTTTACATGAGAAGCAAACGGTTATCTAATACATGTCACATTGACACTTAGTGTCATCTGCTGTTTATAGCCCTTGTGCTCACTTATGATTATATTTTCTGTGAATTCCAGCCTGCAGAGTATGGCTTGTCCTTGCCTAGTCACCCTGCGCAGTGCCCTCTTTGTGCGAAGGTCAGGACTAACCCCACTGCCCTGTCGACCTGTGGCTATGTATTCTGCTATCCTTGCATTTACCGCTACCTTGGTCAACATGGCTGTTGTCCTGTCACTCACCTGCCAAGCACACAGCAGCAGCTTGTTAGAATATATGTCAGCGATGACATGTGATCAGAATAATGTACTTTATCAATTTACTTGTTCAAATCTTTAATGACAGGGGCAGATCCAGGAGTTGGAAAAGGGGGGAGCGAAGCAAGGGTTAAAAAAAGGGGGACACAGATTAATTGTTCTTCCATGGATTTCCTTATATTTCTTATCATTTTTAAGCCAAATATCTGAAAATATGGGCCCGGGCCCTGCTCGGCCCACCCCTAGATCTGCCCCCGAATGGGATTTGGCTGATTGACTTGCCTTGAGCCCATGGGTATTTTTAAGGGATAACATTTGATTTCTAGATATTATAAATTAGATGTTGGGAATATACCTGTTGGATACATTGTCATTCCATCAAAATTGTACATCTGAAGACTAATAGAAAAAAGTTAACATTATTCAAGGTTGTCAGTCATGATTTGGATATTTGGAATCCTGTGCCACGTGGATGGGAGGGGGGGGGGGGGGGGTGGCACAAGGCAGCGTGTGGGAATGTACAGTATATTTATTACTCTTGGACCCCAGGGGAAAAAATCATACATAGTCCCTTGGTTTTTAGGTTCATGATTGAAGTCAATGTAGAGATGGTAGATATCAACAATGTTATTTTTTCTATCAAATTTGAAAAATTTTTGTTTACTATTTCTACAGATGCTGGAATACTAAACTAAGTTCATTTGGTGGATAGAATCAGTTATATACAATTTAAAACAAAAGTTTAAGAAAATCTATAAGATATAATTTATGTAATAAATAGGTTCATGTTTCACTGTGAAGATTCAAATTGATCTAAGTCACTGCTAGACTCCAAGCAGTAGCCTCTGTGTCCAGTGTCACTTTTCTGTTTGGGAGAGAAGTGAAATGCTTGACACATCAAAGGTTGCTTGCAGCCTTAATCACTGCCCTGTTTTACCAATCCAAGATTCATCAACCCTCATTGCCCCCAATTATATTTAAGAGATCCCCATGTTGGCAAGGTAATTAAAACACAATGTACCAGGGACATCACCTGTAGGGGTCCCATGGATTTTGGTCTTGTTCTCCAGTGACCCATTTTCAGCTAAAAATCTTACTAATTAGCAAGTAAAAAACAAACTGTGGTTCTCCCAACTCTGACAAGAAGTTTCCTGGATTTAGATAACATTTCACCATTTTTTCCTATCCCATAGTTTGCCATCCCTGGTGTAGTACCATATGGTTGCTTATTAAATACTCACACTTAATTGTGTCAATAGAGAAACTGACACATGGCTCTTTTAAATTTTTCATTTAATGCTCTTTATTACTGTTTCACTATAAGAAAGTGACACTGAGAGCCATGTTTGCTTTTGAAGGCTTAGCCCATTGAACAATTTGCTCAATTTGATTTCTAATTTGAACAGCTGTCCAAAGAGAAAAACTTAGTTACATAGGTTCAATTACTGTTCCATTCATCCTCCTGACTTACTAATTTATTAATTTCTAAAACTATAGAATGTCTAAAACTCTGTCTTCTCTCTTGATGATGCATTATAGTCCGAGTCAGTTCGTGTATTTTTACTAGCTCTCTTAGTCTTGAGTTTGGAGAGAATCTCATAGGCTTCTTGGATTTCCATGAAGTGTTTTTGAGCTTCTTCCTTGTTATCTCTATGTCTGTCTGGGTGCCATTTCATTGCAAGTTTCTTGTATCTCTTTTTTATTTCTTCCTGGGTTGCATCCTCTGTTAAACCAAGCACACGATATGAGTTTTTCTCTCCTCTCGGGTCCAAGGCCTTGACAAAGTCGTCATAGAGATTCTGCCATCCATTCTTTTGACCTTCATCGTACAATTGCCAAAGAACATCCTTGAATTCTAGCCACACAGGGGAGTTAAAGAAGTGGTTCACTGCATCCCTCAGTTTGATCGTTTCCCCATCTTCAGTTGTGACCTCAGCATTGAAATAAATAAATGATCCCCACAAGGCACACATGATCAAACCTCCTAGGGCTAATACTTGCACACGTCTACACAGAGATCTCTTCTCTTGCTTGATTTCCTTCCGGTATTCACGTTTATATTGGAACAACATTGCACCAAAGAGTGCAACATACATGTTTCCAGCTTCGTCTCCATTGATAAATGTAATAGATGCATAGGATACTAGACAGCCAATTAGCGCATACTTGAAGTCCCCCCTCTCTCTTCCGATGTTCCCAACGAGATAGATCCCCGAAGCAACAGCTAAGGGGACCCACAAAGCAGGCGTCCACTTGGGGGCCGATTCAGGAATTGCTAAGCGTGTTAGAATACCATAAAAGTATCCTACAAGCATTTGCCCGGCAAATCGAGTAGTACTGAATGGCGGTTCTTTCCTGAGTTTAATCTTGCGTTTAAGTTCTTCTATATAGTAGTGATCTTCGTTCGCATCCTCTACGTATTCTGGAATTCGCCAAAGATCGCGCAACCAACCGAGTCCGAAAACGCCGCCAAACGTCGACCACCACACAAAAGCTTGAATATCTCGACCAAGATAAAAATGATGTAAACCAAGCCAGCCTAATTTGAACCAAATAATGTAAGTAAGAAGTAGACTTTTCTTTCTCTCTACCATGATTGAACGATTGTTGTTAAACTTCTGCACAAGATATAAGTTTTTGCCGAAACCTTTCAGAGTAACATTAACTGAGCGACCGCCCGGCTAACTAATTTATGGCCTCGGTCTCACGGGGCGAGCTCTTATTGGCTGAGGTTCTGCAACATGGGGAACTCTTATTGGGGGATCATTTCGCGGGAAAAATAGCGAAAATGACGTCAAAACAACCATTACATTTTAGAATTCATTTGCTTTATTTAAGTTTTTGAAAGAGATCAATGTGCACCTGAGTAAATAAACGTAAATCACTAGCTCAAAGACAATAGATTTTATAGCTTTATTAAATATTCAAAGTACCACTGGCACCACCTTACAGGTCGCTGTGACCTCTGTGAAATAGGAGAAGCGGAACCGAAGCTCCTTGGAGTGACAAGTGTTGTAAAACGTTGTCCTATAATTCCACTGATTAGGTTCGAAGTGCTTGTATTCCGCAGAGACTCTGATAGGAGGGTCTCAATGGAGGTACCTGATTTACGGTTAACGGTTAAAAATTAACCGTTTTTATTAACCTTTGAAAAAAACGCCGTTTTTACGGTTAATGGTCAGTTTTTTTTTTTTTTTAATTAAACCTTTATGCTTAATAAGTTTCTTTAGCCATTTTACGGTTAACAGTCCCATTGAGACCCTCTGGTAGCCTCTTATTGCAGAACTTTAGAAGACCTCAAATATTTGGGAGGGGGCAAGATACACAGAAACATTAAGAGAGAAATGGGGTACAGCCACGTCTCTAAAAGTCATTTCCTCAGAATATTGGGGACCACGTTCCCATAGTGGCCCACCCAAGACAAGGGAGCGTAAAACAACGCCCGTTTATTCTCGGGGATCCATAGCGACATGGGGTCCGGTCTTCGCATCTACGAGGATGGCGCCCGTTGTTTCCCTAGGGTGGAAAACGATCTTATAAAGAGTTCCATATCCGTATACACTTTGGGGACCGATCATGAGCAAACCTAGCTAGTATTCCACTGAAACCCTTACACTGGAAACTATAAAATATTTTTTTGAGATATCAATTTAAGCGGCTGTGCCGTTCTTATCTTTGGAGCATTTTAATAAGGAAATAGGCAGAAATAGTAAACACAGGTTTAGGATAGGAAATTTAGTATTCTTGTTTATGTACCTATGTAAGCCTTTCTAACGGCTTTCGAAGACCAGGATTCAGTCATTTATACGTTACCCATGAACCACTGCGGGTAACGGATACATTGATTCTAGGGTGCAAACAGTATAATACCATAATAAATTTTTAGGAATTACACAAATGACCAATAACAATAGTACTTAATGTTGTTATTAGGTATGATCACAATTTGATTTTGCATTTTAAAACGCATCAGAATATGAGCCTTTTCATGTTTTAAGCATGTTCTTAAAACTTGATGAAATCTTGGGGTGGACGTTCTTGTGAAAAAAAAAATAGTCTTATGAAAGTGTATTCAAAACATAAACAAATAGAAAATAAACTTGATGACGCGTCAATGGTATACCGTGCGGGTGAGTGTTTCAAAGATGAAAGTGGTGCAGATGTGAGTGAATGTGAGATGTTTTTCCTTGGAAAACGACAAGCGTTTTGGTGCATCACCAGACAGACATCACCAGAAAAATTGTCCAAAAGAATCATTCAGTCTTTTGAAAGGTGCAATAGGAGTGATTGTCTTAGGGAAAGTTCATTTATTATCCCTAGGGGGGGGGGGGGGGGGGGGCGAGGATACTGTGGGAGGGGGGGGGGGGGCTCGAGAAATTGCCGAGAACTAAAGGGGGGCGTCGATAAATTGTTTGGATTTTAAAATGGGGGGCCACTTATTTCTTTGGGTGTTGGCTCTACTATATAATTTGATGAAGTGTTAAATCATACTTCTTGGTTTTTAAAGTTAAAACTTGTCTCAGCTTGGGGGCAGCTTTTTGGCATGCACAATCCAGGAGTCCAGGATACGTATTAAACGTTTTACATGAAATGCAAACCTGGATACACCCTAAATACATGTTTTTATGGTTTCCGCTATATAATAGTATAAAATGCTTATGTTCCATATCTAAAATATTAACAAAACGTTTTAATGCTATAAGCGCTCATTTTCCATCATCAAAATCCTCGCTCATATCTGATTCGCTGTCTTCCTCGCTCTTTTTCTTTTCACTTTCTTGTGCTGCGCTTTTCGCTTCTTTACGTCATCTATAGCAACCATTATCAGGTTGCAGCCTGGAGTTAGTCGCAATCACTTTTTCTGAATTAATGTTTTCAGCCAATTCCTTCCCCTCCACATTGTCCAGCTTGCAGCTAATCTCTTGATCGCGTTTCTTTGACATTGTCATTGCTAGGTTTTTCTATAAATAACCCAGTACAGTCAATAATGAGGAAAACATCCTCATAGCAAGGCTGGAAGCACCTGGGGAGGTTTCTTCTTATTTGCTCACGGTCTGGTAGAAATGTTATTTGCTCCAAGCAATGACAAACGCGGTCAAGCCATGTTGCAACAATTTCGGACACCTTTTGCTGCGAAACATTAAACCGATCGGCCAAATTCTTCTCCAGCAAACCCACTCGCAATCTCAACAATCCATACATGTCCGATACACCAACAAAATACCAGTTGTACGAGTCGTGAAGCAGAAATCTCCAGTGGTACAAGTGGTGTTTTCGGTATCTGGGTATTCTGTGTTGTAAAAGTTGTTTAGTGGTGTTTGGGTATCCTGTGATAAAATACCAGTGGTACGAGTCGTGAAGCAGAAATCTCCAGTGGTACAAGTGGTGTTTTGGGTATCGGGGTATCCTGTGTTGTAAAAGTTGTTTAGTGGTGTTTGGGTATCCTGTGATAAAATACCAGTGGTACGAGTCGTGAAGCAGAAATCTCCAGTGGTACAAGTGGTGTTTTGGGTATCTGGGTATCCTGTGTTGTAAAAGTTATTTAGTGGTGTTTGGGTATCCTGTGATAAAATACCAGTGGTACGAGTCGTGAAGCAGAAATCTCCAGTGGTACAAGTGATGTTTTGGGTATCTGGGTATCCTGTGTTGTAAAAGTTGTTTTGTGGTGTTTGGGTATCCTGTGATAAAATACCAGTGGTACGAGTCGTGGAGCAGAAATCCCCAGTGGTACAAGTGGTGTTTTGGGTATCGGGGTATCCTGTGTTGTAAAAGTTGTTTAGTGGTGTTTGGGTATCCTGTGATAAAATACCAGTGGTACGAGTCGTGAAGCAGAAATCTCCAGTGGTACAAGTGGTGTTTTGGGTATATGGGTACCCTGTGTTGTAAAAGTTATTTAGTGGTGTTTGGGTATCCTGTGATAAAATACCAGTGGTACGAGTCGTGAAGCAGAAATCTCCAGTGGTACAAGTAGTGTTTTGGGTATCTGGGTATCCTGTGTTGTAAAAGTTATTTAGTGGTGCTTGGGTATCCTGTGATAAAATACCAGTGGTACGAGTCGTGAAGCAGAAATCTCCAGTGGTACAAGTAATGGTGTTTTCGGTATCTGGGTATCCTGTGTTGTAAAAGTTGTTTAGTGGTGTTTGGGTATCCTGTGATAAAATACCAGTGGTACGAGTCGTGAAGCAGAAATCTCCAGTACAAGTGGTGTTTTGGGTATCGGGGTATCCTGTGTTGTAAAAGTTATTTAGTGGTGTTTGGGTATCCTGTGATAAAATACCAGTGGTACGTGTTTTGCATATGATAAGGGGCACTTAGAAATACACTGGCATGACACCATTGGAGCAACTGGGCTATCCACTGCACCATTGGTACCAGTGGTACGAGTGGTGGAACAATGGGTCACCACTCGTACAAGTGGTGTTTTGTATGCCACTACCGATTGTGTTGTCAGATGACCGATCAAAATGAGTAAACTACCCTTATAACATTGCTTGTCGTTCTCAAAAGTAATGTAGAACGAGCACACAAACATATCCTTAGCAGTCTTTTCGAAAAGCAAATTCGCATGACGCATAATACGCGAGCCTATTACATTGTTTGTCGTTCTCAAAAGTTTTGAAAAACAAGCACACAAAAATACCCTTAGCAGTCTTTTCGAAAAACAAATGAATTCGCATTACGCATAATACGCATCATATACGCACGGAACTAATCGAACTGTGAAACATTTGTGCATCTCAAATCGCATATATTACGCACTGGTATTTAGCAATTTAGTGATTGTGTTGTCAGAGGACCCATCGAAACAACCAAACTACTCTTATAACATTGTTCGTCGTTTTCAAAAATATTGAGAAACAAGCACACAAACATATCCTTAGCAGTCTTTTCAAAAAGCCAATGAATTCACATTACGCGGCCACACAATCTTTTTGGTTCTTGGGTCACCGGCGAGAAAATATCGACGGAATCTTGTTGGATCCAAGTTTACGGCCGCCGTGAAAGTGTGCGCTGCAAACCCGGTGTTTTTGCTCCCACTTGTAATTCTTTGTCCTCAGACTGATATTTCTAATCTATGTTTGCTTTAGTATTATTACATCTTTTGGGAAGCTTTAAAATGTGAGGCTACAGCCTCCGACAACGCACGCAAATGGCATTATTTTCCTGCGAAAAACTTACATTTTGTTTCCTTTTTAGCAACACCGACAAAAACTCAGTGTTTACATTTTGGTCGATTTTGCCAGAATGCAACGCGCGGCGACATTTTTTTCCGTATCGTGGACTAATTCAAGGTATTATTTATGAAAGACTATAGAAAGTGCAAATCGTATTCATTGAAAAGAACGCAACAGAGAATGGATATTACTGGCTTTACATACTACCCTATGTTTATATTTCCTAGGATACTAGGAATATTTACAAACGCTTTGTAATTGCTAGTCATTATATCTTATTTCCTTGAGATGTTATCCCATCCGGTATTTAAACTGACACCCGGAGGTGTACGCCCGTCTATTGATATCTCGTTTCCCTGATCACTGGTAGTGATACCAAGAAGTTAGCCGGACGTTTAACTAGACCATCCCCTATTCCTGCTCGTATTTCCCATCAGTTGCTCTTCTCTCAACATCTCTGGCGCAAACATGAAGTGTGCTCAGCTTGTACTAGAGATGATGTTCTTATTGTTACTGGTCAGTGCTCAAGCAAGGCTGGTCTACAGGCAGGTATGTAATGCCCTGACGCAATAATCCACCAAATAGTCTTCAAAAAGATTCATTTTTTTTACAATAATCTCCCGAATCTGTTGTAACATTTTTTTTTTTAACACACTCTTTTTTAATAGCGAAGTTCAGTATGTAATTTTATGGTCACGGAAAAGTCGTCCATTGAACGATGATAAACGCAACGTTCAAATCTTTATATTCTTATTATTAAATAAAGAATAACCTAATACCATCACAAGCCCGTACCCAGGATTTTTCTTGGGGGAGGGGTGTAACGTGTGTAACGCGACGCGGTCACGATATACCACGTGTGAGTGGTGTGCAAGAAAAGCGGTTGAATACACAGTGATTATGTTAGTTGTCTTGTTTTTATCGGGTTCCTATACCCAGAGAACGATACGGCGTCACAACGGATTTCGCACCCCCCCCCCCCCCCCCAAGAAAAATCCTGGGTACGGGCCTGTTATCATTGCTCTTTCTTCTTTCTTTCTAACTTCCGATATCTTTATCTCAAAGTATAATAATTGATGTATTGTTGTATAAAAGTTGACAAGCGACTTTCCGCCCGAGTACGAATACATTGGTTGCTTTCGGGAGCAGCTGCCATCACGTGCTCTTCCTGTGCATTACCTTACAATCTCTGCCAATCCCGGCGCAGTGATCACGGACTGTGCACGTGCTGCGGTCGCTAAGGGGTTCGTGATCTTCGGTGTGCAAAATGGAAATGATTGCTGGGGCGGGGAAGGACGCGTTGCGTACGAGCGTTACGTGTCATCGACTCAGTGCGAGTTTGGGGATGTAGGACCACTGTTAATGTCTGTGTACCGCATTACCAAAGGTAAATTCCGGGTTACCCTGGTTCCAGAGCCTCGAACGTCTCTCTATTCTTGCCACTAAATAGAGAGACGTTCGAGGCTCTGGAAACAGGGAAGTTCCGGGTAAACATGAAGCTTAACCAGGGGAGGAGGGGGGGGGATTGGGTAAACAGGGGTGGTTTTTGGGGCAAGCGAGATAGCATAAAATCATGTTCACTTTATTGTGGTCTCTTGCTGCTTTTACACGACTTGGTAGCGATTTTTGGGCGTCAAAAAATATAACGCCAAATTTTGAGACACTTTTCGTACGTTTAGTGGACGGCTACTGTGTGGTGAAAAACTCGTTATACCAACATGGCGAACCGATAAAGACGGACGATATGGACGACCCTTGTCAATCTTGCTCATGCACTTACGGTGGTCGTCTCGAATGTTATAAGAATAGATGTCCGCCCGTGGATTCCTACTGCCAGAAAACCTTCACCCTTCCTGGAACATGCTGCAAGGCGTGTGGTAAGCTTGCGTATTAGCAATTAGATAAGCTCTACGCCTGTTTGGGAAATACAGATAGTTTAGAGACGACTACAGAGTGGAGACAAAATGGTGGCGAAATATCGTTTGTTGTTGGGCTGGTCATTCAACTCTTCTCATTATAGTCTAGAAGTAATTAGATTGGCTTATACTGCTAGCGAGGTTCCTCACGATTATCCGCAATGAAAAGGAAGTGTTGGCGAATGACCTCGCAGCCTTATGTTGCATGATGTCCAAACAACAGCTTTCCCCTATAATACTGACGCTTTTTGCACTGGGCTTTACTGATACACTTAATGGTAATCGAAAGATAAAAAAATTAATATGTTTTGATATTTCTGTTTTCTTGTTCGTGGCTAGCTTGTTTGATTGTCGTTTCTTGTTTTGACCTTTTTTCTATACTTCCAATCAACTTGGGCGGAGGTGACAGGGCTGAATAACGTATGCGCATGCGCGTGTTCTGGCGAAAACAAACAAAATCTCAGTGTTGAATCATTCGAGGAAAGGTACGAAAGGCTGACTTCGGTCGCTTTTTCGACTTACTGTACAGCATTAAAACCACACTGTACAAAAGATGACAGATTTATTTTATAATGAGGGAGTCATAAAGAAAATTTTAGCCTTAGGTTTGGTCTAGTTTTCTTAGCTATCGCACAAATGTGACAGTTCGCCGGTAAAACGCCGCCATTTCAAAACAAAAAGTCTGGTTTAACCGCGCGGTAATGGAACTAGTCTTGCGTTTTTCAGCACTGTCGGGCGGAGGTATGTTTAGCTAATTTTTTGTCGGTGTGACTAGATGGCTTACTAATTTTCATTTGTTACGCATTTTTCCCCAGCGTGTTACCACAATAATAGAGCATACAGCAATGGCGACCGCTGGCAGCTGATTGATGGCTCAAATTGCTTCTCGTGTACATGCGTGAATGACAAACCCGTCTGTGTTATACCTGTCTGTCCAACCTGTCAATCATACGTACAAGTGTCTGGACAGTGCTGCCGTGCGTGTGGTGAGTACAGCTTTATGCGATTGTTGTAGGGAGGGGAGGGGGGCGGGCTATCGTGCAAGGCAAAAAATGTATTCGTGCAGTCCGATCTTACCCACACAAAGCTTTGAGCAGCAAGGAAAAAAAATCTAGCAAACCTAAGGCTACCGAGCAGACAAAATTATGGCCCCATTCTATCACTTTCTAAGAAAAATTCGGATCAGACGGAGAGTTTAATCAGAAATAGAGTACTTGTATTTTGGGCCATATGACAGTCTCATTAGTAAATTAAACAACAGTAGGATAAATAGCAAGTAGACATGGTTGATATATAGTACCCTTGAATGTTTTATTGTCTACAGATGTTTTATTTGTTTGCTTTTTTCAGCTCCGGTTACAATTACAATTAGCGAAACGACCACACCGAAGCTAACTTTGCCTCCACCACAGGAAGACCGACATTAAATACTCGAGTCGAGTATTCCACCAACTATGGGGAGTTTGGATTATATATTACGCAAGTGTTGGTGGTTCAAAAATTTCCTATTAGACCTTTATTATAAAGTCTGGCTCTATGAATGGCAAATAAATCCATTAAAATCATGCAAGTCTTTCGCCAATCTACAAAAGAAAAAAAATAAGTTTAGCAATATATCGTTTTTAGCTCTTTATTTATTGTTTATTCGTATGTCATTTCTAGGTATGCTTCCTGTCGTTCAGTTGTGTCTCGTTTTCATGGCGTATTTAGCTATAACTAATCGAAAATTGTTCTTAGCGTGCTTACCTTTTGGTTATTAGCACGTCGCTACTTAGCGTGCTTACCTATATGACTATTTGTACTTAGTTTCTTAGCGTGCTTACCTATATAGCTATTTGCACTTAGTTTCTTAGCTTGCTTTATCGCTATTTGCACTTATGTTCTTAGCGTGCTTACCTATATGGCTATTTGCACTTTGTTCTTAGTGTGCTTACCTATATTGCTATTTTCACTTAGTTTCTTGGCGTGCTTACCTATATGGCTATTTGCACTTAGTTTCTTGGCTTGCTTACCTGTATGGCTATTTGCACTTAGTTTCTTGGCGTGCTTACCTATATGGCTATTTGCACTTAGTTTCTAGGCGTGCTTACCTATATGTTTATTTGTTTAGTTGCAATCGCTTCTCAGCTTACCTACTGTTTAGTTGCACGTCGTTTCTTGGCGCTTTTGTAGCTCCTCTTACCCCACATGGGCCATGTTGGGTGGGGTCGTTTTGTGGGCGGGAGGATCTCCCAGGGTCGAGTTGTCGGGGCACCAGGTCCTTGGAACAAGTGTTATCAAAGTTATATCTCGGTTAAACAAAGCGAACCGCGGTTCTTTGCGTCTTTTTATAGTAAGTTATTACATTCACCATGTCTAAGGACTGCGGATCGGCGGAGGAGGCGTTTCCGGGAGGCACCTTTAAAGTTTTCTGGTGTACATAGAAGGCTGATAATTGACCAACTGTTCGGAGTACAATGAATCCCCTCACACTTTTGATCATTTTAGTACAGTACTATGGTAAAAATCTTTTAAGTCTGGGAGAGAAGCGCCTCTCCCCATGCCCTCCCTCCTCCGCGGCCTGTGCCCCGTCTATAATGCATCGGTTATAATGACCAAATCCAAATACTTTCCTAAGTCAGGCCTCGTTTTATAGCAACAAACCAAGTATCTGCCTTAGCCATGTCTTGGTCTTAACAACCTAAACATACTTGGTATACTTGGTAAGTCTCGTGGTATACTTAGTAAGTCTCCCATCACGTTTCTCTAGGTATCAGTTTCTTTTCTACATTTGACAGATGTGATAACTTGTCCTTGGATGTATACCACGTGTCCCCCCTCCCCTCCCCCATGATCTGATATCTGATGTCTTGTACTCACTGCAAATGGGACAGCACTGTCCTGGAATGGGCTCCGGGTTGGGGCAATCACGAGAACACTCTGTGCGAGTGCACTGGGCAAAACCTTTAATACATCGGCACTGGAAGCACGTGTCTTCGTTCGGTTTGTTAGTCCATGATTTTCCGTTCGCGTACTTCTGGCCGCGATGCGAGCACTCTAAAAGAAATTGGACTGTTGGACTCATGACATTTAGAACCAAAGCATTTAGACCTCAAAGCGTAAAACATGTTCTCTTACATGATACCGTTGTCATTGCTAACGTCCCATATCTATTTAGGCCCAGTACGACTAACGCAGGCAAGGCGCCCTTGCATGACACCTAGTCACTTTTATTTGCGTGACTTACCGCATTTCGGACAGCATTCATTTGGAGAAGCCGGCAATAAGTTATCACACGGGAAAAACAAATCGCAGTGGATTTGTTTACAATCACTCCTGCCTCTCTTGCACGTGCAGACGTCACAGCCTGGATGTCTCTGATTCACTGGATTCTGAGGCACGTAGAATTGGCTCTTGTCCGGGTACTTCTTCCCACCAAGTTCACAGGACGCTGAATTACACAAAACATTTGCAATTTTCTGAATTTTCCAAGCGAAGAATATATTCAGTAAGGCTTAACTATGAGCTTATACGCGGAACAACATGATTTTCTTCGATTACTCGCAAAATAAACATGGTATGGAAATAAAATTGGCGAAGCGGTACATCGTGGTAACTTACAGCAGATTAAATTGTCGTTGCCATGAAAATGCATTTAATTACATAAATTGGAAATCGGGAGGCAATATTGACAATGCAACAGATAATTAAGAGACTTTGCACTTGCTATCTAAGTAATATATTTTTAGCTTGCTGAGATTATTGTACATTCTCTACAAGCAGCCGAATAGAGGTCTGAAACGCGAAGAGCGGGAATAAAAGTTTCCCGCCCTCCTCTTATCCACTTCTTATAAGACATTTAACAGCAACCAGCAGATGTCATTGCTTTGAGCGCTTTTTGAAGTTTTTACAGAGATGTGAACGATACGAGTTTTTTTAATTATCATTATTTCTTTCTTAAATTCTCATTTTCTATCAAAAACGAGTTTCATCTTTGGATGTCAAACCTTTAAAATGGTTTGGGAAACTCTCCAGAAAAGTAGACGAGGGTGATCGTCCTATATCTTTTACGGTATAAAAGTTCGATCAACTCTGATATATATTCTGATATCTATTTCGATCGATTCTGATATCTATTTGGTTATTTTAATAATTTAAATATTCGACCCACTGCCTTCTTTTCGATTCTGCCATTCCTTCCTTCTACCACACCCAATTCGCTACCTCTTAGGGGTAAGAATTTCTGTTGACCACACCCAAAGTGCTATCCCTTAGGGTTAAAACCGATTTTGCCGACGATCACACGTCTGTTTTTATCTGAGTCCCACCCTTCCACCACCCCCCACCCCCCTGCGGGCTGGTATGTCAACCACCCAAACCAAAAGCGCCGGGAACAGAGAAAATTAAAGCTTTTATTCCAAAGTCCTGACAGTGACTTCTAGCCACCTCCAAGGACCTCCTTTGCCGTACAGTTGACGATGACTAACTCACATACCCGGGACAATGCTGTACACCTGGTTAGTAAAGTCTTGTCCGACTCCATTGATGCATTCCCCGGACGCCCCATACTTGCTATAAGAATCTGGCGCAGAGTCGGCGCTTCCCCAGCACTCTCCGTAGTTCTGTATTCCAAAAATGGTAATATTCCGTGCAAGAGCTTCCTCCATGCAGATCTTCACGATGTAAGATAGGTCAGGCCAAGTTTTCCAAATGATTTTTTCTCGTGCGTTGAAATAAGGTTCAATGCCCATGGCTCGAGATTTCTCGATATCTCTGTAGCATCCTAGACTTACAACCCGATTCCCCTCTGAATAAACAAATAACGGTTATCAGACTCCGAAATTCGAGGTGCTTGTATAGTTTTTACTGTAATTTGTTTTAATTTATGTGTATGCCTCGATAAGAGTCCCCCCACACACACACACACAAACACACACACATACAAATCTTCAAAAACGTTCTTGACGACTTAACTCAAGCCCTGTGTGTGTTGCACAGGGATGTGTGTAGCGTGTGTTGCCCTGGGATGTGTGTAGCGTGTGTTGCCCTGGGATATGTGCTTTTGGTATTGTTGCCCTAGGAAGTGTGTTGTATGTGTTGCCCTGGGATGTGTTGTTGTATGTGTTGCCCTGGAATGAAGTATGTATGTGTTGCCCTAGAATGTGTGTTGTGTGTGTTGCCCTAGGATGTGTTGTTGTATGTGTTGCCCTAGGATGTGTTGTTGTATGTGTTGCCCTGGAAAAAAGTATGTATGTGTTGCCCTAAGATGTGTGTTGCATGTGTTGCCCTAGGGTGTGTGTTTTATGTGTTGCCCTAAGATGTGTGTTGTATGTGTTGCCCTAAGATGTGTGTTGTATGTGTTGCCCTAGGATGTGTGTTGTATGTGTTGCCCTAGGATGTGTGTTGTATGTGTTGCCCTAAGATGTGTGTTGTATGTGTTGCCCTAGGATGTGTTGTTGTATGTGTTGCCCTAGGATGTGTTGTTGTATGTGTTGCCCTAGGATGTGTTGTTGTATGTGTTGCCCTGGAAAAAAGTATGTATGTGTTGCCCTAAGATGTGTGTTGCATGTGTTGCCCTAGGGTGTGTGTTTTATGTGTTGCCCTAAGATGTGTGTTGTATGTGTTGCCCTAAGATGTGTGTTGTATGTGTTGCCCTAGGATGTGTGTTGTATGTGTTGCCCTAGGATGTGTGTTGTATGTGTTGCCCTAAGATGTGTGTTGTATGTGTTGCCCTAGGATGTGTGTTGTATGTGTTGCCCTAAGATGTGTGTTGTATGTGTTGCCCTAGGATGTGTTGTTGTATGTGTTGCCCTAGGATGTGTTGTTGTATGTGTTGCCCTAGGATGTGTTGTTGTATGTGTTGCCCTGGAAAAAAGTATGTATGTGTTGCCCTAAGATGTGTGTTGCATGTGTTGCCCTAGGGTGTGTGTTTTATGTGTTGCCCTAAGATGTGTGTTGTATGTGTTGCCCTAAGATGTGTGTTGTATGTGTTGCCCTAGGATGTGTGTTGTATGTGTTGCCCTAGGATGTGTGTTGTATGTGTTGCCCTAAGATGTGTGTTGTATGTGTTGCCCTAGGATGTGTGTTGTGTGTGTTGCCCTAGGATGTGTGTTGTATGTGTTGCCCTAGGATGTGTGTTGTATGTGTTGCCCTAGGATGTGTGTTGTATTTGTTGCCTTAGAATGTGTTGTTGTATGTGTTGCCCTAGGATTTGTGTTGCATGTTTTGCCCTAGGATGTGTGTTGTAAGTGTTGCCCTAGGATGTGTGTTGTATGTGTTGCCCTAGGATGTGTGTTGTATGTGTTGCCCTAGGATGTGTGTTGTATGTGTTGCCCTAGGATGTGTGTTGTATGTGTTGCCCTAGGATGTGTGTTGTATGTGTTGCCCTAGGATGTGTGTTGTATGTTTTGCCCTAGCGTGTAGCTCTGGAATGTATCCAGAGTGTATCCAGATTATCTGCACTTTCCATACCTTTATCGACGATTTCCATTGAGTGCTGCAAGAAAACAAAGAACAGCAACTGAGCTTTGATGGAATAATTTATTGACAAAAGAATGAACAAACTAGACCAACCGGTGGTGGGCTTTACGTTAGCCATTTAGCCATATGGATATAGCTTTATTTTAGTCACGATATATACAAGGATTTAACAATTATAGCTATTTCCGTATAGATAATACAGAAAGGGTGTTCTTGCAAAAAGCAATAAAAAAAGAAATAATTTCACAATGCCATTTCCGGTGCTTGGCCACTATGACGTTTCCGAATTTAATTTCTGGTATTCCATCTCTAGTATTCCGAAATATACCGTCCTAAATCCCGCCTTGATTAACAAAACATGCATTCGCTTTGCATATCCTTTTCCTAGTATGCCTAAGACCTCATAATATCCCTCTCTTATATTCAAAAAGAGTGTTAAAAGTTACAAGTTTGTAATAAACGCTTCCCCTACCCTCCCTTCCAGCTTAAAAGCAAGCGCCATAGGAATTTCGTTAATTAAATCAAATTCAATTGAGGGAAAATTCCTTTATTATCCCAAGGGGGCCTGAGGGGGGGGGGGGGGGGGGGGGTGGGGGGGGGAGGGCGTGAGGATTTTGATAAAAGTAAGGGATAAAATTATTTGACCCTCCCTTCAGGAGGAACAAAATTTTCCATGCCCCCCTTACGTTTCCCCCATATTTTTGGTGCCCCGCCCTCCCGAAAACTGAAGAAGAAAGCCAGCAAAGGAAGGATGTTGAACGGATGTTGATGAGGAACAGAAATGACAATGTCAAAGGAACGCGAGCAAGAGATTAGCTGCAAGCTGGACAGAAAGTAGAGGGGAAGGAATTAGCTGAAAACATTAATTGAGAAAAAGTAAAAGCACTCAATTTCTCAAGGATTCGACTAACTCCAGGTTGCAACCTAATAATGGTTGATGCTATAGATGACGTAAAAAAGCAAAAAGGCTTTTCGATCTTCTTGCAAGAAAAGCGCAGCACGAGAAAAGAGAAAAGAAAAACAGCGAGGAAGACAGCGAATCAGATATGAGCGAGGATTTTGATGGTAGAGATTGGGCGATTATAGCATTAAAACGTTTTGTTTATTTTTTAGATATGGAACATAAGCACTTAAGAATATTATATAATGGAAACCATAAAAAGATGTATTTAGGGTGTATACAGGCTTGCATTGCATAGATAAAATGTGGCTTAATATGTATCCTGGACTTCTGGATTGTACATACCAAATAACTGCCCCCAAACCGAGACAAGTTAAACCGAGAAGTCTGATTTGACACTTCGTCAAAATATATAGTAGAGACAACACCCAAAGGAATCAGTGAGCCCTCCTTTAAAATCCAAACACTTTCGATGCCCCCCCTTTAGACATCGGAAATTCTCGACCCCCCCCTCCCCCACCACAGCATCCTAACGTCCCCCGCCCCCCTCGGGATAATAAATGAACCTTCCCTAATCTGAGTTTGGTTTTTACTGGGTGAGGCCTAATTTCAAGAAACACGCTTGCTACGCAGGCTATAATTTAACGTGATCCTGACTGAGACTAGAACTCCCCTACACTCGGGTTTGTTATATTTTCTTAGTTTGAAAAGAACGCCCCTCTCTAATAAACGCCTCCTATCTTTTGAACGCCCCATCTCGGACCATGGAAATTTGATAAACATCCCAGGCGTTTATTAGATCCTTTTACGCTATTCTTCTGGAAGCTTTTCTTGGTAATTTGCGCAACCATAAACCTTGCTTCTATCCGCAGTCACCCCCTGGCAATTGACAAACGCAAAGGAATGTCTCAGCCCAAGCAGCGGCCCAAAAAATCTACTCTTACTGTTAAATCCGAGCTTCAAAAGTAGGGGTTGTTTCCCGGTAAGCGTATTGTTTTAATTGAATCAACAAAATGCCGGGTAAAGGGGAGATTTCACCCCACCACCATGCCTCGTTTTCCCTCACTTCTTGGCCAAAAAAACAAAGGGTTTTTATCCATAAAAGAACCTCCTACCACTTTCTCGGATCTTTTATGGAACCATAAATTCATGTGAACTAACAGAAAAATAACGATAAAACCCAGAAAAATACCCCCCCCCCCCCCCATAATCCGACGGTCTTTGCTGGCACTCCACCCGAAAGGTCTACTGCTTTGCGGAACTCAAAGTAATATGGGTAAGATGGTGATAATCAATGTGGGTCGGACAGCGGTAAAAGCTGAATCCAATTTAACAACCAAGTGCAAAAGCCTTTTGGATGTAAAATCAAATGTCATAAAAAACAGGTAAAATAAGAAAGTGGGAGTGTGCATACATGTTAGCAGGCATACGCACGCTGCTATGGCAAATGACACGCGTCAAATTCGCGCGCAGAAGCTAATTAGCTGAAAGCGCAAACCACTTATCCGACCATTAGCAAAAAAAAAATTAAAAGATAATCAACTCTTAACAAGGCATTGTCAAAAACGAGCAAAAGTAACGTATCGGGACGCCACGCTTTATGCGATGCAATGTTTTAAGCAGAAGCAATTTTATTAAAAAGACATTAAACAAGCTCTCTCACAAAATTATTTGCAATTTGTTCAAAATACCTGTATACGCGACTTTCAATCCTCCACCCTTTTTAAACACGTCTTCTATTCAGTGATTTGGATGATTTTCATCCTAATAATATTCCCGCCATATTTCCGTCCTCTTTACAACAGGAGGCATTATATACAGACAATTCATTGACGTGTAAAATCTTAAACCACAAAATTACTACAGCACTACAGAAAGAAATTTCAAACCAAAACAAAAAATCATTAGGACTTTACTGCTACAATTTCCCCCACCTTAGCCGCTGGGGGCCCCTTTTTACTGTTTTCTTCGGAATCAAAGCGAAGCGGAGAACGGAGAAATCCTAATCAATTGTATTCCCATGATGAGGACGGTACCTGGTACCTACACATACATACTCAAGTTTACTCCTTTTGATGTATGACCCAAGGAGGTATAAAGTTAAACCTTTCTGAACAGGCTGTTCGCAACAACAGAAAAAAAAACCGAAAGCATCAGTCCTTTGTGTTGAATGAACACGCCCTGACCCTTACCGAAAAGGCAGCCAACAGGCAAACACACACCAACTGAAAATACCACATCTTTTCACTGCACAATACCTGTGGAGATAGAAACAAACATGAGGCACTGTGTTTAAGGGCAAGTCAAGACGACTCACATACTTTCCTGTCCTAGACGAGGGTATGGCCTGAGATCTCTCACAACCTGCAAGTGAACCGCAAGAAAGAGTAAAGAACTGTTACAAGCCTTCTGAAATAAGCCTTTCAAAATAACAAAGACAAGTCCAATCAAGCAGGGTGTTATTTAAGTTATCAATCCCTCCTGACTAATATTTACCTGCTTTCTGCCTATCCCGTCTTGATCTGCGACGGATCGTGACAGTGCCGTGAATTTGAAGGGTTAGTATCCATGGATATGCGTGCACTCAAATGGTATGCTTAATATTTTAGGTGAACAGTTGAGGCAATTACCCAGAGAAAGGATCTCGTTTCGCTGGATAGTCCGACTTCCGTTATTGACATTTCCTACGTACACAAACACAGCGCCAATGGGTGAAACAAACAAAAATCTCGCGCTCAAACGAAATCCGGAAACCCCGACGCCATTACATTGAAAAAGGTGGATAAAAGAGAGCAGATATATTATAAGAATAAACAAAAAGCTATCGGTGATTTTTAAACAGAATGTTGAAGTCAAAAGCAATAAAAGGAGAGCAGATATATTATAAGAATAAACAAAAAGTTATCGGTGATTTTAAAACAGAATGTTAAAGTCAAAAGCAATAAAAGGAAATACTTGATTAAAAACTTTTTGGTTAAAAGGACACGATGAAGTGTTTACCAAATTCAAACCGAAAAACACTTACATAGGTACTTTGCTTTATTTTATTATTGTAATAATACCATCTCACTCTCCGTGGTATTGTACTAAAGCCGCAAGGTATTTGATTTACATGGGATAGTTATTAATCAAATAATAGGGGAGTATGCGCTAAGAGATCACGTGACTTTCTGAGTGGCAAATTCAAAACAAAATAATAATAAAAAAAAAATCAGAAATGACTGCGCCCGTCACACCAGAGAACGACGAAAAATAAAAAAAAATAAATGAAACTAAACCCCTTTTGAAGGAAATTCTGGCTTTTTTCGTAAGCACTAAATAAGTTGCTGTTATTTTGCCGCTAAAAACCTGATTGCGCGCTAGTTCGCCACTCAAACAGCCATGTGATCTTTTAGACCAAGTCCACTATTAAATTTAATCTGTGGAACACGCGATTTTATTTACGCAATATATTTTTATATTGTATGTGTTTTTTTTTTTACACTTTTATCTCAAGAGATGAAGTTAAAAAAGGAGAAAGGAGATTTTTTGAGGATACTGTTTTGGAGGATACTGTTGGTCCTAGTCGGCTCGAACTAGTTTCCAATTCGAGACTCGAGTTGTCGGGACTCAAACTGCGAAACAATAAACTTATGACTTAGATGGCTATTTTTCTCTGAAAAGCATTTTTTTTTTAAATCAAGAAAATTTAGCCAAAAGTTGTCGTTTTTGACAAACGCGGTCACTTCCATATAAGGAAACTAATATATTCATTATTTTGAAAAACTGCATGATTCTTTTCATTTTAAAGGTTGCCGTACCACAGGTGCTTCGTAAACTTTATGAATTGTAACCAGAAGAGAAAAACAGTGACTGTGACCATCTTTGGTCAATGGGGAAAGTATCTGAGAAAAACTAAGATTCCTAGGTACCAGTCCCTCAAAACGACAACGTTTTCTTCATATGCGCGCAATAAAAGCCAAAAATATGTGTAGTACTGCCATATGTCCACTTTATTGGTATCGGAATGCAAGAATATTTTAGGTATATCAAAATACATGGATACTTAGGAATACAGGAATAACTGATCTCACCCAGCTACCCCTAACCTCCTCCACTCCCCCCCCCACGGTTCTACTTTGGAAAAGGGGGGTGCAGCTCGCTGCTAGCTACGGCCCAGGTATCCAAGGGTGCGTAACCGAAACAACTGCTTAAAACCTGTGGCTCTTATCTCTGGCGCTGGATCAATAAGCACAACCTAGCTAAAGTAATCTACGGCTTGAAGACCATACATCCAATGTATGGATGGTACGGATGAGATTTAATACTATTTATCACGTACTGTACAATACAAAGACATATCAGGCACCCGCGCATTAATAGGAAGGCAATAACCAAGAGTCGGTTATACGCCACGTATAGCTCACTGTGACATATCGATCGAGGTCTTGGACGATTTGGTTTCTTGAGCCTCCAACGCTAGCCTCAGGGGCGGATACAGTGGTGGTGGTGGTGGGGGGGGGGGGGTGGGTGGATATCCACCCCCCCCCCCCCCCTTTTTGAGCCAGAAAAATTAAAAAGTCACTTCGTTTGAAGAAACTATGAGCCATCGCCTGCTTGACTTTGCTGACGCGACAAATTCAATTCAGCGTGAAGTATTGTTAGATCTATGTGACGTACCAAGAACCACTGGATCAGTAACTGGATCTGCCCCTGAGCCTACAGCATTGAGCATTGATGCTATCGTTGAGATGCACGTGTATAAGACTATTTTGCGCGCAAGAAAAGCAAATGCGCAGTTACAAAAACATCACAGGTAAAATAACCTTAATGTGTACCTAAACAATTATAAATGATCAATGCTGTTAGTAAAATATACACATATAACAATCAATAACAATCAATGAGGCACAATATCTACAATAAACAAGCAGCCTTCGACAAGTGATTTCCTGTTTTGGGCCCTCGCAGCTGGCGAAAATAGAGGAGAATAATAGAGAATAGGAAATCACAGCTCGCAGGGTTAATAATTATAAGCTTGTTGCTGTAGTAGTGTGATAATTTCGTCATCAGTGTACGATTTTGCTGCTCGTATTACCGTACCTAAAGACAAGAAGTGGAATATTCAGGCGTTCATATTCTTACACTTGAATCGCTATCGGTGGCGTAGGAAAAGCCAAACAAGGGAGTGGCATACAAAAAAAAAGAAAACAAATGTTTCAATTTTTGTTTTTATAGTGCATCACTGTTGAAAAGAAACAGCAGAAAATACTTTGTACAGAAAACCATTTGTATTATGTCTCAGCAAGAGAGCATAAGATATCTTATGCTCTCTTGGTCCCAGGTTGTAAGTGCACCAAAGGGCTACTGAAGGAATGCCTGATACCCTCTGAAGTGAGTTGGAGCCACTATATTGATCTTTCTACTTTTTGGATTGGAATGCACCTGTACAGAATCAATCGTAAATAGTAATATGTTTTAATCTAGCAATCTATGAAGATTACAATTTAGGTAATAATAACTCTAAAAATAATGTCTCTATGATAACAATTGAGGCTTGACCATTACAATTTTGGCCATTAAAACAGGGAGACACGCTAGACCATATATACCCCCGGATGAGAGGAAGTACACGAACTGTAAACAGGAATACAAAAAGGAGCACTACATTTTTGCACTTCCGAATTCAGCCTATCTGTTCTGCAAGCATTGTCGCCCATTTTGCACGCTAATCTCATAACCGAATTTTCTTTCATGAATCTTTTCTAATCTGCCAAATCCATTATGTGAAACTGCATTAGTGCAAAAGTAAAATGATTATCGAGATTGTGCTGCTAAGCAAATGGTCATTATTTATTAGGGGGGGGGGGTAGGGCTGGTAAATATATTTTTTTTTCTGGTTCTAAAATTTTCACCCTTCCCGGCCAATCTAAAGCAAAAACACTAGTTGTGAGATGCTCTACGTACGGCACGTTTTCTCAGGAGCACGTATGAGTGCAGAGCCCACAAATGTAATAAACCCACAATTGTAATAAGAAGTTGCCCACAAATGTAGTTAACACAGTTAAAATCTGCGCAGTACAAAGAAAGGGGATTGGGCACTTTGCCAAGAAGAATATTATAATTTGTTAACCAGAATATGATCTGAGTGTCGTTGTTTTAACTTAAATAGTGGGGAAACAGACGCCGCTCCCTCCCCCCGCATGCCAAATCGATGTGTGTGGAGGGGAGGGACACTGACTTAGGCATGCCCATGAAGTAGGGGCGGAGGAGCTTGCCTTAAACACCATCAAGCCAGGAGAAGTGCTGTTTCAAGCTCTTTTTTCAGGGGTGTCAATACTATTGTATAAGGGAGTCTCCTGAAGGCATGCTCCCTCATGAAATTCCCAAATGAAGTATCATTTTACATATCTTTGTACCACCAATCTGAAAAGTTAGTAAGGGGGGACTTTAACATGAATTTAAAATTGCATATTCAGTGATGGAAATAAACCAAAACTGCAAAAGAAAAAAAATGGAGAAGCCACACTTTAGGGGATAATATCTTACAACACTAGCGAAACGTAAGTCATGAAAGTGCAAGTGCATCACATTCATTCATCTATTTGTAGGGGGTATAGGGGGTCTCCCCAGTAAACTTTAACAATTCCAGATTTTTAGGAGGCTCGGAAATTGATCAGAAGACCTTTCTAAAAAATAAGGCCCTCCTTACTAAACCCTGTTTCAAAATTTGAGGCCCTCCCCCAAATCGACGCTCAAAAAATCGCAACCCTCCTACCCAAACATAGCATATAATAATGACCCTTCCCTAAAAGCCGTTCACGCGCGAGTTTTCCATCCAAAAAGTCAAGTATTTAGTGCACGTCGCCTCTTGTTAGTGTTATTTTACTTTAACATATCGATGTGCCTTCTAGCCAAGGGCGGCTGCTTGCTTGTTCGAATTTTTTTTTTTTAGTTTACCGTAAATTAAATATATTTTTATAGTTTGTAAAGAACGCCTCTTTCTAATAAACGCCTCCTATCCAATGAAGCCCCCCCCCCCCCCCCCCCCCCTCTCTCTCTCTGACTTCTCTTCGGACCATTGAAATTTAATAAACGCCCCTGGCGTTTATTAGGTCATTTACGGTAGCCATTTTTTATTTGGAGGAATTTTCTGAGCCTGCGATATATATTTAAGTGCATGCGCACTTCAATGTTATTTGGCGCGTCCATTTTACCCCTCGCATTTCGCCCGCCGAAATATGAAACAACAACCGATAAAAACCAGCTGACCGTGCTACCACGCTTAAAAAACTATCTCTGTAGGTCAGATATGGTAAAAGCGATGGTTGGGGGCTGTTGTGTATGTTCGGATGAGCGAGGATGGGACGAGAACCCGTTGGTTTACTGTGACGGTCACGGGTGCAATGTAGCTGTGCATCAAGGTTTGACAACAAGCACGAAACCATTCACTGACAACTTAACGTGATATTTTGTCATTTCCGCTTCTTATGCTGTGTATACATTGATGTATTTACAGCTTGTTATGGTATAGTCCAAGTCCCGAAGGGCCCGTGGTTTTGTAGGAAGTGCGAGTCTCAAGAACGAATCGCGAGAGTTGTAAGCATGCGAATGTTATGTTAACTTAAAACAAGAACAAAATAATTGTAGTCATTTGAAACATGCCGCACACAATTGACAAGCCCTAAAAATAATGTCAGTACGGCTGTTAGATTATCGATATAGAATTCTTACCGTATCGAATTCAATTTTTTTTGCATTGAAATGTCAAAATACTATTCCACGTGTCTTTTTTGAGGTTAACTTATATAACTTAAGCTTAAATAAGAGTAAGTATACTTAAGTAGAATTTTCTTCAATTTGAACTATCAATCAAAGTTTGTTTTGGTACCAAAATTTCGAGTTTTAGATTTCTTCTGCAGAAAAGATCGTTTACAGAATCTGTTAAAGTATTATCAACAGGTGTTCTATTTACTCTTATCTCCAGAAATGTGAGTTATGTCCTTCAAAGGTTGGAGCTCTCAAACGCACTGACAATGGAGGTATGAAATTTATATAGCAATTGTCATTTTAGTCAGATAAAACAGTTAAATGGCAGTTAAAACTCGGTTTATTCAAAGATAGAATGTCTCAAGCTTTATGGCTCGGCCAGGTTGGCTTGGTGTATAAACCCTGCTGTCTACATTAGAAACTGTGGATCTCTCGTCTTATCCTGTAATAACATAAAAAAGAGATCCTGTCATTAAAAACCCACTGCATTAACCTATATACTGTATGAAGTTGTAAATAGTGCTGGCATACAGCAGGGGTTTTATTAGGCCCTGGCGGCTGGCGGAAACACCAGCTATTTTCCACTGAGCGCCAGCTACCTTTTTATAAACATTGATTTTAGTTTTATTTGAACTAATAAAATAAAATAACTTCCACCCCCTACTTATCAATCTCCACCGACATAAGCAAGCATTAGTATTTTTGTGTGGATAATCTGTTCTTGAGATCTGATTCTGCAAAGTACCTTTAATCATGAAAAAGTAGTAATTTTTAGGCAAATCAAGTAATTTCAGACAAATCAAGAGTCTTACAATCTTCAATATCTCAAGAATGAGCTATTCAAGAATATCAAGAATTATCTACCAGAAATACTAATAATGCTTATTTTGTTTTATATTACACAAAGAACCTCTAGGCAAAAAATCAAGCAAATGTAAGCCAACACAACCTTACAATTTAATGGCCTATGGTACTATCTCGTTGCTACCAAACACCGTTGGTACGAAAGGGAAAAGCGCTTCATTTGATTAAATAGACTAAGATCGCCGTGCGTCCTACAACTTCATTCCATGGACCAGTGGTTAGCACCTTTGACTCATAAGCAAGTGCTCCAGGTTCAATCCCTGGTCAAGTCTTTTTTTTATTTTTATTTTCTTAGAAACTCCAGTTCCAACTTATTTTTTTTCCCCAAGAGATTAATTTAAACTTTTGACCATGGGAGGGGTCAGATGTCATCATCACTTATGTCATTTATGTCTAAAACACTTATGATGAAAGTTCCAAGAGATTTGACAAAAACAGAAGCTTTTATAAAACAAACAAATTTCCCTAGCAACAGACTCAAAAGATAGTACCATAGGCCCTTAAGCGACAGTGTTTAAACACTAGCCCACACTCAATATCTTACCACGGGAATTAGGATACTTTTTCAGCGATTTTTTTAATAAAATAACCAAAAATGCATTCCCAATTTGTATTTAATATTGTATTCAGGAATAAAAAATCTCTAACCTTTGTGCGAAATGTCTCCTGCCTCCCGATTCAGCGAAATCCTTTCTCGTTATATTTCTATTTCTCTTGTCTAAAAACCCACGCGATCGTTGTTTTCAACTCTCGAAACATTTGAACAGCATAGCCTCTTGAGTGTTGGTGACTAGCCCGGGCTCTCTCCGAACCTAACTTCGTATTTAGGTGATATATAAAATAGGAAGGGAGTGAAACAACGCTCGATTCCATTGTTCGAAAACCTGCCTAGTTACGGCCAATGTTGTGATGTTGGTATGAGACATGATGGATGAGTGACAGCTCACTTTCTCTTTGAACTTATCGCAATGCCGACACACGCCAGGGGAAGGCGACAAGCACAGGGATCAGGGCTAATTTTGTCTAGGCAGGAAAAAGAAATGTTTTCCCGCTCAAATATCGAAAGATGTCATATAACTGGAAAGAGCAAATAAAATTATTATCTGGTCATCGGATGCCATTTAACTTTTTGGATGAAGAAATGCAACGGTCCGTAGAAACATTTTTAAAAATAAACCCCGATCCCTGCACTTGCCGCATGCCCGGGCGTGTGTCGGCCCTGCGATAAGTTCAAAGAGAAAGTGAGCTGTCACTCGTAAATCATGTCTCATACCAACATCACAACATTGGCCGTAACTAGGCAGGTTTTTGAATAATGGAATCGAGCGTTGTTTCACTCCCTTCCTATTTTTTTTAGAACCTAAATATGAAGTTAGGTTCGAAGAGCGTTCGGGCTAGTCACAAACACTCAAGAGGCTATGGTTACTCTGTACTGTTCAAATGTTTCGAGAGTTGAAAACAACGATCGCGTGGGTTTTTAGACAAGAGAAATCGCTGAATCGGGAGGCAGGAGACATTTCGCACCAAGGTTAGAGATATTTTTTTGCTGAATACAATATTCAGCGAATTGGGAATGCATTTTTGGTTATTTTATTAAGAAATCGCTGACAAAGTATCCTAATTCCCGTGATCTTACAATGTGTGTAGCAGTCTGTAAATCAACTGACAGGTATTTGAATGTAAAGCAACTGACATTTTGAACATCTCCCCTTACCTCCCGCTATTGTATCCTATATGTATTATCTTTTTTTTAGGTTGGGCACATGTCGTTTGTGCACTGTACATCCCAGAAGTGCGTTTTGGTAATGTCAGTACCATGGAACCCATCTTGCTGGCCTCAGTCCCCCATGAACGTTACCTCAAGGTTTACATAATTAATTGTTTTGTTTGATGAACTCAGTGTTCATCATTCCAATGAGAAGTGGTTGTGCAGTTGATAAGTACTAAGACTGACAGCATTGTGTTATTGTTCTCAGACCTGCTATATATGTGAGGAAAGAGGGAAAGAAAGTAGAACAGCTCACGGGGGCTGCATGAACTGTAACAAGCTTGGCTGCAAACAAACATTCCATGTAACATGGTATGGTCCCTACTATTTCCTACAACAAAGACATTACACCTTGTGTTCTTTTCTTTTTGGGTGACCTAAATGAGAATTAATTTCTTATACTGTAGCCTGTAGAAATATTCTATGTTCTGTTCTATGCACATAATGACATGTACCACTTTTCAGACTAGTCATTAGTACAAAATAAGAGACTAGATGTCCAGTTTAATCTCCTTACCTGGCAAACGCTCAAGAAAGCAAACACTGCAATGATGCTGAGTGATCCCAGCTCTTTTTCATCTTCAATGCAGTATACTGTGGGTTTCCTTGTTATGGAGTAAGATGTAGAAGAACTATGCTGACTCCATGGTTTTTACCATATTTGCTCCCTGCAATCAATTTTGTGATTTGCAGTGCTCAGAGCTGTGGCTTGCTATGTGAAGAAAATGATGGTCAGTCTGGGCCAACGGTAAAATACGTTGGGTACTGCCAGTTCCACTGGAACAAAAAGGTATTGAAATAATAAATTTTGGATGTTCATCATCCCCAAGTTCATTCAGTAAGAAAGTGCAGGTCTCGTCAAAGGAATAGAAGGTGCTGCAGGCTGATGATTGTTATTTTCTGTGGAGAACAAAGGCGAGAAGAAATTACTGTAATCCAACTCACACTGAGAACCAAACCCAAAACCTAATGTTGACACACAGGTCTTGCTCTGCCAACTGCACCGGACAGGTTACTCAGTAAACTATACACATGAACTGCATATATGAATTTTCTTTTTATACAGTATATCATACTATTTATGCCATTCTTGCCAATATAAGCCTGTAATAATATTTTTTTTTTCTCACCTCTTTTGTCCAAAGGCAAAGGGAATTTTATTTAACAAGACTCCAGAGAAAGAGAAAGCCAAGATGAAGTTTGACGTTAGGAAGCAAAAATCTCGTACAAGCAGTGAGAGCAGTACAAACTCAACTGGGGCCATCCCCGCAACTAAACCAGATAACAGCAAGCCCCAAGATAAAGAGACAGAACTAAACCAAACGGCATCAGCAACACCAAGCAATGCCAAACCAAGAGGGAAAAAGCCAGCTAGTGTGAAAACTCCACCTGTTGCTAACGAAAAAGGACCTGATTTGCAGGGCAATGCAGAAGTCAACATGAGTGTCGAATTACCTGCATCAAAAACTGCTGTACAAGATGCTGTTTCTCCAATACCTCGTATAAAACCAATGGAGAGTGGATATGTTCCGAGTATATCTAATGTGAGCCCACCAACTACAAAAGCACAACATGAGCCAGTGCAATTATTCAGTGTAGCCAAGTCAACCCCGACCCCGCCCTTGGTAAGCACGGCTTTGCCCAAGCTCCACTATCAGGCAGCCAATGTAGCATCTAGCAGTAACAAGTCTAAGGCTATTACAGTGAACAAGAAACGTCCTAGCACAAAGAATGATGAAGAGCCTAAGCGCAAAGTTGGAAGGCCGCCAACAAAGAAAATGCTTGCAAAACAGCAACCAAAACAAGCAAACAAACAAAGTGGTGTTAAAGTACCAAGGAAGAAATCACTTCTTAACAGTGCCATACCTGCATCTAGCCCTTCTCCAGTCTCCAGCAGCTCAGCTCATCCGAGTTATAGTGGTGGGGCAGCCTCTATTCATTCAAGCCCTGTTCCGATCCAGAATGGTCTTCCTCCAGGTAACCCTGGACAATATGTCACCCCACAGCCCAGGCACGCTGGCTTGCTGGAAAATGGGAACCATGTCTCTGAGCAGCACAACAAGCAGACTCCACCCAACAACGTCCCACTGTAAGTTATACTCTTATGTTAGACTGTAGTGCCTTCTGCTTTTGCAGTGGCAAGATTTGTTCAAACACAAGTCATACTTTTGTCAGAATGTAGCATGGTGGAAGACTTTATCAAATCACTTGTTAGTCAGCAGTTCCTCATGTTTCCAAACTCTTACTTTGCAGTCAACTCCCTAGCAGTTTGGAACAGCTGCTGGAGTACCAATGGGAGCAAGGGGCTCAGTTCCTTATGCAGCAGGCTTCACAGTATGATGGTACGAAAGTCAATCTTGAATAGATCTAATAAACGCACCGGGCGTTTATTAAATTTCGATGGTCCGAGGGGGGGGGGGGGGGGGGGGGGATGGCGTTCAATAGATAGGAGGCGTTTATTAGAGGGGGGTATTCTTTGTAAACTAACAATATAACAAAATCCAAGTGCAGTGGGGTTCTAGTCTCAGCCAGGATCATGTAAAATTATAGGCCTAACGTAGCAAGCATTTCTTGACACTTGATCAAGTCTTACCTACTAGAAGCCAAACTTAGATAATTAATTTTGATTTATATTACCGAAATTCCTATGTCATTTGTTTTTAAGCTAGGAGAGGGGGCGTTTGTTAGAGAAGGGCGTTCATTACAAACTTATAAGCTTAAAGCCGCATTGTCACCAGTTCACTTCCGGAGGTACGACAGAAACCTTGACCGTTAAAAGACAAAAGAATCTATAAGAATCCGATATATTTAACATGCCATCCGCTCCAAATTATCAATCACATCCTCGAAGAAACTTGCAATAGACACACTGCTTTCAATATTTTGAAATATTTTTCGGGTTTTCCGTTAAAAATGACCGGAAATTATTAAGTAATCGACCGGAAGTAAATTTGTGAAAATGCGGCTTTAAGGGGGGCTACATTAGATAGGAGGCGTTCTTTAGATAGGGGCGTTTATTAGATCATTTACGGTATTGTACCACAGAGCATGACTTATCTGAAAATAAATCATTGAGTTTAAACTCATGGAATTTGATTACTCTATTTACTGCCTGATCAATTCAAAACTAATAACCTATTTTTTACAGCTGTCTTAAACTGCTCATTCTGTGTTTTATCATTGTTTTGTTTGTACCTGAAGTTGCGTCCTTGATGTCAAGTCTACACCAACTCAAGGCAGACAACAGCAGACTAGAGGCTCGTCTAGATGCCCTGATAGCAAGACGAAGCCAGCTGTTGCAAGTGAACGCCCGCCTGTCGGCACCCATGTCTTGCACCCCAACAAACAGCTCATCCACACCAACTGATGTGACAATGAGGGATGCATCGTCTAAAAGTTCACTTGTAACGACGCAAACAAGCAGCATTATGTCGAGCACTACTGGTGTTTTATCCCCATCTAACAGAGATAGTGGATTCCATTGTCCAAGGTCAGTTAGCACTGTTGCCATGGTAGAACCCACTGTGTGTAACGTTTCGGAGACAGCACCCAGGAGTAGCCAGTACAATATACAGCAGGCCCAGGGGAAAACGGGAGTTAGGGAGACAGTTCCAGCAGTGAGTGTGAACCTTAAAGCTGAGACGAGTAAAACCCCCAAGACTCAGTCGGTGAAAGTGTCTCCAATAGTCACTGACCAAAAGAAACATGTCGGTGGTGGTGCTGGTTTGAAACCTGAGCAAAAAGTGCAGCAGGCTGTGGAACACCAAAAGCCAGTGATGACCCAAGGCGCAGTGACCATGCTACCAGTATCCCAAGCGAAGATAGCAGTCTCCCAGCAGAGCCAGCTCCTTCCAAAACAGCAGTTACCTCTGACCCCACAGCAACAAAGACAAGTCCAACACTTGTCAAGCAAACACAGCAGCAGCAAACAGCCACTAATCCTGCCGCAGCAACCGGTGTCAGCCCAACTACAGCAGCAATTACACCACCAGCAACTCATGCTTGTCATCCAACAACAACAGCAGCAGCAACAACAGCAACTAAAAGACAACCGGAGCTCCGCTAGTAGGCACGACCAAGAGAAAGCCAAAGAATTGGTGTTTTCACAGGCACAAAGTAATCAAACCACACCTACTGTGATCCCTCAGCAGTTTCTTCCTGTGCGCTACCCAGCAGGGTTTGTAACCTTCAGCGAGCAGCTCGGTCTTGCACAAGGCCTCTCTTCAGGAACCACGGTGCTGTCAACGCTGCCTGTCATGCAGATCAATAGTAATCCTACTGCTAAGGTTTGTGCATTTGATCATATACTGTCATGTTACAGCTTGAAAGCAACAAGGAGTTGCTGTCTTCCATCTCCCAAAGGGGTTGCAGTCATTCCATCTCTCATTGGAGCATGCTTTGTTTGTGTTGTCGTGTTTGCTCACATTTTATGCTTAGCAACACGTGAAAACGAAACAAAGGCTTAAATAATTGCTCGACCAACAAATCTGGTGAATAATTGCATAAGGTAAACATATTTTGCCTTTGAATTGCTGGTACCGTTGATTGGTGAAAAACCTTTATAGTGTGTGTTTAAATACATCGGAAAAGCTTTTGTCTTTTGTTGTTATTGTTTTTAACATTAGATACAGGGAATATTCACCCTAACAAGCTTGTGTTGGAGATCCTATTAACCATTGACCATTGACTCGAAACTCACTCAAATCAAGAGTTTGAATGGTCCTTTGAACTATCGTACCGAGACTCAAAACTCAACTTTGGTTGCAGCAGCATCTTCAAGAAATAGTGATACTGTTTGTTTGGTTGTTGAATATGTGGTTGTTTAGACGCTAACCTAGTTTGGATAGGCGAAAAAGAGAGAAGATAATGAACAGGTTGTGTGGGATTGTACGCGAGAGCCTGACCGTGCTGACCTGGGTACCAGAGGCTCCAAGCTTCACAACATGTGTCAGTGAACGAGTGAAGCTCGAGCCTGTTGTACCCAGGGTACCTTGTCCCTAATACTCTCTTTGATGCCCATTTTGTTCCATCAGTAGTGGTTGTCTAATTTTCCATGCATAGTGCTTGATAAAGCAATACATAGCGTATTTACTCCACACTGTTTTCCTTTTTAGGTGATTAATTATGGAGACAAGAGCGGTCATTCTGGCAAAACGGAGAAATAGCTCCACTTTGTTATGCTGACGTGAAGAGGGCCTCTAGCTTATCACCAGTCCATTGAAAGACGGTTGTAAAAGAGAGTCCAACCTGACAAAGCTTCGCTTTCGCGCTAAAATACCACAGAAACCTCATTATTTCGATCCACTTACCGAACGACCGGCAAAGTACACCGTCTTATTAAGTCTGTATTTCTCACTCGCCTTATTTTAGCGTTTTTATGTACAAAATTGCATTCATTCAAATCACTCATCCTTTTTATATGTACATTTACGTTATAGAAGGACAGGGGTATATTAGATATCTTCCTATATATGAACATAAAAGTAATAGTTACTATACAATAAAGCTTAGCGATGCTTTACAAAATTGTAGTAAGGGTTAGATCAAGATAATGATTCTTTAGTCAACATCTAATAGTCACAAACAGAAAATGATATAGAAAAAAGCAGAACCCCCAACCCTCCACCTATAAAGATATGAACACACCAAGTAACCCACCCCTCCACCTGTAAAGATATCAACACACCAAACAGATACCCCTCCTCCTGTAAAGATGTGAACACACCAAACAAGTACCCCACCCTACCACCTGTAAAGATATGAACACACCAAACAAGTACCCCACCCTACCACCTGTAAAGATATGAACACACCAAACAAGTACCCCACCCTACCACATATAAAGATATGAACATACCAAACAAGTACACCACCCCTCCACCTGTAAAGATGTGAACACACCAAACAAGTACCCCACCCTACCACATATAAAGATATGAACACACCAAACAAGTACACCACCCCTCCACCTATAAAGATATGAACATACCAAACAAGTACACCACCCCTCCACCTGTAAAGATGTGAACACACCAAACAAGTACCCCACCCTACCACATATAAAGATATGAACACACCAAACAAGTACCCCACCCCTCCACCTGTAAAGATATAAACACACCAAACAAGTAACCCATCCCTCCACCTGTATAGATAAGAACATACCAAACAAGTACACCACCCCTCCACCTGTAAAGATATGAGAACACCAAACAAGTACACCACCCTTCCACCTATAAAGATATGAACATACCAAACAAGTACACCACCCCTCCACCTGTAAAGATATGAGAACACCAAACAAGTACACCACCCCTCCACCTGTAAAGATGTGAACACACCAAACAAGTACCCCACCCCTCCACCTGTAAAGATATGAACACACCAACAAGTACACCACCCCTCTACCTATAAATAAATACACCAACAAGTACACCACCCCTCTACCTATAAATAAACACACCAACAAGTACACCACCCCTCTACCTATAAATAAATACACCAACAAGTACACCACCCCTCTACCTATAAATAAATACACCGACAAGTACACCACCCCTCTACCTATAAATAAACACACCAAACAAGTACACCACCCCTCTACCTATAAATAAACACACCAAACAAGTACACAACCCACCCTTCTATTTGCAAGCTTTGCGATTTCATTTACACTAATTTTAACATTTGTCATATGATTCATGTCATATGTCTTTCGAGAATTTTTTACGAATTTCAAAAAACTTTAGGCATATTGAAATAATTTTAGTTTTTTTTTTTGGCAGTACCGGAAATAATTTTAGGCATTTTTCGAGAATAATCAGGCCTATGAACCCCAGGGGGTAATGGTTTAACACAGAAGTTAAAAAAAAAAAATGGTCGAAGAGACGCGTACGGTTGCCCCTAATCTAACTTGATGATTGTTTTACTGCTGAGTTCATCAAAGATGTCGGCACAAGCTTCATAAGCGGTCTTTTGGTCCGAAGGCGACCGCTTAGGTACCAGTATCTCTTACTTATACTTACATTTCTATTTGAGTCACGGTCAAAGGAACAAGGTATAAATCAATACAATGTTGAAAAGGTATGTTAAACGCCTCTGTTAAACAGAGTAGTTGCGCTGACGTTTCGATAGCCTGCGTAGCAAGCGTTTCTGTGGAGTTTCAGCAGGAATAGAGAGGGAGTGAGGAATATGCGCGAAAAATGGGGCGGCCATATTCCTCGCTCGCTCTCTATTCCTGTTAAAACTCCACAGAAACGCTTGCTACACAGGCTAACGTTTCTAGCGTTAGACCTTCTTTAGAGGCGTTTCAAACAGACCTTTTCAACATTGTGTTGATTCATACCTTGCCTTCACACCGCCTATGCAGACCATCTATGTTTTCTACAGCTTGTCTGTAGTCTTTCTTATTATAACATGGTCAAAGGAAATTATAATAAAAAATAATCAAGTAATAAAAATAAATTAGCGAACACAAATTTAGTTGACTATCGTGAAGAATCGCCAAGGGTTCATTCACAGTAGGAATATTCTATTATCTATTTGTAGCGATACTCGACCCTCTTCTCGGCGCACTCATTGTCAGAATGCCGCTTGCGCGTCGTCGTTAGCGCAGTTAAAGCGATAACGCAAACGCTGGTTAGCTTATTAATACAAGACATCTCTTTGAATTGGTCACGGAAAGCACTAATTGCATGTGGCATTGTTGCACTTGAGAGCACTCCTTTATTGAACAATTCGGCCAACAAAAGAGTCGTTGTGAGCTCTTTAAGGGGACGCATGCATAATACTCGAATGCAATATCACTCTTCAATGCACCATGAAACACATGCTGGTTAAGTAACAAGGAAGCAATTGCTGCATTGCCGCCAGGATATAATTCCTTCCTCGAAAATGTTGTTAATCAGAAATGGACAGTTTTTTTTAAAAAAGAAACAAACCCCAAGACTCTCGAACTGGCTGTTAGAGATCGCAATTCGCACAAAAAAATAATAATTAAGTAAATCACGGACTAGTGTTATTTAAGTTTGTTTTTGTATGACATTTTCTGCGCATTTGCCATTTGTTGCTAGTTTTTTCGGTGCCTAGAAACCTAATAACTGCTAGCAATATTCAAATAAACCCCTCGAAAAGGACGCGGCTGTAAAATTATGCGACACAACTGCGTTCGAAGTATACCAAAGTTTTCAGTACCCTTATTAAAGAAAAGTCAGTTTTACGCAGTTTTCAAGGCTGTCAAAAGCTTTTTTGGGCTGACGGATGATAAATAAACCCGGCAATAAATGACATTTCAATCACCGGAAGCTACCCGTCAAAATTGCCATGTGTATTCTTTTGAATTATCTCTGCTCTCAAACCAAAAGTTTAAGTGGTACTTTACTTTATCTACTTCATTTTATGTTCTGTATAAGAAAAAATTCTTTTTGGCAAAAGCGATATTGGATTTTTCTCGGAAGCAACAGTAAATGCCAGTAATTAGCAGTCGTTAAAAAATGCCACGTGTATGCCATTGGCAGTGAAAAAATAAAAAAGAGAATATTATGCAGATGAATAAAGGTTTGGAGGACCACCTTGATAACCTCCCCCTGAGCAAAATAAACTAAAAAGGAGGGATTGATATTGAAAGGTAGTTATCACAGGCATTCATAGCAAAATTAATAGAGCATTGTCATTCTTGCCATGTAACATTGCAGGGTCATTAATTATTGGGTCTTATGTGCCGACAATTACCCGTTAGGTGACACACAGGTGAAGCATTCCTATACCTGCTACGAGTAAGCTCTTTAAACATAGCAACACAAAGAGTTTTAAAGTTGCTATTCTTGTTAGCTAATTGCCTCTTTGTCCTTTTGAACTATTGCCTTTATAGTAATGTTAAAAATAACCCCATGTAGTCCCTTTCAGCTGCGACGAATTGCTATTCACTATGTCAGCAACAGTGTGTCGCTTGGTTTTGTTAAGCTTTGAAGTGTCTTGTGTAGGTGAAAGTGTGTGGAATCAGCTGGAGGCAACGCCTTTGACATTCACCAGCACCGAGGCAACGCCCTTGCCCCTAATAGTAATTGTCCGTAATAGTTTTATTAGGTGACTGAACTTTTGTCTCGTAAATACGTGTCCAAATACGCTACATTTTTTAACACATTGTTTCAATGACAACATGCTAGTCTCGTGCTCTTTTTCGTGGGCAGATTACTCTTGGAGCATTTTGGGACATGCAGCTTTCCATTGCTCTCTGATCAAACGGTGTATGCTGCCAAAGATCTCGTGGCTTATTGCGCTTCGCCGTTCGTTCCCCTGGAGACCTGTACACATACGATGACAGAGAGTTTGCTTAGCTGAATGTGCTTTGCCGACAAGCATGAGAATTCCATACGTCATTTGCCTTGTTTGTACCTCAAATAACCGCATGTACGGAGTGCATTTGGATTCAGAATAATGAACGGTATATAATAAGCTCAAATATGTGGGCATGGTGGCTTTTATTTGGGTAGCCATTCAGCTGGACTCTCCCTCTGGCTTTCATCACTTATATATCTAAATTGTAACTCCTTCATCTTCAAACAAAACGGTTCGTTCTGCGCAAAACTCGAGCTCGGATCAAAATTCATAGCATTGTGTACCATTAGGGCCCCGAATGGTCTTTGGCGAGCACTTGCAAGCTTGCAAACACCCCGTTTTTTTTTATGCGAGACCGAACTTTTTTAGTTGTTGAATAAATCGAGCAGCGAGCGCATCGAAATATACAATGCGAGCACGGCGGAAAAATTGCGCGAGCACGCGAGCATTAGCCGAAAACTGCGAGCACATCGAAATTTCAGGGGACCATTTGGGGGCCCTACCAATGGTAGGGCGAAATCTCACGACTCATATGTCAAATGGAAAATCAAAGTAATTTCTGAAGATCACAAATGCATTCCAATTTAATAGGGTAAACATACGGTAAATGTTCTGTGCAAATCCAAGGAAAATTGATTTTGATGATGGATAGGGAGTTCGAAATGTTGGGAGACAACGGACACTTTCGTAAGCCCTAAAGTTATGCAGTCAAACCTTGTAATTGAACTTTGAAAAAACCATTGAGCGAACACCTTCATAAAATGGACACTTTCCCGATTTAAATTTATGCAGCTAAACTCTATAAATGAAATAAAACCCATTGAGCTAACACCTCCATATAACGGACACTTTTTTCGCTTCCCAGTATTGGTGCCATTTGCATATTTCTTATTTCCTTACTCTCGATACATTTCGAAAACTCCATTAGAAAAGACTCCATTCCTTCCTTCCTCCCTTTTCTTTTTTCCAATTTATTTTGTTATGAATCAATTTTTATGGTTGTAGTGCTTGGAAGTGGTTTTTTATTTGTTCACCCTTACTTAATTTGGGAAAGAATGTGCGTGCGAATGTGCGACAGTTTTCCCGCCCAAACTTGCCGGAGACCAAACCTGGTTGATTAGGATGACAAGGAAGATGTTTAGTAGTCGTAGTACAGTAATTAACTAACAGCTTGTCATTAAAAACTCGGTTAGTCAGCAAATTAGACCTCGTAATCATTTTTTGGTAAATTATATGATACTGACCCAGCCGACTAGCTTGGACTCTCAACTGCTTAGGTGGAAATCAATCCTGAATCGTCAGATTAAAGAATCAAAAATAGATGTGATGATAATATGTTTCTATCCTGTCAATCGAAGTCGGAAGTCGTAGTGTAGCGGCAATGGCTGATATAAGCATAGCTATTTGTTAGTAAAGAAAAGAAATATAGGAATTGCTTGTTTACCCAGCTGTATTCCTAGATTGGTTTCGAGTCAACCAACCTAATTATTGTATCACAAATTATTTACTTAAAAGATAGGCTCACCAGTATTGCACCAAGTTAATTGGTTTGGCGATACTTTAGGTGCCAAATATTTTTTAAAAGTGCGCATTTGAATATTCAATTTAGTGCATAACAAATAGAAACATGGTCCATCAAAAAATAAGTTAAAACTGACCAAAGTACCCCCGTCTTATTACAGTGGGAAAATTATTTTATGAAATGCTGGAACTCATAAAGTAGTAGTTATTTTTCGCTAATAGACTTTGCGGGCCATACACAGTCGCCCGTGGTCAGTATTTACACTCGACTTTTGAATATTCCCCGTGGAATACCTAACAGGCCGTGAGAAAATAACTGTATGTCCCTTTGGTTTCTCTCGAGACTTTCTCACGGGCTGATGCAAAATTCAGATAAAATGATTTCGGGTCTGTGGTAGGTCGGCAGTTGAACCAAAACGCTGTAAACGTGAGGACGCATATCTTTCGAGTCCTAGAAGACTTTACTCCATGCTGCGCTCCTAAGGTTTGTCTCTTAACAGGGGTACCGATACTTCTATTCTCCATTATTTTTAATATTTAGATACGAATTCTTTTACTTATTTCTTACAGATTTGGCTTGCATTTCCAATGATAAATTTGATTTCATAACTTTAATTGCCATCTAAGCTTGTTGTTTTCCAATCCCATTTCTCTGTTTGCCCGAAATCTTCGTATTGCAAGGCAGGTGTGTGTTTTCTTCGCTTCTATATTTCGCTAATGCCGTGGCTTGCTTGTATTGTAGACATCGTATGGTGACAACTATTTTAAGTACGTGATCTCCCGATAACAAGTGCGACTGATAGGTGAAAAGGAATATTAGAAATTATTTTTATATATGGAATAAAAAAAAGAAATGCATAATTTTATCAGATTTTCTATTTCGTGTGCTGTTCGTATATCATAGCACTTTTGGTCGACATAATTCCTATTTTTTCGAAAACTTCTTTAGTTTCAGAGTTTAGTAATAGACGATGGTAGATATTTTGTCTAGTTTATTACGCTAATGGTTCGCGCACAATTCTTAGGTTTGAGTCGACTTTCCTCGGGGATACAACTAAACTATAATTTAATTCACTTATTTATTTTGTCACAAAATTATACTGTAAGAAAATGAATTATGTTAGGAGAAAAATAAAATAGACGACCTTTAAAATGATGTTCCCCTTCTAACTAATTAAGATTCTATGAAAGATAAATTCAATCCAATTTCCACTTTTTCAATTAGTAAAAGAGGCCTGCTCAATTGAGTTTTTTTTATATTTTAAATTGGATTTGAAATGGTGTTTACAGAATAAGGGCGGCACATAGGCCGCGTTCTTATTTTATTCTATTTATTTTTTATTTTTTTACCAATTTATCCTTAACTTTAGGCAGGTGCGTTAAACAAAAGCCGGAAGCTAGCACAGTTTTCTTGTTTAAGCAGTTCATGGCATAGGTTGTTTGTCAACCTAAAAAAATAATTAAAACTTAGTTAGATTTTGGAGGAGTCTTGAAGCCAAGGTATTTTTAACAAACAGCTGATATTACAAATTCAATTCCTTATCTTAATACCATGGAATTCTTATTTTCATTCATGACAAAATAAATCCCCGTCATAATTCTGAGAATAACCGAGCCGATTTTATTCGACAAAAGGTGATAAACAGGCAACGACAGATTGAGGAAATAGATTAAAAGCTTCTGAATGAAATATCGTATTCTAAGTACATTGTTATGGGTTGTTAAATACCATTTGTTCGGCATCTAGCAAATAGATGGGAATACATATTTAAGTCAAAAGCCATGAGAACCGACCATCTGTAGATGCGCGCTGTATCAATACCATGGGATGACTGTGTAAAATATTTTCTTTATCTTTTCGCGCGAGTCTTCCTTTGATGAGGAAAATAAGGAAAAGACAGGAAAGTGTTTGATAAGATATTTCTTGATACATATAGAGAGCGTTTGTACCCAAAGGTGTTACCGATTTGCCGATAAGTGATCCGGATTTAAATGAAGATGGAAGGGATAAAAATATCCGAAGTGAATAAAGAAACTTTAACGTGTACCCGAGTTGTCACAACCATGCATGATGAAAATTTTTTATTTCGATGTTAGTTTTATTTTTTACTCTCGTTCGGTTGTTTTACAATTATGAATATATCATGATATTGTGTGTTGTTGTTTAAATCATTGTAGTTATTGATGTAATAGTTTCTACGTCTTTTAATTGTCATTCTGCCCCCCTCTTACGCGATAGATACAAACGTTATTAACTAGTTTTTGCCGGAAAGACTAACTTTAAAACTAATACTACGAACAAACAAATAGCTTACAGACCCTCTTTAAAGGTCATGTGGAAAGGACTCTAGATTCCCTGAATCTTGTTCATATTTCATTCCATTTAATTGTCTTTTCACTTTTTTAGGGAGTCAAATTTGGCAGTTTTCTCTGAGGCTGTTTGGATACCATGCGCGAATTCTTATCTGATCTAGGTTTAAAGTCCACCGTGCAAGATACGATATTTTGGGTATGAATGAGTGCAAGCGATACCACCGTCTCAAAACTCGGAAACGACTCAAATATGCTAATTTGGCCGATTGTGGTCATGTTGCGGAAGCGATAGTTATTAGACTAGTGAGATTTTAAATAGCAAAGTTTAAGACTTCTTTTATTTTTAGAATCAACGCATAACAATGCTTTGTTTAGCACAGCAGTCGGCATGCTCGCCCGCAAACTCTATTTGAAGTTTTATTTTTTATATTTCATTTTTTGTGTGCGTTTTTTAAATAGACGACTAAGCCGATATTCTTTTTAAAAAGCCTTAATATCAAAGCACTTTTTTGTGCTCTTATGATATTAAAAACTCTTTTAAACTACTTGATGTATTTTATAGTATATGTATCCTTTTTGATTTAAACATCCGCCAATTTTCTGTTAATCTGTCATCAAATTGAGATCCTAATCCCAAACTCATTTTGTTTGAGGAAAGACTTCCGACAAACTATCAGCCTATTGAACTGACGGTTAGGCAATGGAACTTTAAAAATATTTTACGCTATTGAGAGCAACACCCCTACAAAAATACGCTCGGGATAATCCCCAGATTTGTAAAAGGGGCAGCAATTATTATTTTATTTTTTTTGCGAATATATGCATGATAGTGAACCGCATTTAGAGGGCTTAGAAAATGCGATCTCTAACTCTGGTTAACCCGTTTTGCACAGCAAAAACCTGAAGTGATGATCCGTTCGTGGTAGCATTTGCGTATTTCCCACGGTCCTTTGACACAGCAAGCAGCTGTGGTAATCCGAATAAAAAGTTATCAAATAAGTGTAGAAACCAAACATTATAATAACAAGAATCCCCTTATTCTATTCTTTAAGCATTTAGAACTAATTAGCATATCGAAGCATTCACGAGTTTAAATGGTTGGAAGCAGGAAACAATAGATTCGACTGACGTGCCGTATTTTGCTTTGTAACTGTTCTTATTTATAGTACACATCTCTGAAGATAGGCAGATTACTATAACAGGGGAGAAGATCTCATTCAATGAAGTGCTAAAACCATATTTTTCAACTCAACGAGCTTGCAACATAGTTCACCGCGGACGGTAATGGAACACAGCGGGGATTTCTTTTTTTATCAAACAAAGACACGACCACAGTGAACACTTAGGTCGTCAGATACTTCTCAAAAGAAACAACTCATACTGTTTGTATAAAGAAATCACTGCAAAGCAAAATGCCACGATACGAAAACTCGAATTATTTCGTCTATCCGTCGTACATTCTTTAAAAACACATTTTTTTTTAAGAAAGACGTACACAAGACGTCATGCGTAAAAGAATTTAATTACTCTTACTCATTTTGAGATAAAAGACACGCTTGTTGTCAATTTTTAATTCGCGTCTTTTTGTTCTACGGTCCGACAAATCATCACCACTTTTAAGTAACAACAGGGCAGATTTTCACCAAAAGTGATTTTCACAGTTTTTTTCTTGCAGCTCAAACACTGTATTTGTGTGATAGTGACGCGAAGTTTGAAGTCCCGAGTACACACATCGCCATGTTTACCCTTTCTCCACTTATTTCTTTTCTTGTACCAAATTAAAAAGCGATTTTATTTCAACAAACCTCTAAATACTTCCTTTGTCTCTCAACCGGTAAAAGTTTTATTTGGTGTTTCTACGTACCAGTCTTAATAACTTGTAGACAGTTGATTCCGGGCACATTGTTATTATCGACGGGAGCAAGCTTGATCTATGCAGGAAGGATTCTCGGTTTCACTCGAATCACAACCCGAACTCCTTTTTCAAGATTTTCATAGCTGGTATTTCACAAAGAGGGAACATTTATTTTCTATTCACTAAACCTCAGGCGGCCAGCCCATCTTGTCATAGAATCTATTTATGATAGAGAAGTATTTTTTCCAAGCCCAAGCTAGCGTGTACTAATGAGTTAGAGAAGTATTCACCTTTGGCCTTGCCGATCCTCGCTATATTACGAATGCATAAAAAAGACGCTAACACAACGGCATTGATACAAGCCCGTTAAGCACGTGGTAGAATAATCCTCCCTTATCGACGCTACGCTACGAAATATAGGCATCTAGCATGGAGGACTCATTTCAACCTCAATTCAACCTCTCCATGCTGTCATGACACAACTTTGTGGTTTGGTTATCATTTACCACCGTATCTCTTCTCTGTGGTAATGCTAGTCTATGTTTGCAGTATAGCGGTTAAAAGCAAAAATGCAAAAACGAGCGAAATCGTGCATTACCTAACCTGGACTAGACCCCCTTAATTGCTTGTGTACCCTGCCTCTTTTTAAAGCACAAGAAAGGGAAATTTCGCCCCGGCTGTTTTTTGTCTCCATCTTGATACTCTATGTAGGAAATCTTATCTCTAATATTGGCCTTAAAAGCAAAATAAAAGCTAAACCAGGGAAATCAGAGACTAGGAGTTGTTAACCGGAATCCTGCGAAGAGATGCCAAGGCTCGAGGTGGTACATCATTAATGTGTAAAAGTAATTAAATTGCTTATTTTCTCGCGCCATACACTGGCTTATTGCCCTAAAGAGTTACTATTCTTCAAAGAAAAACATTGAATTAATTAAATATTCATAACAACGCGAGACGCTAAAATAAGGGAAAATGGGGTACATGGACTAGCGTACAGTGGGCGAATTTGCCTCGGCCTTTTAGGAAAAGCATCAGGGAACACCCGAACTAAATAATAGAAGGGTTTGTAGCGAACTCTCGGGTGATTCGCGGGCTATTTGCTGCGATTGCTTTACTTTAGGCTGTAGTGCGGCGCATGCGCAGAATACAGGCTTTGTTTGAGGCGATTTGTGCAGGAATTGAGGTGCGCGCGGGCCTCGTGCAAGGGCCAAAATGCTCATGCAGCCTTGAGCACGCTGTGTGCTAAGTACACGCGACATTGCTCGTGTTGAGAGTCGTGATTTGTGCTTTACACTGGAGCCCTCTTTGCATAAATACAAGGACTTGGTCATAACAATGGGAAAATCCTCCTGTTTAAGGAAATTTCCCACCGGCGGGAAGTAGCCTTTTTATCTAAAAGCTTAACGACTCGGTCCATTTCATCTTATTCAACGCCATAATGAAAAAATTAGATTGTTTAAAAGTTTAACGAGGCCAACGTGCTAGATAGTTGTGTCTTTCGATAGGCATTAAAAGCTTTTTTGGAGAGATACAGTCAATGTGTTGACATTATCACAAACAATACTGCTAGTGTTCCACCGTTAATTAAAATATTTCACTTTATAAACACCTTTCGTCGAAAAACCTTCTAGATTGAGCCCAAATTGTCTGTAATTACGTGGAGAGTTGTCACATTCCTTGGGGAGGGTGTGAAGGGTGTTTGGGTGTGTACAGGGGACAGAGGGAGAGGTTTACCAGCGCTGGCGTTCGCCTCCCCTCCTGATTATGCATTCATAATGTATTTTAAAGCTCAGAAACATCTGCCTACCTATTTAAATCTCTACAAACAAAAGAAATCTAATTCACTGCATGGCGTGGATAACACCTTTAATAAAGCCCAGAAGGTATGTTAGCATCTGAGCGGCCACGCTACTCGCCAAAAAGGGGTCAAACATGATGAAAATACACTTTGACTAGTCCACTATTTCATGTCAGGGGAATACTCAGGAAAAAGAGAATAGGGTTTTTCGCCTTTTCACCTTGTTGCATGCATGGCATGAATAGAAAACCGGAACGACAATTGAAACAATGATATAAATAGATAGAAGAATGACTATCAGTCGGGCAAGGCCCCAATCAGACACTCTTTACAAACCTCATGTGTCGTGGTTTAACCAATGGCAAACCGTCTCCACAGGGTCCAGCCACTAATGAGAGAATAAGCCAGTATTGATGTGCTCACAGGTTGTTGCCAATTGTGTGATTTCTAGAGCGTGTGTGGACATAATACCTGCTCGACTTTTTTTTATCAATGAAGCTGATGCTCCCTTAGACACCAGCCAGCTGCGGTGTCTTAAGAGTTTATAATCACACATTTGCAGCTGGGATGGGCTAGGAGGTAACTGGACTCAGCAACGCACATCAAATCTAATCTCAACAAAAGAGCCAACCGCCAATAACAATGAGACGTGCACGTAATCTGGGCAAAAGGCCAGTGCTAACATCCAGGCACGGGTGATTGTTCCAATGATCAGGGCGTTTTGTGCTAAGCGCCAAGAAACTCCTCTTAGCAGCTACATCCATGAATGTATCCACACCAGGCCAATCATTTGCCATTAAATTTTAGTGTTGATAATGGGTAGGATAATAGTTTTAGTACCCCCGGTAGACACTACTGCACACTGCCTTCGCACGTGCCTGCAGCAGAAGTGCCTCTCTTTCATGTGGTCCCATAATGAGACATGGATGATCATTACCGCCATCCATTAATAACGTGTAAACTTGTATATTTAGTCTAACAGCACTTATCCATATACGTCCACATACCCAGAAAGACTCAATCTAACGAATACCACCCCTCCCAACAAAAATACACTTGTTTTTCTTCAAATATGCTGCACGTGTGAACGCTAGTAACAGCAAAACGACGTTGAGTGTGACAACACAATATCAATCAGAGGCTTCTCCGCGCACACTTCCCCTTAGGAAACAAGCAATGGCCCCTTCCAGTGATTCGCCAGATAGGCCCGGTGCCGCAACGTCTGCGCCAGCGTGCAAACTTAAATAAGCAACGTTAGGAAACCAAGCCGATATCCTGATGAGATATGCGTAGACATTATCAGGAAGCCTCACACTGCGGCGAGGAGAAATTAAAGATGATAATAGCGAGAAAGTGTCCTCTGTGGTTCTGCTCTTGAATCCTACACCTCGCACCAAGAGCTCAAATTATGTTGAACAAAAGAGAGTTGGAATAACTACTCACTCCCAGCTCATTTGCATGTGTGTTTGCATGAGCCCGTTCGTAGTGAAACAGGTTTATGGTAATGCGCCGCCTTAGTGTAACGCTGTTTGCCTCTTTTCGTTAACCATTGAATTCTGGGCTAAACCAAGCGGACGTCATAAATTAAAATCAACACTTTTTCAAAACAATAGCAGGATCATCACAATATTTTCTTAAACAAGTCTTTAATTGCACTATATACATATTTTCTATTCGTGAAGCGTTTTTTTTTTCCATCCTCACTTTTGCCATACAAAGAAAGTATAAAAATTTATGTACATTTTTCGGAGGTATCTATCTTAGTTGGAGTCATTTTTGTTGAAATAACATCATTCCTAACGTGATTAATAAAACATGAAAGTAAACTTAAACTCCCTCCGTGAGGAAATTCAAACCAACAACAAGGAAAGCTTAATATTACACCCAAAAATGTCTCTATTTCTACTTCCTGTCAGCGTCCAACGCTCTCTAGTCATTGAAAAATAATTTTATCTCTGTTAAAATACAATTAATATTCACTTGAGCAGTGTTCATAATGGCGTGTGTGGGTAGGGATCGGTGCTATCGACTCGCGGGTCTTCTGGTGTCCAAATCTTGGCAGTCATCGTCGCTGCTACGGTTTTGCTCTTTTTTGAGTCCGTCCACGAAAGAGAATGACCTGTGAGAGGCGGTAGTCCGTATTCATTTTGTGATCCTGTTTACAATAGAGAAACAAAGCAAAAATGAGCAAAGGTTGTGCGCTCGTTCAACTAACAAACAACGCAACGTTATCTATTTCCCCCCAAAAAGAGTAGCACAGAAAAGGGAACAAAATGACCACAAATTACGGAATTCCTATCACACACACCTAATATCACTTGTTTTACTCAGATAAGATTCCGAGTCAAATTATTTAGCTATTTGCAGGTTGTAGTAAAACAATGTAAACTTCACAGTAGAGAGATGGCGTGAAATGGCAGGTTTCTTACCGGATCCTCGGTGGCAAATCATGACTTTTCTCGGCTGTTCTGTCCTTGAAGGCTGCAAGGCCTGGCTATGACTCATATCAGAATTGATCATCTCAGTCAAAAATCCGATGTAACCAATTGCTAGCCGCAAAGTATCAACTTTGGATAGCCGTTTTTCGTAAGGTAACGTAGGGATGTGTTTTCGCAGGCCCTCAAATGCTTCGTTTATACTCTGCATCCGCTTGCGCTCTCTCAGGTTTGCCGCGTGTCGTTGCACAATTTGCTGATTTTGGGATTTTCTTCTTCGTTTTCTCTTGAGATTTTTCTCATCTTGAGTTTGAATGGCATACGTGAATTGAGTTGACAATTTTGTTGAGCTTTCAAAAAACGCTGCTTTATCCATTTCTATCTGAGCCAAGACCAGACAGGGTTAACACGTTATTTTCGCGAAGTTCTCCCTTTAGTTATCGGCTAGTGTAACTGGCACATGAATATAACAAGTCGAGCTTTTAGCCATTTTTGGTCAGGTGCTCGACCAATCAGCGCTCAGAACATTTGAATAATTAGTGTTAGGCGGCCGACACTGTGTATTGTTGTAAGATATCCTGACGAATGCTCGGTTCAAGAAAGACAGTGCAATCAGCAAAAAAACAAAACTGTATCGAATAAACAATGACAAACACCACCCTAACCGAACACAATGCCGCTCTCCATTCTTGAGTACTAGAGAAACATTGGGGACGTGTTTTTATCAGAACAAAGTTTGTAGGGAAATGCTCATATTTTCACCACTTGCCACAAGCTCTTTTACATTATCGCCATTCATAAACGGAAGGCGCTTCATAAAATATAGCATCTACATGTTTAAAACTCCGAGAGCATTAAATGAACAATTACAGTGCGTCCATTCTTATGATAACTAGCCAAACGCTATCGTTACACGGTGTGCCTAGTTAATGCCATATAACAGTATATTTTGTTCTATGGCGGTTTTATCAACTTTGTTACATTTTGGCTTTAAAATGATACCACGTTTTAATCACAATGCTACAACTCCCGGCAAAAAAACCTCTTCAACATCTAATTTTAAAATGTTAAATTACGGCTCTGAATCTTTCTCAAGACAAAAAGTCTAATTGTTTTAATTTTTTTCGGCCCGTTACTCAATTCGCGAATTTAATAATAAATATTAAAAGCTGGAAGATCGTACAACCAAACTCTCGATAGTTAGGAGCTATTTATTCTTTACGTTACAAAATAAGTTGCAATCAAAGTTTAAAATTTTGGGGGTTGAGAATTTTGTTTGGATTAAAGCTGTAGTTATGTTGTGTGGAATTTTTAGCAACCTTTTTTCAATAGTTTAAGACGACGTTTTTCGTCCAGTATTCTTTTATCTAAACCCTTTAGAATTGATCTTTTTATTTCTTTAATTCCGCTCAAACAAGCAAAGTAATTTTGAATACTACAATAGACATGATAAAAAGATAATGTTGGGAATTAAAACTCGCATAACCCGCAAGCTTCGAGAAAAAGAATTACGCCGAACTGAACGTGGCGAGATTTGATAAATAAATGAATTCCTGAATTGAATTTTCGCTCTAAGTAAACGCGTCTATCATTTTGGAATGTTTGTTGTTCAACATATTACAGGCTAAATGACGCACCAAGATAGGTAAATAAAAGCATATTGTTGCATTGTAGACGAGGCTAGAGAGTGTTGTATAATAACCATCTAAAACTGGCAAAATCCTTTTCACGGCTAGTAAGTGGCTTTTCAGGGTATACTTTTCGTCAGAATACTACTAATTATTTTTTATTTAAGAGCACAGCGGGTATTCATCTTTTGCAAAATATATATTCCGTACTCAAAAAAACACTTGATAATAGACCAGCTTAGTGTAGAATGCAGAAGTAATACGTTTTAATTCTCGATACTATTTTCATGTGTCCCAAGGCAATGACGATTCGCGAGAAAATCTGTACGTTTTTTCAAGTAACTCGAATCCCTATTCCAACTGACAAGCGCGGAAAGTGCGAAACCCGACAGAGAGAACGCTTCATGAATACTCTCTCATTAACACAACCTATCGTGCATCGTTAAAATTTAAATAACTCGCTCCCCCGATAATTATAGAAGAATATCGTGGCCGCGGTTCGTGTCTTTTGTTTTACGTCAAATGCGACTCATAATAGGTCAGCCAATATCAATACAAACTCCAACATTTGTGGCAAATCTGGCATATTTTTTCCTTTGTTCAAAAAGATTATATGTATACTATACTTAGCGTGTTAAAAACGTCTTTTTGACATTTTACGAGCTCACCTTAGATACCAAAAAGATGACAATTTTCCATGAATACATTTGTATCTTTTTAACTTCAGATTGTTTGGTGGAGTTAAGTTTTAATCTCAAATATATCCGTGACTGTATAGTTTAGTGTCTATCGCACATTAAGGTGTAACAGTTCCTGTTTTGCTCTTTCAGATAAGATGCCCTTCAAGCAGGCTTGGGTTGTTTATAGCTTCGGATCTGCTCTCTTTGTGGTTCTTTACGTTAGAGTACTTAATGAGGTAATAACAAGAAGTTTGCGCGCACGGCCAAGATAACGCCGCCATCCCTGTACCTCATTCTGATAAAAAGGGAGATCTCTTTACGACGGAAGTACAAGTGGAGTGTACAAGATAAAATCACCGCTTATTCAAGCACGTAACAGCCACACTAATTACTTGCGACAAACTTAGCCTTTAACAAGCGGTCTCTCAGCCGTGATCAAGACTACTTATTGAAAATTAAGACTTTTGCAATATAAACGAGCACAAAGCGGTGGTAACGAAAAACTAGACGCGAGAATAGGGGAAGGGGGACAATACACATTGTTTTTTTGCACTGTTCTGGTTCTTATTAGCGATAATGGGGCTAGTGGGACTATTGGCTAGGCGCCACTTTCCCGGCTCGAGCGCTTAATCCGTACGATAGTGACTGTAGCGACTTGCACCGACTTGACGACGCAATACAAAATGTTGCTGAGTGCTTGCAGCGTGTTTAAAGCTACTGAAAGTATTGGCTGTACACGGAGAAGATTATTATTTCCGTCTAATCAATTTCTACTCGTTATTTCGTTATCAGTGGATCGTAATTAGGCCCGTAATCAGATAGAACCGCCCGTATATGTACGTTAATTTCACGCCAAATTACGGTGCGTGCAAATGAAACGGGCTTAATGTATCGAGCCATGTGCTAATTAAAGGGAGAGTGAAAAGTACAACTCGCAGCTCACACACAGAGCTGTTCATTTCGTCTGTTCGTCACACAGCTAATGAACGCTGGCAGTTTGCTAGCGGCAAATGAAATTGCTTTGAGCTTCATCAAATAAACTTGGTTGTATTTAACGAACTAGTGCTCACAATGGGTGAAGTATCTTTGAGTAATTAGAAGTCTCATTAGCTTTAGGTTTCGGAGGAATCAATTCTATTGTGGTATTTGTCTTTCGTTCACACTTTGATCTCACACGTTATATAGAAGAACACAAAAATCCAAACATAAAGCAAACGATACCGCTTCACATACCCCTCAAAGGGTATCAAAGGCCAACTGTAGTACTCTTCATGAATGGGGTTTTTATTCAAGGTACTAAATTAACTGATATTCAGTTTTGACAGACAATTAATTTCATTGACGTGTTAGATGACTGAAGTTGAACCGTGCGTATTGTTATGTCATAATTCATATACAGATACAATTTGTCTCTAGTTTACACCTACCATTAGTTGAAAATGGCACTACGTTGTCGAAGCAATAATAACCCACGCTATCCCCAGAAGCTCTTTCGTAAACAAAACATCAATATGTATTCAGAGATTTCACAAACTTTAAAGCATAAAAAATAATGTGGGTTAATAACCATCTACCATTTAATCAGAGAGCTAGAATATTCTACCCTGCGTTCAGTTACAAATATCAAAATACCATTTAACATAACTCCGTTTTTAGCATCTCCATATTTTATTGCAATTACTGGTATAATTAGTTGATTTGGGATATTATCGTACAGATAATTATCGCATCAAAGGTAATCGTCTTACATGAAAGCAAAGGTAAGGTAACTATGAGAGCAATTTCAAGACTGATGGTGACATTCTACTTGTAAACTCCACTTGAAAAAGTTCGGACTCTTTTTCTTAAAACAGGTGTTTGGAGCACTACAGGTCTTGTGTTGTTAAGAATCTGCTGTTGTGAAATTACCCATTGTATAATTTGGTATTTTATCGGATTAAAATGCCGAACAAAAGAGAAATCCTTGTTGTTAATGTAGAAAGGTTGTAAATCCTGTCACGACTCTTATGTAGTAATATTTGGGGTAGTTGTTTTAATACTTTTAATTTATTTTATCTTCCGTGTTAGCAGAGCTTTCTTAAACAAGTTTTATTCATTGGGTTCGTATATATCTTATTTATCATTCGCTACTGCATTTTATCTACGAAAGTGAAAGTTAAAACGAGTCCAACCGTTAGTAAAATAAGTTCATACACCGTCCAATATTCCTTACTTTGCGGGGTCTTAATCACGGAAGAAAATCGAGTACTGTCCGTGTGGTTAACACTCAGTCACTACGCCGAGCAACACGACAACAGCTAGCTTCCGGGTCATTCTAGTAGCGAATAAATGTTTAACACAAGAGAAAGGCTTCGGCCCCACAGCTATCACAGTGACGGTCAAGTGATTAGGGCAAACCTCGCACGTGTTGACTTTTAATCTCAAGAATAGAAAAGAACAAAAAATATCCGTGTTGCGTGACCTGTCAAGAGATCTTCAAGACGCTTACCTACAAGAAGCAAATGGCTATTTCTTTGGGGGTAGTTTTCAGGCGTACACAGTGTACAGGGAAGCCACGGCTATCTACGTACACATAGCTAATAGATTTCTATTTGTGGGGGGAGGGAGGGGGTAGTTTTCAGCCGTGCATCGTGTACTTAGAAAAGCCACGGCTACCCAGCTACACAAAGCTAAGTTTAAGCACCTTCTTTAAGAATCTTATCAGTTGGTGGGGGAAGAATACGTTTATTTGAAAGATCACTCACAACTTTTGTCGAACTTCTGAGTTACAGTTGATAGCAAGAGAGAAAATATACTTTTCATAGATGTCTGGTACATTGTATAATGTAGTTAAATACAACATGGGCTTATATGCTGTGTTCAGCATTGTTTGTTATTGTTCGTTTGTTATTGTTAGGTGTATATGAAAAATATTAACAAATTAAGGACCTGATTTGTCAAAGGCAGCTACAAGAACCCTATTCAGCCTGATCTTAAAAGATTCTAGTGGCGCAGGCATAGATATTATATGCTAAAGATTTGGCGAAACTACAAAAGGAGCATTTTAGGCGTTCGAAAGCTAGGGAATGCGTTTTCCGAGATCCTATGGCTTAGCGCTTTGGTCTGTCTATAGGTCTGTCTATAGGTCTGTCTATAGGTCTGTCTATAGGTCTGTCTATAGGTCTGTCTATAACTTAGAGCCGTCCGGGTCTTAGAGACCAGGGCCGGGTTCCTGGAAAGCAGGTTAGCGCGCTAGCCCAAGGATAAATATGGCCTTCTTGACATTTGATTGGATAAACAGGGCATTAATCCCTGGATTAGCCTTAACCTGCTTTCTAGGAACCCGGCCCAGAAAAACCCTATAAGAGGTCTAAAAAAAAGTTGATTCCGCTCTTACATCCTGCGGCAAAAGAACCTAGTTGTACCTGCCTACACGGCTCTTTTGAGTAGCTTTCACCACAAGACGTCTTCTAGACTTCTACTACTAGAAAGCATCTGGAAGGTAGTATGGTCTGGTTGTGACTGATAAATACCAAGAAGAGATTTTATAACTTTCTACAGTCTGAAGAATTACATAGATTACCTGTCTTCGTGGTGTACTTTTTTAATTGTCTATCATATCCTGCCTCTACCGTAATGATTTTTGCCTAGCTGTTTGCTGTTATATCCTGCCTCTACCGTAATGATTTTTGACTAGCTGTTTGGGCGATAACTCTACGGTACCGTAATGATTTTTGACAAGCTGTTTGGGCGATAACTCTACGGTACCGTAATGATTTTTGACTAGCTGTTTGGGCGATAACTCTACGGTACCGTATTGATTTTTGACTAGCTGTTTGGGCGATAACTCTACGGTACCGTAATGATTTTTGACTAGCTGTTTGGGCGATAACTCATTTTAACTCAAGATTTTATAACTTTCTACAGTCTGAAGAATTACATAGATTACCTGTCTTCGTGGTGTACTTTTTTAATTGTCTATCATATCCTGCCTCTACCGTAATGATTTTTGCCTAGCTGTTTGCTGTTATATCCTGCCTTTACCGTAATGATTTTTGACTAGCTGTTTGGGCGATAACTCTACGGTACCGTAATGATTTTTGACTAGCTGTTTGGGCGATAACTCTACGGTACCGTAATGATTTTTGACTAGCTGTTTGGGCGATAACTCTACGGTACCGTAATGATTTTTGACTAGCTGTTTGGGCGATAACTCTACGGTACCGTAATGATTTTTGACTAGCTGTTTGGGCGATAACTCTACGGTACCGTAATGATTTTTGACTAGCTGTTTGGGCGATAACTCTACGGTACCGTAATGATTTTTGACTAGCTGTTTGGGCGATAACTCTACGGTACCGTAATGATTTTTGACTAGCTGTTTGGGCGATAACTCTACGGTACCGTAATGATTTTTGACTAGCTGTTTGGGCGATAACTCTACGGTACCGTAATGATTTTTGACTAGCTGTTTGGGCGATAACTCTACGGTACCGTAATGATTTTTAACTAGCTGTTTGGGCGATAACTCAACGGTACCGTAATGATTTTTGACTAGCTGTTTGGGCGATAACTCAACGGTACCGTAATGATTTTTGACTAGCTGTTTGGGCGATAACTCAACGGTACCGTAATGATTTTTGACTAGCTGTTTGGGCGATAACTCTACGGTACCGTAATGATTTTTGACTAGCTGTTTGGGCGATAACTCTACGGTACCGTAATGATTTTTGACTAGCTGTTTGGGCGATAACTCAACGGTACCGTAATGATTTTTGACTAGCTGTTTGGGCGATAACTCAACGGTACCGTAATGATTTTTGACTAGCTGTTTGGGCGATAACTCTACGGTACTGTAATGATTTTTGACTAGCTGTTTGGGCGATAACTCTACGGTACCGTAATGATTTTTGACTAGCTGTTTGGGCGATAACTCTACGGTACCGTAATGATTTTTGACTAGCTGTTTGGGCAATAACTCTACGGTACCGTAATGATTTTTGACTAGCTGTTTGGGCGATAACTCTACGGTACCGTAATGATTTTTGACTAGCTGTTTGGGCGATAACTCTACGGTACCGTAATGATTATTGACTAGCTTTTTGGGCGATAACTCTACGGTACCGTAATGATTTTTGACTAGCTGTTTGGGCGATAACTCAACGGTACCGTAATGATTTTTGACTAGCTGTTTGGGCGATAACTCTACGGTACTTTTTTAATTGTCTGCCATATCCTGCCTCTACCGTAATGATTTTTGCTGTTTGGGCGATGACTCTACGGAGCTCGTCGGGGTTCTTCGGGCGATGCATTAACCTTGAAATTGGCTATTTATTTTTTTCGTGTACTCATCAGGGGTCACCAAAGAGATCCAGTGCCACCAAGAGCTAGAACAAAGCCAAAAATAGCTGTTTTTAAAAAGGCAAACACCTTTGATCACCCGTGATGCATTGCCAGCTTACCCTACCCGTGATGCATTGCTTACTCACCCTACCCGTGGTGCATCGCCAGCTCACCCTACCAGTGATGCATTGCTAACTCACCCTACCAATGATGCATTGCCAACTAACCCCACTCGTGATGCATTGCTAACTCACCCTACCCGTGGTGCATTGCCAGCTCACCCTACCAGTGATGCATTGCTTACTCACCCTACCCGTGGTGCATTGCTAGCTCACCCTGCCCGTGATACATTGCTTACTCACTTTCAAGACGTGGCCTCTGGAAAAGACAAGCTTCCCACTCTGTTTAGACATGATCACTGGAAAAAACAAGCTTCCCACTCTGTCTAGACATGACCACTCGGAAAGGAAGCTTCTCACTCTGTCTAGACGTTGCCCCTGGAAACACAAGCGTTTTCATAATAATTGGTTGTATAATACGATCGAAAACAGGCGCGTACACATGGAAGAGCGTTAAAAAGTATCTTCTATTAGAGTCGGTTTTAAATAAACGTTTTTATTACAAATTATTTACGTTAGTTTGAGGTATCTTTTAGGGGGTAAATTCATGCCTAACCACGCCCACTTTAGTATCTTTTAGGGTTGAAATATAACCAGACCACGCCCACCTTAGTATCTTTTAGGGTTGAAATATTACCAGACCACGCCCACTTTAGTATCTTTTAGGGTTGAAATATAACCATGTTTTGTTTTCAAAAAATCCCGACAATGATCCCCATCCGGCCATAAAGTGGGTTATTTCTTATTAATGAATCTTTAAATACTATGCTTTTTTTATATGTTAGCCATAACTGCGCACCCCCCTTAGCCAATACTGGGGGCGCGCATGGAGAAATCTTCACATTGAAGACCCGGGGCATTTAAAAGTTAGTTTATACATTAACTTTACACCGGCGTAGATATTACCAAATAGTCATTTTCTTTATCATGCGTCGCGTTTCATTAATAAGAGCAACAATTTAGCGGAAGCCTAAAATAGGGGAGGTGCTAATCATGACGAATTTGGTTAAAATTACCGGGGGAATATCCTGACTAAATTCCCTACTTGACCAGATTCCCTCCGTGAACACAAGTACGATTGCATTGTGGGATTGTTACGCTCTCGCACTCTCGGCTCGCAAGGCACATGGGTAGTGTGGCTTGCGTGCACATGTTTAGTAATGATTTACCGCTGAACCCTTCTACAGTTCCCTGTGTGTTCACGTTCCCAAGTTTGTCTATCTGAAGTGGTGGTAGGGGGGGAGGGGGTGGTGGTATTGAGCTTGTTGTTTTCAAATGACCACACAACAGAATCAGGAGGATTTTTCTCCAACAGCATTTCGATGATCGAATGAATAAAAACAAAATCTTCGCTTCGCTTTGTCCATTTTGTCAGATTTTTGGGCAATTAATGATTTTTCCCATTTCCATGTAATAAGCAAATAAACCAAACAGGGCGCGCGGGTGTAAGGAAGGTAAAAAAAAAAAAACGTAACAGCTGGTTTCCATCTAACCCCCTTCTTTGATAGCGTATGTGATGATAAAAACTGCGCCTTCACACATTTTAATAACAAGAACTTTATTGCGAGCGGAATAATAGCTGCATTTTTTAACATCAAACATTTCTGAAATTTTGAGATTGCCGAAAGAAAAATATTTCGACCATTCATATTTCAATAAAATTATATAGCAGTTGCTTTCTACAAAACAAATATGAACTCACTTTTAAAGAAATCGACCTTATAAATGTCTCAAATTGGAAAGTACCGGATTTAGCCGGAGAGTCTACCTTCGCCCTCTACACAATCATGCTTTTCCACCACTTTTCCACCACTTTTCCCACACACTTCCCTGTCAGTAGGGAGCAATAAAGAAGCTCTTGTCTCTAATGAAAGAACTAGAATGGCACTGCGTACTAGGTCTAATGACTTAGATCCCAATACTTATTGTTAAGAACATGTCCCTCGCCCCTCTCCATGTTATGTCCAATGTTTGTGGTATGTTCGCCGGTTCGTCATCTTCACTCCGTTCAGTCCAACGTTAGGGTGGTACTGTTCCGTTCCTTTCCCAAATCCATTCCGTCCAATGCGTTGTTATCGTGGGAGTGGAAGTGACAAGCAGTTCGCGTTAGAGCACGTCCGCTGTTCCGTGTAGTCCATTCCACTCCGTCATGTCAAGAGGGGGCGCAATGTGTGTTGTCAGTTCATGGGACCAGGTGTGATCATTTGAGTTCTTTTATTACGCATTGTGCAGTTCGTGCCGTTGTCCGCTATGTACGTAGTAGCGCAAACTTCCAGCGCGTTTATGTACATTACCTTGGGTGACGCGGGTGTTGTTTACGTGCGGGGGCGTTTTCTTGATGACTCGTTCCGCGGTGGATCGGCGAGCATCACCTTGAGCTTCATGCCCAGGACATCGTGACCGTGCAAACCCTGTATTGCGGCATCGGCAGATTGCTTGGCCGCGAACTTCGCGTAGCCAAAGTTCCTCTCCTTCATCATCCACACGTCGATCAGGTTGCCGAACCTGCTGAAGACGTCCTTTAGCACGTGGTCCGGCGGGGGCGCGGGATTACACACGATGAACAGACGCGACGCGACGTCCGCATTCTGATCGGCGAGGGGGGCCGGGGCGGGCAGTGCGGCAGTCGTGTACACAGGGCTACCATCAATGCTGAACCCCGCCATACTTGGCAAAGAACTCTTCGAGTCATACATGTGCTGCATGCTCGTGTCATTGCCACCCGGTCGACCGCTTGGCGGATCCTCGGCGAACTTTACCACTAATTTATTGCCCGGTGGGTATTCAAAGCCATTGAGCTTTTCCTTGGCGTAAATAGCAGAGCCAACGCTGTTATAGGTGACATATGCGAACCCCTTGGACTCTCCCGTGTTGTAATTGCGCTTCAGATCGCATACCTGCATGCCCGGGATGATGTCAAAGAGGCGAACTACCTGCTCCTGCGTGACGGCTGTAGAGATGATGACGAACAGTCGCATGGGCGTGTGCGAGTTGGCGATGGACTCTGCTACCTGTGCGGCGGCCGGGTTGACTTGGGTCTGGTTTGAGAAGAAGTCCAGAGCTTGCTGGTGCATGGCCGGCTGGACAGTGGGCTGTGGAATAGCGGCTGCTGGGAACATGGCCGGCTCAAGAAAAGGGTTGAGAGGTACGCCAAAGGCTGGCGTGGCACTCGCTACAGCGGCTGCATCCCGTGCAATCTTATGAGACTTGGGTTCTGCCCACACTGCCTTCAGGGACTTATCACAGTTCTCAAGTGCCATAGCCGCTGTTGAAGACTTGTGGAATTTCACGTAACCGTAGCCTTTGTTTTCTCGAGTTTTGTGATCACGCACAATCTGCACATACTCAATGTCACCAAAGCTCTCAAACTTTGAGCGTAGGTCTTCGTCATTAAAGTCTTTAGGACAGATGACAAACAGTCTTGTCATAGTCGTTTGGTCTTGAAAGTCTGACTTCCCCCCAGAGTGTTTAGATTGGGCAATCATTGCCTGGAATGAACAGAGAAATTCAGTTACAGTTTGAAGTCAGAACAAGTGTGTCATGATGTTAGGTTGACAGTAATATAGTAATTCTTGTCGGTTATTTTAAAACTGTCCACAATTAAGGCTCTCTCGCTGAAGTGGATGGAATTAGTCAATATCATGCCCCCAAAAACAGTCTACAAGCTATATGAAGCTGTTTGTGGGTACCTAATCTCATAAAATCTGTAATCCTTTAGTTCGTAGAATTACACAAGCAAAAATACTGCGTTGTCTGTTTTTCTAGTATCATCTTGGAAATCTACGGAAGTCTATGATACATAAAATCATAGAACGTGAATGGGGTGAGTGTGGAACAAGTATAGGAATATACAGCACAGGAAAGCCTAGAACACTCGGCATATATGTATAGCCGCACGATTCCGTTGATACACTTCATGTTATCTGCGAGTCATGTGAGCATCCCTTAATGATTTTGTGCGAAAAGCGGTCAAAAGTAGAGTACTTGTGTCTGTGCCCTGTGCTCTGTCTTGATGCAAACAAGTTGACTCTGTCTTGATGCAAACAAGTTGAATGGTGCGTTCATAGATTATATATATCATCCAAGAAGTTGCTAATGGGTTATTGTTGTTAAAGGATGTTCCTTCGAATAACAGCCTCCGTGATAAAGGAATTAAATGAAAAATGATTGAGATGAAAACCTTGTTGACGTAACACCCTACTCATACCAAAAAATGAATCGTCTTTACAAGCTGTTTAACTAGGTTTCACATTTCCTTATTTTATCCTTAGCTACATACCTTACAAGGCAGTTCTAACTGTATACAGTAAATCAAGGTAAGGCTTTTTGAGAAAACCACAGCAGAGAGGAAAAGGAAATTTGAACAAGACCTTGCTTTTGGAGACTAAAACACAACATTCTATTCTCCAACCCATGTTTATGGTGAATTCAGCTTGGTCTGAGTATAAAATTAGGGCTTTCTTTAGTTTCGGTCATTTTCACCATAGTGGGCTGAAGTATTTTGTCACAAAACAGTAAATCCATACAGATAATGTAAATTATAAATAAATCTGTTTTTGACAGTATTAGCATTCTTCTTTAAACCTGAAGTAGATAGTTCATAGCTGGTTAAGCCAATGAGCTTGTTTTAGTCACTGTAACTTTGTTTTGTGGTGTACTGTTCATGGTGTATATGTAAGACAATATTTTTCTTGTAGTTGTCACATCAACATTCACCAAAAATGCATTCAAGGAAGCAGCAAGAAAGGCTTATGCACTCCATAGCACAGGGCACGAAAGATTTTTTTATTCAAAATAAGAATGCATTTACTAAACTGTGGCTTATGCACTCCATAGCACAGGGCACGAAAGATTTTTTTATTCAAAATAAGAATGCATTTACTAAACTGTGTTCATAATCTACATGATAAAAAATAGTTTGAGCAAGTTGGGAATTTTGAGAAAGTAATCAAAAGCCATACAAAAATGATCCTGTTATTATTCTCAGAAAATATTAAAGTTGTACCCTATTTATTTTCTCTAGCTTTTTGATTATCAGGCATGTTGTAATTAGAATGTTGGTCTAGGGATTTGCATAATGAAAATAAACTGTGATGGATCGAATAGAAAGAAAAAGCATTATTGGGATAATCTGCTAATTCACTTAGCAGAACTGACCAATGCAAATAGTGCATTTGAGCACCGTAGCACTTTAGACCATAAATTCATAAAATCAGGTGTGTCTTTCAAGTAAAAAAAAGCAATTTGTACTGTAGAAAGTCCATAATAAAATGTGCTTGTAAAATGCCCCTAAAGGACAATATATCTTATACCTCCGAGACAGACATAAGTTACAGTAGTTTTCTTTGTGTGTTACCACACACTACACAATATCATACCAGTCAAATACACCTTGAAATAGCTTGTGTGAGATCCTTACATCAATATGGAATCTCTGGGAAATAAGACTTTTAAGTGAAAGACAAAACCTGTTCATACACTACATCACAAGCCTGTACATAAAAAAAATAGTGACACTTGAAAATCACAACTTATACAAGTCAACCATCTGAAAAACTCTAGTTTAAGCTACCAGTATTACTACTAGACATAAAAAATACTGTACATCTCAGTAACGAAAATATGTTTTATCAATCAGGTATCGCATGAATCTAGAACAAATTAAAGTCCCCTCTTCATTCAGTAGCCCAGTACTTTATGTAACTGTATAGTCTCTGTTGTAATGGTCTATATTTTACCTTGAGACGGAAGTGTAAGGCAAGCTGCTGTCTCCTATAGAACTCAATGTCTCTAAAGGTGACTAAATTTTGAATACTTTCAGGAGTAAGCATCATGTCTCACTAGAGGTCTTGGGGTGCCAACAACCTGTGCTCTGATTAACAGGGACTGCGGATCTGATTTGCTTCAAGGTCTACAGGGTATCTATAGTGATTACAGAACACCTGTGTGGTCACTGACAAATGATGTTGACACTACCAGCCAATAAGAATGCAGTATTTATAACCGATTTACCCATACCTGTGGTGTGAGCTTCATTCAATATATAGAACTGTGCTTTGAGTAAAATGTTTGTAGAAATAGCTACCTCATAAAACATGACAACAAGACACAATAAAACTGTTGAAGATAGAATTATTATTGTTTAGAGAGGAGAAAAGAATAAAAAATTGAAAGCATTGAAGAGTCTTCTAAAACCGTGGTTCATTGGTATGCTGTTAAATGCTGGGTGTTCTCTTAAGAAACACCTCTCCACAGAAATAAAAATTGACAAACTAGAGCTTCTTTTATTGCAGTCAATTAGTGGTGAAGAAACTCACACATATTTTTTTTGCACTTTGTCTTATTTTAATTATTTTTTTTCCCAGAAGCAATTTAATAATTCAGAAATGCATAGATCATAGAAAATCCATGTGAAGTGATCCTATCTGGGTGCACCTGTAAACTGAATTTAGAAATCGGATATCTACTTCTCTAACAACTGGTATTCCACTTAAATGAAAGTATAGTGTTACAGAGGAATCAGGTAAACCCAAGAAGGAAGAATGGAGAAAATTGAAAAAGAATTAATTGTGTAAGAAGTCCTCAAGTAGATGTACACAATTAAATAGTAATTGTTTGATACTGTTCTATTTCTTAATCTTATCAGTGACAATCTCTATGTGCTAATCAACTGGATATTTAAGATAACCTCTAGGCAATTAAAACTAGCAGAGAAGCAAGAAAAAACTGTATACCCAAACATCTTCAAACAAATATACAAGCTCTCTTATTTTAAATAATAGATCAATTAGAAACTTAGAGCATAGGGTACTGTATTATAAAGAAAGAGCTTCTTACAACTAGCTATAAATATATTTTTTCCTTGCATTTCAAATCAAATAGGAAGGACAAAAGATTTTTTATCTCTACCACTCCGTTACTGGTGTTCCATTGATGTAAAGGCATGTACCACCAATAGAATATTACTGAAGGGGCCTCAAATTTTCAGTCTACTGCATTCAGAGAAACAAAATATATTTGAACTAATTGTTAATTTTGCATTATTTGTGTGAGAACCAAAATTATGCTTACAATCAATTTGATATTTCTCCATTTCACATTTTTTTTAAACAGTTATCATTTTTTTGAAAACTTAAGTGGCAGCAACATGGTTATTTGAATCTCACTATTAGCTAAAAGTACAGCTGAAATACTGTAGTTCAGTATTATTAAGGGTTTACCTTACAAAGTGAAGCTTGCACTAATTGTTTCAGGATTATCTTACTTGGAATCAGCAAAAAAAATTAACATTAAAATGTTTTTAAGTTCTCTTTAAAATATTTACACAAAATGGGGAGCCTTGAACACATGTGCAACTACAGAAAACAGAAAGAAACAATATGTTGCCTGAAAAAAAATATATATAGAAAGACTCAAAGCCTGCTAGTGAAGGTACAACTTGTTCAAGACAAAATAGCACATTCATAAATAAATATAAACAAGGGATGAATGTAGCACCACTCAAAATGGTATTCTTCATTTGATGGCTCCAAGCTGTAAATATCTTTGCATTGTAAAACAGCTGCTTTGGAATTCAGTAATTTGGGAGTTTTGCTTGGCTTTATGGGGGGCATATCAAAATTAAGGAATGGTAGCTTGATAATTAGTGTAGCAGTATGAGAATTCTTTCTATCCTTGAGTGCCAACTTGCTTTATAACTTGCTCTATCTGATGATTTAGGAGACTTACTATTTACTAAGTAGTTACAGTAGTGTGAAACAAAAAAAATGTGACAATGCTTATCAATCTTCATTCGATTGGATAAACCTTTAAGCAGTTTTTAAAGAAAAGGAAAACAAATAATATGGCTGTATTTGTTCACATGTCACAGCGACACTTTATAGAAAATATAACTTTAAAGCAAATCTTAACTATAGCATCAAAATTGAAGGATTAAGAAAATGCAATAAAGGTATCAACAGAATTAAATTGTAACAGTTCTACGGTGGATACTTTATTTCAGATAATATTTCTGCTCGCAGGTCCTTGGTGTTTAAAACAGTTGATAAAAAGATTACATTGTGTTTTTAGATTGGACTTCCTTGTAACATTTCCTAAACAAATTTTCCCTCTTGTCTGATAATCCAAAGTCAAAACAAAGCCGACTTATGCAGTAGATCATCACCAATTTAAGAATATATTCAGTTTTTCTTGGTCATAATTTACGCCGAGGTATTAGAAGTGATCAGCTGGTAGAACATGAATAATTCAACTCTCTAAATCTTTGGTGTTGACGGCGAATATCTAGACACCGCTATATCATTAGCCATCGAGACTTCCATATTCGACAAGTTCACGAAAAAATAAAAATACAGAAAGCAAGCATTCTATAACTACGGACACCGACGCACGACTCCTTTAATCTGTTGTAACAAGTTTTTTTTAACGAATTTCGCCACAAGGCACATGGTACTCAGAGACGCGTAAATTAACACGCGTTCCTTTACAAATTTTAACTACTCTAAACCACAATATGTAATACGTGAAAAAGATCTTTCTCTTCCAGTCAATACCTTAATAGGCTTGGGATCATCTCCAATGTTTCGTCCGTCCATTTCTTCGCAAGCGAGAGCTGCTGACGATGCCTTTACAAACTTTACATAGCAAACTCCGCGATTTTCCTTAGTGGCTTTGTCTTTTACAACCCACACGTCTTCAATGGTCCCGTACTGTTCGAAAGCTGATCTTATATCCTCTGCATTATGTCGCTTACTACAAACGATAAAGACTCTAGAAAAAGGTGGATTATCCACGTCTATTCGGCCGGAATTTGAGCTGGTATCCATCATTTGACTCGAAGCCATCTTTGCCGGCAACTGCAAGACTGCAAGACGGACTATGACCCCATGGACTTCTGGGAGTAAGGGAGCCACAGGGAGCCCATGCCAAGCAGGGAGTTCTCTTCCAAACAGATTCGCAAGAGTTTAATGTATTATCTGGTAGCAAGAGAGGTCTCTTTCTGGTAGTAAGAAATCACAATGCATGAACAAATTCAATCCCTTATCTGTTACTATTGTAAAGAAATAGAATTAATACATTTTGGAGAGCTGGACTGGAGAGCTCCGCAACATTGTGAGAAAAACCACAAGAGTCTGTCCCAGAAGTCTAACACACTCTTTTTTTTATAAGAACGTCCAGCCTGAGATTTCACCAAATTTTAAGAACATGCTAAGAATATGCCGAGGCTCAAATAGCAAGAAAGTATTGCTTTTCTAGTCCTAATGCGTTCTAAAATGCAGAATCAAACTGTGCTCATAATAACAACCAAATATTATTGCTATTGATCATTTGTATAATTCTCTTCCTAAGGCCAAGTAAAAATAAAAACATGTTAATCGTCCTGATAAGATCAAAATAGGAAGCATGCGGCCCTTTTTATTTATTATCTTTTATTAATTTTTTCTCCTTGGGTTATCAAAGATTTGTACGATTCACAAAGGAAATTTCCGCGATGTTGCGAACGGGTGAAAAAAAATTGTAAGAAAAGCCTTGAAACGGGAACGCCTGCCTTTATTTCAGTGTCCAGGCACCGCTAACGCACGACATTTGAACTTCTGAGGATCAAAAAATAAAAAAAAGCAGCAGAAATAGCTAAATAAAAATAACATAAAATATTGATGCGGCCCCGAAAAAAGGATGCGGGCGGGGACGATAAACATGTCTTTTTTTTACTTGGCCTAATAAGCAGTAATTTGGTATCATATTTTATATATTTAAGAACACCGTTTTAAGAACATATTCAGCCTTAACATGTCCCAAATAAAAATGGCCCGGCCTTAACAGAAAATTAGAAAGCTTTGAAGAAAAACTAGGTTTCCGAATTATACAACTCGGACTTGGCCACTTCAGGACCTAGATGAAAGGCAGACCACACACCCAAGCACGCGCTGAAATATCCTATGACAACTAAAAGCTCCACGACTAGACTATTTCGGTCCCAGCACCGCAATTTAACAACCAGGCCCGTAGCCAGGGGGCTCCGAAGAACCCCCTCCCCCCCCCCCCTACTTGACTGGAAGGCCCGCTCTAATGAAGGAAAATTGAGTACAAAAGCGAGCTACCTAAGAGAAAACGCTAAAAAGGTAAACAACCCCCCCCCCCCCGCTAAAAATCCTGGCTACAGCTGCTAACTGTGCAATGCAAAGGCTGCAAAGACAACCGTGCATTAATAGGGAGCGACAATAACCAGGTTCTTAGCCCTGTCAACGCTACGCACAGCAATCGAGGTCTATCTAGACACATCAGGTCTTTGAGCTCCAAATATTGTGCTTTAATCGTAATACACGCGCGTATGACTTCTTTTGTGTACAATAGACAGGACAAATAAACATGGAAGAAAGACTAAGAAAAGCTCGCGATTTGTCCATCATTAAAATAATATCAAGGGTGGCGGAGCTTCGAGTGTCTTAGTTCTTCGTAATGCTTCTGTGAAACTGGTACCACAAAGTCTTCTTGGGTGTGTGTTTCGACTACAAAGAAGCTAGAGTTATACCCACAGAGGTAAGGCTGGTAATTCTATTCTTTTTCACTGCGTTCAGCCGAATAGAAAATATTGGTAGTTTCTTGATGTTACGGAACACCAGCACCAAAAACACAATGGAACAAAAGCCAAAAACAAAGACCTTAGAACGAGACAATGAAATACAAAGGCAAAGGCCTTGAGCACCAAAAACAAAGCTCTCCGTAACACCAAGGAATACCCAAAATATTTATTGTCTTTATTATAAAATAAGAGAGACAACATGTAGGAGGATAGCCATCCAGCTGGTTTAGTTTATTGAGTAATAATAGTAATAACAGTATAGGCGGTTAATATACAATATAATTGGCGAAAATCATCGATCTAAGGACAACTAGTTCAGTGAGCTGGAAGGCGTCAAGTGAAAATCATGACGCCAAAAACTGCATAATAAGGACATACTAAAGTCATGTGACGGAGAAGACAACAAAAGAAACAACAACAATCACATTAATACCGAAAATAAATTCATGTTTAGAGAGTGGTGGAGACATCGGAAAATTACAGAGTAAAGGATGGAGGGTCGCATGCAATGGTCAAGAATTGGAGTCCTCAGAGGGGAAGGGAATGGCATGAAACTGGAGTCCGCAGAGTGGAAGGGAATGACATGCAAAAGTTTAGGAATTGGAGTCCTCATAGGGGAAGGGAGGGGGCATGCAAAAGTTCAGGAGTTGGAGTCCTCAGAGGGGAAGGGAGGGGGCATGCAAAAGTTCAGGAAAATTGGAGTCCTTAAGATAAGGAGGAAAAAATAAAATTTATTAATTATAATTTTCGTGTTAACATCAAAATCATGTTCCAAAGTGACAATGCTGTGTTTTAAGAAAAGTCATCTACGTGTATTCGAAGAACTTCTTCTTGTCTTCTTGACCGACCTGACCTTCTCTCGCGTTGTCTAGATGAGAACAGGAAATCAATCAGTAAAGACCTGTATAAGCCCTATACTCACGCAGGAAATAAACTCATCTGTTATCAAATGAAAACCCAGGGATACAAGGGAAATAAGCTTTTCAAGTCATTTTCGGAATTCGAAGACAAGGAGCTACAGAACACTTCCCTGTACCGTTTAGCTAAAAACATATTTTTAATTTCCTTTTTTAAAGACTTAAAATGTTAAGCATTCCCGTCAATTTGATGTAAAACACATCAAGCAGTGATGGCTACCACCAAGGAGAAATGGGCATATCTCACCGTTTTAAATTTTCTTCTTCGATATGCCTTAGTCGGTTTCTTGCATCGTCATCTTCTGCAGTGCTGAAATCGTTATTGTCATCACCGAATTGTCCGATTTCCTAAAAAGAAAGATACGATAGTAGAAGTTCCCTTGATATTCCTAAAGTACCATAAGAAGGGCATCAGCACCAAATAACTCGCGTGCAGGTAACTCAAGCCATTTGGAAAAAAAATGACTCCTAATAAATACATGCCTTGATGCCGATGATGTCACCATCCTGAAGATGGAACGGGGAGTGGCGAAGGTTGACTTCTTTTGTCTTTCTTTTATACTTCTCACCATCTGCTTCAAGACAAGAATCCTGTTGTGGTAATAAAAAGTCAAGGTCTAGTTAATCATTGTCACGGAATTGATTGTCCCTATGTTTCTGTTTAAATAGTTACCCGGTGCCTTGTTTAGATAGTTTAAATAGTTAAACTAATATTTCAAGATGAATTTTTGATAGTGCGCATTTTTCAAGAACAATACGTTCTACAACACTTATGCAACCGGACTTGTGCTGAACTCTTTTATTTATTTATCATGAATACTGAACTATACTTGTAAGAATATTCGAATAAACAAAGTATATTTAAAATAGATTGTTATATCGTTATCCTGTCTCTGACAAAAAACGGTTCACGGGCTTTTCTCAGTAGATGGTACTGCGTTGACTTGTACGACAGAATACGTATAAAAAATTTCCAAGCAAGGTCACAGTATTTCCCGATATAAACCCAAATTAAGCTGGTATAAATAACACATTTATCATCATTTTTTTTTTGTCAAAATAGAAAAAGATCATACGCAAGGATCGGTCTGGTTCCGGGATCCTGATCGTAGTATAGGGATTAGGGTCGGGGTCCTGATCGTAGTATAGGGATTAGGGTCGGGGTCCGGATCGTAGTATAGGGATTAGGGTCGGGGTCCAGATCGTAGTATAGGGATTAGGGTCGGAGTCCTGATCGTAGTATAGGGATTAGGGTCGGGGTCCTGATCGTAGTATAGGGATTAGGGTCGGGGTCCTGATCGTAGTATAGGGATTAGGGTCGGGGTCCTGATCGTAGTATAGGGATTAGGGTCGTGGTCCTGATCGTAGTATAGGGATTAGGGTCGTGGTCCGGATCGTAGTATAGGGATTAGGGTCGGGGTCCTGATCGTAGTATAGGGATTAGGGTCGGAGTCCTGATCGTAGTATAGGGATTAGGGTCGGGGTCCTGATCGTAGTATAGGGATTAGGGTCGTGGTCCGGATCGTAGTATAGGGATTAGGGTCGGGGTCCGGATCGTAGTATAGGGATTAGGGTCGGGGTCCTGATCGTAGTATAGGGATTAGGGTCGTGGTCCGGATCGTAGTATAGGGATTAGGGTCGGGGTCCGGATCGTAGTATAGGGATTAGGGTCGGGGTCCTGATCGTAGTATAGGGATTAGGGTCGTGGTCCGGATCGTAGTATAGGGATTAGGGTCGTGGTCCGGATCGTAGTATAGGGATTAGGGTCGGGGTCCTGATCGTAGTATAGGGATTAGGGTCGGGGTCCTGATCGTAGGGGCTCATGGGAGACTATCAGAGCACGTGATACGATGGATACCGGACCCTGAGATAATTTACCTTCTTGAGAGGTTTACTGAGCTCCAGCCACTCGTGCTTTTGCCTTAAGTACTTGGCAAATCGTATGTTGTCTGGATTTAGGGCGAGTCGACTTCCGATGTACTGCCGAAGAGCTTGCGGTGTGGCGCGTTCTTTTGGATCGAAGATCACCTGATGATAACGAGGTGAAGTGTAGAAAATAAACAGACACAAGTTCACATTATACTCAGAATGAGTTGATCGGCTCTACACAGAATGTTTGAGAGGGCCTAGAGACATCCCCTGGGTACACCAATATCGGCTAAGATGATGCAACTCCCTCGTGACTTCTTAGGACATGTGATTAGGTATCATACCTTCATGTACCGTCCTAAATGCAAATACATGGAATTCAGAAGATAAACATACCTGAGTTGATCGTGAGTAAGTTCTTGTACTCGGTACACGTCTCCGCAAATTCAATAGGATCGCTGACGGGCTGAAAGTATTCAAAATTAAAGTATTCAAGTACAAGACATCCAGCGAAAGGTTTTTAGGTTACTTTTTTCACCGCATACACTAAATAATTTGAGAGTAATACAAGTGTACCTTAAGTGTTCTTCCTCTTTTAGTATTTGCACACTGAGCTCACTTGATGTCTTCAGCTTATGATATCTGAAACAAGAAGTATAGTGGTAAAAGTACAAGAATCCCTTTCGAAAAATGGTCTTTTCGCTCCCTAGGGCATAATGACTGAAATGATTTGACACCTCAATGTATGTCCAGGTATTTTACCCCCTCTGGCGCGGCAGCCATTTGCAGGGTCCTCTCTCTCTCTCTCTCTTACATGCATTTATACAAAAAAATGGTGTCTTAACTTGGCCTTACAGTCTCAAAAAATGGGAGGGGCCTGTACAGGACCCGAAATGATCCCCAGAAGTACCCCAACTGATCCCGGGACCCGAAACGATACCGAGGAGTCTCCGAAATCAACCCCACGGAATTGCGGTAATGGACAAAGGGAAAGCAGAAGAAAGCACTTCCAATTCTTAAAGCATAATTAAGGGTTGACAGCGAATCTATTTCTAAATAACATGACTTAAAAAACTTAAATTCCAATACAATACTTCTATTTATTACATTGCCCCGGCGGTAAACCCATAAACAGAGTCCAAAACAAATACACTACTTTTCATTGCTACTGAAAGAAGTACAACATAAACATAGCACAGCCAAAGCACAGCCTAGCTCAGAACAACCAAACTTTTGACCTTCGAAACATTTGCAGTTCCAACACATGACTCTGACACTATAAATCTCGTTTCCGGTAAACATCTCCCCTAAAAATCTATATTCATTTGACAACCAAACGTGTATTTCATCACGAAATCCATGTTCACACGAGCGAATATTTACCGACAGCCGGTTTGGCCGAGAAGATGGAATGACAAAAGCACACTGAGTAATGCACTCGAACAACCCTTTCACTACCGTTACAAAATATTAAGAGATTTTGTTGAAAGCAATATGTGAGTTTTGAATTTCCTTATGTAGTAGTGCGTACACCACTGCATGATTTCTCTCTATCTCTCTTTATGATAGGTCTTTCATTCACCGAACACAAACAAACATTTTCCTACGGGGAAGCAGAGGCATGTCTTATCTGTGGAGACTTTCTTTTATGGCTTGTTATGTATAAATGATTTATTCACGCCTGGTTCTTCAAATTACCATCACGAGAATTTTTATTTGGCCCCAATTGCTGACTCAACCAAGCTGTCGAAAGCTGTATTTCCAGCGCAGTCGTATATAAAAATCTAAATACTATGGTGGATAGTAACAAAAATGACGCTAAAATGTTTCATATGTTTTTAAAACTGAAAGCCAATCCTTCCACATTCCTTTTGTTTGTCTATTACTGCAATTCCGTGGGGTTCATTTCGGGGACTCCTGGGGATCATTTCGGGTCCCGGTATCAGTTGGGGTACTTTTGAGGATCATTTCGGGTCCTGGGATCGTTTCAGGTCCTGGGATCATTTCGGGTCCTGTACAGACCCCTCCCATTTTTTGAGACTGTAAGGCCAAGTTAAGACACCATTTTTTGTATAAATGCATGTAAAATTTATCAATTCGTTCAATGTTCCTTTGCTCTGTGCAGTATTGGAACAGTACATAAAAGAACGATGTTTGTCCTAGGCTTTAGCGTTGCTTTGATGCCTCGTGTTTCTAGATGTCAGATATTCGCCCTTTTCCGGTGAAAGATGTCTATGTCAACACGTTTCAAGATACCTCAAGGTGTGTCCAGGCATTCGCAAGACCCGGCCGGGTACTCCATGTATGACTTCCTGTACTCTGAGGTGATGCGGTGAAGGTATGTTCATACTCTAAAATTACAGACGGAAGGGTATCACTGCCGTTTCCCGATGACAGGATAATTCAATCTAAATTTATTTCCTTTTCAAGTATACGTAGACATTCCTAAATTAGCGCGGCAAGTCGGGGCGGGATAAATTGTTTATTTTTTTTGTTAATTTTGTTAAATTGAACAACATAAAGAACCTGTTATCTACCGCATTCCATTGACCGATCCCAAATTTGCCCAATGCATGCTTCTTACGTGGATTTCATCATAGGTCTCTCGTTAGATAGGTACATGTGCAAGGTCTCTCATTAAATAGGTACATGTGCAAGGTCTCTCATTAGATAGGTACATGTGCAAGGTCTCTCATTAGATAGGTACATGTGCAAGGTCTCTCATTAGATAGGTACACGTGCAAGGTCTCTCATTAGATAGGTACATGTGCAAGGTCTCTCATTAGATAGGTACACGTGCAAGGTCTCTCATTAGATAGGTACATGTGCAAGGTCTCTCATTAGATAGGTACATGTGCAAGGTCTCTCATTAGATAGGTACATGTGCAAGGTCTATCATTAGATAGGTACATGTGCAAGGTCTCTCATTAGATAGGTACACGTGCAAGGTCTCTCGTTAGATAGGTACATGTGCAAGGTCTCTCGTTAGATAGGTACATGTGCAAGGTCTCTCATTAGATAGGTACATGTACAAGGTCTCTCGTTAGATAGGTACATGTGCAAGGTCTCTCATTAGATAGGTACATGTGCAAGGTCTCTCATTAGATAGGTACATGTCCAAGGTCTCTCATTAGATAGGTACATGTGCAAGGTCTCTCATTAGATAGGTACATGTGCAAGGTCTCTCATTAGATAGGTACACGTGCAAGGTCTCTCGTTAGATAGGTACATGTGCAAGGTCTCTCGTTAGATAGGTACATGTGCAAGGTCTCTCATTAGATAGGTACATGTACAAGGTCTCTCGTTAGATAGGTACATGTGCAAGGTCTCTCATTAGATAGGTACATGTGCAAGGTCTCTCATTAGATAGGTACATGTGCAAGGTCTCTCATTAGATAGGTACACGTGCAAGGTCTCTCATTAGATAGGTACATGTGCAAGGTCTCTCATTAGATAGGTACATGTGCAAGGTCTCTCATTAAATAGGTACATGTGCAAGGTCTCTCATTAGATAGGTACATGTGCAAGGTCTCTCATTAGATAGGTACACGTGCAAGGTCTCTCGTTAGATAGGTACATGTGCAAGGTCTCTCGTTAGATAGGTACATGTGCAAGGTCTCTCATTAGACAGGTACATGTACAAGGTCTCTCGTTAGATAGGTACATGTGCAAGGTCTCTCATTAGATAGGTACATGTGCAAGGTCTCTCATTAGATAGGTACATGTGCAAGGTCTCTCATTAGATAGGTACATGTGCAAGGTCTCTCATTAGATAGGTACATGTACAAGGTCTCTCATTAGATAGGTATATGTGCAAGGTCCATAGTTAGATAGGTACATGTGCAAGGTCTCTCATTAGATAGGTACATGTACAAGGTCTCTCATTAGATAGGTATATGTGCAAGGTCCATAGTTAGATAGGTACATGTGCAAGGTCTCTCATTAGATAGGTACATGTACAAGGTCTCTCATTAGATAGGTATATGTGCAAGGTCTCATTAGATAGGTACATGTGCAAGGTCTCTCATTAGATAGGTACATGTGCAAGGTCTCTCGTTAGATAGGTACATGTGCAAGGTCTCTCATTAGATAGGTACATGTGCAAGGTCTCTCATTAGATAGGTACATGTGCAAGGTCTCTCATTAGATAGGTACATGTGCAAGGTCTCTCATTAGATAGGTACATGTGCAAGGTCTCTCATTAGATAGGTACATGTGCAAGGATCATCGTTAGATAGGTACATGTGCAAGGTCTCTCGTTAGATAGGTACATGTGCAAGGTCTCTCATTAGATAGGTACATGTACAAGGTCTCTCGTTAGATAGGTACATGTGCAAGGTCTCTCATTAGATAGGTACATGTGCAAGGTCTCTCGTTAGATAGGTACATGGGCAAGGTCTCTCATTAGATAGGTACACGTGCAAGGTCTCTCATTAGATAGGTACATGTGCACGGTCTCTCATTAGATAGGTACATGTGCAAGGTCTCTTATTAGATAGGTACATGTGCAAGGATCATCGTTAGATAGGTACATGTGCAAGGTCTCTCGTCAGATAGGTACATGTGCAAGGTCTCTCATTAGATAGGTACATGTGCAAGGTCCATCGTTAGATAGGTACATGTGCAAGGTCTCTCATTAGATAGGTACATGTGCAAGGTCTCTCATTAGATAGGAACATGTGCAAGGTCTCTCATTAGATAGGTACATGTGCAAGGTCTCTCATTAGATAGGTACACGTGCAAGGTCCATCGTTAGATAGGTACATGTGCAAGGTCTCTCATTAGATAGGTACATGTGCAAGGATCATAGTTAGATAGGTACATGTACAAGGTCTCTCGTTAGATAGGTACATGTGCAAGGTCTCTCATTAGATAGGTACATGTGCAAGGTCTCTCATTAGATAGGTACATGTGCAAGGTCTCTCATTAGATAGGTACATGTGCAAGGTCTCTTATTAGATAGGTACATGTGCAAGGTCTCTCATTAGATAGGTACATGTGCAAGGTCTCTTATTAGATAGGTACATGTGCAAGGTCTCTCATTAGATAGGTACATGTGCAAGGTCTCTTATTAGATAGGTACATGTGCAAGGTCTCATTAGATAGGTACATGTGCAAGGTCTCTCGTTAGATAGGTACATGTACAAGGTCTCTCGTTAGATAGGTACATGTGCAAGGTCTCTCATTAGATAGGTACATGTGCAAGGTCTCTCATTAGATAGGTACATGTGCAAGGTCTCTCATTAGATAGGTACATGTGCAAGGTCTCTTATTAGATAGGTACATGTGCAAGGTCTCTCATTAGATAGGTACATGTGCAAGGTCTCTTATTAGATAGGTACATGTGCAAGGTCTCTCATTAGATAGGTACATGTGCAAGGTCTCTTATTAGATAGGTACATGTGCAAGGTCTCATTAGATAGGTACATGTGCAAGGTCTCTCGTTAGATAGGTACATGTGCAAGGTCTCTCATTAGATAGGTACATGTGCAAGGTCTCTCATTAGATAGGTACATGTGCAAGGTCTCTCATTAGATAGGTACATGTGCAAGGTCTCTCGTTAGATAGGTACATGTGCAAGGTCTCTCGTTAGATAGGTACATGTGCACGGTCTCTCATTAGATAGGTACATGTGCAAGGTCTCTCATTAGATAGGTACATGTGCAAGGTCTCTCATTAGATAGGTACATGTGCAAGGTCTCTCATTAGATAGGTACATGTGCAAGGTCTCTCATTAGATAGGTACACGTGCAAGGTCTCTAATTAGATAGGTACATGTGCAAGGTCTCTCATTAGATAGGTACATGTGCAAGGTCTCTCATTAGATAGGTACATGTGCAAGGTCCATCGTTAGATAGGTACATGTGCAAGGTCTCTTATTAGATAGGTACATGTGCAAGGTCTCTTATTAGATAGGTACATGTGCAAGGTCTCTTATTAGATAGGTACATGTGCAAGGTCCATCGTTAGATAGGTACATGTGCATGGTCTCCCATTAGATAGGTACATGTGCAAGGTCTCTTATTAGATAGGTACATGTGCAAGGTCTCTCATTAGATAGGTACATGTGCAAGGGCTCTCATAAGATAGGTACATGTGCACGGTCTCTTTTTAGATAGGTACATGTGCAAGGTCTCTCATTAGATAGGTACATGTGCACGGTCTCTTATTAGATAGGTACATGTGCAAGGTCTCTCGTTAGATAGGTACATGTGCAAGGTCTCTCATTAGATAGGTACATGTGCACGGTCTCTTATTAGATAGGTACATGTGCAAGGTCTCTCATTAGATAGGTACATGTGCAAGGTCTCTCGTTAGATAGGTACATGTGCAAGGTCTCTTATTAGATAGGTACATGTGCAAGGTCCATCGTTAGATAGGTACATGTGCAAGGTCTCTTATTAGATAGGTACATGTGCAAGGTCCATAGTTAGATAGGTACATGTGCAAGGTCTCTCGTTAGATAGGTACATGTGCAAGGTCTCTCATTAGATAGGTACATGTGCAAGGTCCATCGTTAGATAGGTACATGTGCACGGTCTCTCGTTAGATAGGTACACGTGCAAGGTCTCTCATTAGATAGGTATATGTGCAAGGTCTCTCATTAGATAGGTACATGTGCAAGGTCTCTTATTAGATAGGTACATGTGCAAGGTCTCTCATTAGATAGGTACACGTGCAAGGTCTCTCGTTAGATAGGTACATGTGCAAGGTCTCTCATTAGATAGGTACATGTGCAAGGTCTAGGTACATGTGCAAGGTCTCTTATTAGATAGGTACATGTGCAAGGTCTCTCATTAGATAGGTACATGTGCAAGGTCTCTCATTAGATAGGTACATGTGCAAGGTCTCTCATTAGATAGGAACATGTGCAAGGTCTCTCATTAGATAGGTACACGTGCAAGGTCTCTCATTAGATAGGTACATGTGCAAGGTCTCTCATTAGATAGGTACATGTGCAAGGTCTCTCATTAGATAGGTACATGTGCACGGTCTCTCATTAGATAGGTACATGTGCAAGGTCTCTCATTAGATAGGTACATGTGCAAGGTCTCTCGTTAGATAGGTACATGTGCAAGGTCTCTCATTAGATAGGTACATGTGCAAGGTCTCTCATTAGATAGGTACATGTGCAAGGTCTCTCATTAGATAGGTACATGTGCAAGGTCTCTCATTAGATAGGAACATGTGCAAGGTCTCTCGTTAGATAGGTACATGTGCAAGGTCTCTTATTAGATAGGTACATGTGCAAGGTCTCTCATTAGATAGGTACATGTGCAAGGTCTCTCGTTAGATAGGTACATGTGCAAGGTCTCTCGTTAGATAGGTACATGTGCAAGGTCTCTCGTTAGATAGGTACATGTGCAAGGTCTCTCATTAGATAGGTACATGTGCAAGGTCTCTCATTAGATAGGTACATGTGCAAGGTCTCTCATTAGATAGGTACATGTGCAAGGTCTCTCATTAGATAGGTACATGTGCAAGGTCTCTCATTAGATAGGTACATGTGCAAGGTCTCTCATTAGATAGGTACATGTGCAAGGTCTCTCATTAGATAGGTACATGTGCACGGTCTCTTATTAGATAGGTACCAGTGCAAGGTCTCTCATTAGATAGGTACATGTGCAAGGATTATTGTTAGATAGGTACATGTGCACGGTCTCTCATTAGATAGGTACATGTGCAAGGTCTCTCATTAGATAGGTACATGTACAAGGTCTCTCATTTGATAGGTACACGTGCAAGGTCCATCGTTAGATAGGTACATGTGCAAGGTCTCTCATTAGATAGGTACATGTGCAAGGTCTCTCATTAGATAGGTACATGTGCAAGGTCTCTCATTAGATAGGTACACCTGCAAGGTCTCTCATTAGATAGGAACATGTGCAAGGTCTCTCATTAGATAGGTACATGTGCAAGGTCTCTCATTAGATAGGTACATGTGCAAGGTCTCTCATTAGATAGGTACATGTGCAAGGTCTCTCATTAGATAGGTACATGTGCAAGGTCTCTCATTAGATAGGTACATGTACAAGGTCTCTCATTAGATAGGTACACGTGCAAGGTCCATCGTTAGATAGGTACATGTGCAAGGTCTCTTATTAGATAGGTACATGTGCAAGGTCTCTCATTAGATAGGTACATGTGCAAGGTCTCTTATTAGATAGGTACATGTGCAAGGTCTCTCATTAGATAGGTACATGTGCAAGGTCTCTTATTAGATAGGTACATGTGCAAGGTCTCTCGTTAGATAGGTACATGTGCAAGGTCTCTCATTAGATAGGAACATGTGCACGGTCTCTCATTAGATAGGTACATGTGCACGGTCTCTTATTAGATAGGTACCAGTGCAAGGTCTCTCATTAGATAGGTACATGTGCAAGGTCTCTCATTAGATAGGTACATGTGCAAGGATCATCGTTAGATAGGTACATGTGCAAGGTCTCTCGTTAGATAGGTACACGTGCAAGGTCTCTCATTAGATAGGTACATGTGCAAGGTCTCTCATTAGATAGGTACATGTGCAAGGTCTCTCGTTAGATAGGTACATGTGCAAGGTCTCTCGTTAGATAGGTACATGTGCAAGGTCTCTCATTAGATAGGTACACGTGCAAGGTCTCTCATTAGATAGGTACATGTGCAAGGTCTCTCGTTAGATAGGTACATGTGCAAGGTCTCTCGTTAGATAGGTACATGTGCAAGGTCCATCGTTAGATAGGTACATGTGCAAGGTCTCTCATTAGATAGGTACATGTGCAAGGTCTCTCATTAGATAGGTACATGTGCAAGGATCATAGTTAGATAGGTACATGTGCAAGGTCTCTCATTAGATAGGTACATGTACAAGGTCTCTCATTAGATAGGTACATGTGCAAGGTCTCTCATTAGATAGGTACATGTGCAAGGTCTCTCGTTAGATAGGTACATGTGCAAGGTCCATCGTTAGATAGGTACATGTGCAAGGTCTCTCATTAGATAGGTACATGTGCAAGGTCTCTCATTAGATAGGTACATGTGCAAGGATCATAGTTAGATAGGTACATGTGCAAGGTCTCTCATTAGATAGGTACATGTACAAGGTCTCTCATTAGATAGGTACATGTGCAAGGTCTCTCATTAGATAGGTACACGTGCAAGGTCTCTCATTAGATAGGTACATGTGCAAGGTCTCTCATTAGATAGGAACATGTGCAAGGTCTCTCGTTAGATAGGTACACGTGCAAGGTCTCTCATTAGATAGGTACATGTGCAAAGTCTCTCATTAGATTGGTACATGTGCAAGGTCTCTCATTAGATAGGTACATGTGCAAGGTTTCTCGTTAGATAGGAACATGTGCAAGGTCTCTCGTTAGATAGGTTAGTTAGAACTGTACCTGTGTAAGGCGCATTATTTCTTCCTTTAGTTGAAGTAACGTGCTATCTTGAGAGATCTCGACATCTCCTAAAGAGCCTGAAAACTAAACATAGACAGAAATATCAAATCTTGTATTGTAGAGAGTACAAATCGGCACACTTATTGCCTGGTTGAGGGTAACAAAACGTCTTGTCAGTTAAAAAGCTAACATTGCATTTGGCCGACCGCCCAATAAGACGGCATTGTGATAAAATGTTCTCCTCTTGTATTTACATACTGGGCTCTACTGTCGTTTGGCCAACACAAAACCCAAAGTGGAATGCCTGCGCCTAGGTGGAGACTGTTATGATAGGAAAGCTGATACTGTTATTCAGGATGGCAATGTGTCACAAGACAAAACCTGCAGTTTTGTATTTTGTAGGCACGATCACCTTCTTCACTAAAGCGGATTATGTTATTTTCCAAAGGTTCAATCTATGACAACAACAACACAGTCATCTAAAGTCCTCTATAGGCGATTTTCACTAATGCCTGGTGCACACTAGTGACATAACGACCCGCGCACTCTGACCTCCTTATTTTCAATTATGAATGGTTTGACATTTTGACACAAGCCCGACATAACGACATGGACATAACGGCATAAGAGAAAAAACATGTTTTTTTCTCTTACGTCGTTATGTCTTTGTCTATGTCGGGCTAAACAGAGTGCGCGCGCCCATGTCGGTTTGTCACTAGGTGGCAAATTCAAGCCAAACTAAAGCCAGAGATGGGTGTGCTGTCACGCCAGAGAGCGGTGTAAAAGCGAAATATTTCAATGAGAATAAGCCTTATTGGGAAAAAATATTTCTAGCTGATTCGTAAGCGTGAATTAGTTGCTTTGTGATGTTGCTATTTTGCCGCCAAAAGCCGGAGCTCGCGCGTGTTTGCCACACAAAAAGTCACGTGATTTCTTAGTGCAAGAAGCCAGTTGAGCCCACGAGGCCCCTGGATCCGACGTTGCATAATGGACGATCACAAACAGCAAAAGCTTGCCATATTTCATGTGTGAGACATACTTTATACATGGAGTAATCAGAAATGGTCGCAAAAACAGTCATGCTTCGATGCCGTTTGATCGATTACCTGACTCTCCCGGTGCAATCCGTCAGAACTATCTTCATTTTCTGGTGACAGTCGAAGCGATAATCTTATAAAACCCTGTAAAAAAGCAGTTTACCTGATAAACTGAATGTTTACGTTTACTTATACCACATACCGTATTTTCCTATCTCTTCGCTTTAAACAACTTTTGAATGTCGGAAAAAAATACAAGTTATCAACAAGGTAGGCCTCGGTAAACGTTTTTCAGACCTCGGTCACAGTTTTTTTCGAATACGGGCTCTCCTATCCAGTAGACAGCAAATATTTATAATACAGCTACGGTGTGCGCTCTCTTTGGCTGAGTAGCAGACCGTACATCCACAAGACCCGCTCAGAAACACCGCAACGCAACTGTTTAATAAAAATATAATTGAATCCGATTGCTTAGGCTGTTGGTGAACTAATGGAGCCTCGAATTTTTCCGTTGTTTTATGGCTCGGCGCGAGCTAAGGTCCATAAGCTCCCGTAAGGCCTACGCATTCGGTCAATAAGAGATATTCAGTGTATATATCCTTATGAGAACAATGCACAAAAAACTGGTATTCGACTCTGCCAAATTTTCGTCTTTAATAAAACCCGTACCCAGTTATTTGCTGTTGCGCGGACATCCAAAGGAACACTGACAGTCCGCGCGCGAAGTGCGAGAGCGCGCGAACACGAATGTCATCATCCATAATGGACTGTGACGTCACGTAGCGCAAATTAGCTCAAACGACAGAACGTTTTAGACACGCTGTAGTTTTGTGTGCACGTAAACTGTAAGCTTTTGAAATTCGTAATGGAAAATTTGCGTCAGTTTTTTTCGAATTGTTTGGCATGTATCCCTGGTTTCGGTTTTGCGGGTGAGAAACCGCAAGCCCCGGGACAAGCAGCGGGGGAACCCGCGGGACTAATGGAAATGAGAGCGAGCCGTAAGGTCGGCACCTCGGATATGAAGATCCCTGATGCCGGGAAGGGAACGCCTGACTACTCCGTGTATGCTGTGGAAAAGCAGAGTGAAAGCAAGAAGTACCCGCGACTCAGCAAGCCTAATAAGGGGCAATTGATCTTGGTTAAAGGCGCAGATGATCGGGACGAGAAGACACATAAAGGGATCTTTCCTAGCCTACCAAAAGGTCCCACAAGTCTGGTCAGTAGCAAGAAGCAAGGCTATTCGCCAGCGGTATCGAGAGCTGTCTCGGCTATGCAATCCGCGCTTGACAGGTTTAGGTCGGAGGATGATTCGCCTGTGACACAATGCGTCAGTGCGTACCAGCGCGAAGGTGCAATGTCAACACTACTTGGCGTTCAGAACTGGGAAGACGTCATTGAGCGCATGGCTGCCCCGCCACGTGATGCTCCCGCCACCTCAACTCCATGCCCTACTCGAGTCCTCTCTCCTAGCTACGCTCTAGCTGCCTTCCCCACCGGGGAGAACGCCAGCAGCTCGTCACAAATAGGGGACAGAGCCCGGTCTCCCACCCCCGACCTAGGTATAGCTGGTATTGGTTATGCAAGCACCAGCCGGCAACAAGCTGATAAGAAGTACGTGCTGGAAAACTGGTTCAACAAAGGAATGGCAAAGGACAATGAGACGTCTGAAGGGAAACGGCTGCCGAGGAATGCCGCACCTTTCCTGATTGACGACCCAGTCTCCTGGGAGGTCGACTTTGGCGAGAGCTGTAAGTCAAATAATCGACAAAACACGGAGTGATAAACATGCATCTTATTTATTATCAATTCATTTTCCGTCGTAGCAAATGAAGCTGCTCACCGTCGGCGCCAAGAGAGAAAACAGCGCAAGATCCAGAAGCTCCGTGAAAAGCTCAAGCGGAGCAAGAACACCGCGGACCTGCCGGATGAGAGACTGCGCAGCAACGGGGCCAAGTCCGCCGTCATGTGGGAGATCGACTTCGCTGAGAAACGTGAGTGGCCTGCCTGTCTTTTGGATCTTTTGACGTAGTTGTATTGACGTGTCAAGTCGTAGTTGTCAAGTCGTAGTTGTATTGACGTGTCAAGTCGTAGTTGTCAAGTCGTAGTTGTATTGACGTGTCAAGTTGTCAGTCTAATCGTCCGTCCTTCCTTCCGTCTATTTGTCAAATTATATTTGTCTCCTTATAGATATGTAAGCATAAGACAATCACTGCACAGAACCAACAACACTGTATTTGTCTCCCTATGCATAGCATCTCAAGATGCTCACGAGAAGCGTCTGTCAAAGCGCAAGAAGAGGCTCGACAAACTACGACACAAGGCGAAGGCAACCGCTGACCAGCCTGAGGGCTCGCAGGGGAAACCAAAACCTGATGACATCTACGGCGGAGAGGACTTCAAAGATGCCCTGGACTTCTAAAAAGTGGACATCACCATGGCAACTGGTCTTAGCAACTCTCCACAGACTTTGCAACACTTCCTTGTAACTCTCAGTATAAAATGATACAGACAATTCGAGCAGAACTACCAACCATTTTGTACATTTGAGCTAGTGTGCATGCACACCGATCTAGCGTTAATTGCTGTCGCTTTCAAATACCCTAATTGTAGGCACTAACATATAGGTGCCTTTTTATAATAACCCTAGTACAAAAACACGAAATATCAGCTTCAGAGATGGATATTAATAATGTTAGATTGCCTCACCATTATCAAACAAGTGATCGGTGACCAATTAGTAAAAGCAAATCATTTCACTCGCTCGTCATGTTTCTGGTTCTAAAAAATCTACTTTAACAAAATGTATTTTATTTAGAGCAGTTGACATTATACCTTGGTGCCCCCTGTGCGCGTGCCACAAACGCATATTTCTAAGAAAATTCTAAGAATTTCTAAGAAAAAAATAACAGGGGGATGCAGTGATTACTTTTGACAGCCAGGAGAGCTCCGTGATTTTATTGTGGATTTTCTACAATTGAAAAAAAAAATGAACAGTGCCATTGGAATACTGCCTCGACCCCCCCCCCTCCTCCCCTAACCAACCCCACCCCATCCCCTTTCCCCAACCCCCTGCCCTGCGTTACCTTCGGTAGGAGTTTTCCCTCTGCAAGTACCACTGCGTCACCACTTTTGATATTCTCTTCCTCAAGCGAGGCGTCTTCGTCATCCAGCTCACCCGCGAGCTCCCCGTACCAGTTAGTTCTACACAGCCGCCACTCCCCTGATCATTAAATACAGAATTTCACTTTTCCAGACCTGAACAATAAGTCTTACACAGCCGCCAGTCCCCTGATCATGGTATACAGCCCTTGACTTTCGCAAATCTGACCACGGAATAAAACACCTTACTTTCGCAGATCTGACCACGGAATAAAACATTTCACTTTCGCAGATCTCTCCAATTAGTCTTTCATAGCCGCCAGTCCCCAGACAATTGAATGAAACATTTCACTTTACAGATCTGACCATGTTTTTAAAATGAGAACTACTACTTTACCTTGAAGTTCAGTCGTCTTTATCAATCCTTGTACACACTGAAATGGAATTTGACAGAATAAAAAATTGAGTATGTGAGAAAATATAATGAGATAAAAAAAGCGCTATAACTAGGCCAAAGAGAGACGCGTCAAACGTGAGATGGCTAGAAAGGGTTTGGCGGGCGCGTGTCCAGGGGGGGAGGGTCCAGGGGGTCCGAACCCCACCCCGCTGATGCGACGAGATGATTACACCTCCGGTTGACTCTTTTGTTGGTAGTTGGAAGATAGTGCATGGATGAATGCATTTGGATAGAAAAGGTTCCTAGATGGTTCTAGTGAAATATTACCAGAGCTAAGGATGACGATTTGAACTCAATTTCTCAATTTATCCGTGGTCAGTGAATTACTACTCTGCCCCCCCCCCCCCCCCCACTACGTTTTTCTTTAGACACGCCCTTGCTTGGTGTCTATAGAAGTGCCAAAAAACGAATCAATGTAATGATGGCTACCTGCTTGACTGTGTTCGTCTTGTTTGCAATGAATTCTCGCTCGGTCCGTGGGTGGCCTGTGGCCATAACGTAGAACCTCAGGGCTAACTGAAAGCCAAATGGATCGTACATAATAAAATACCATCTAATTGTTGAAAATGAGTGAGGGCACGTGCCCCCATTGCCCCATTCCCTGCTACGGGCCTTAAACACGATGTTCCGCTATAAAAGGGAAAGCTCCTCCCACACCTGGGCTCAAATTTGCAATTATAATCAGAACACTGCCACGCTAACGGTCACATATTTTAAGTCTCCTGTAAAATTGCTTATCTCTGAGCCCAAGTCGGCTTGAATAAAACTATTTTTGCACAGGTAACAAGACAGCTGTGTTAATAGGTTGATAAATTTGTTATTTGCTGTCCACTCACGTTTTTGGTGCAAAATTTTAAATTTTGCGCTATCCATAATCTATCGTACCTGCATAAATTATTCTCGCGCTGTGATGAAAATGCTCGTATTTTAGAGCGCACACAGCTTGGTATAGCATTATTTTACGATAGATAGAAACATATTTAGATAGATAACTCTAGGAATTATATTTATTTTGGTTTAGAATATGAAATTTGAATTTAGCGCTCAAGGGCAATTGTCCTGACATGTTGACTCATTGACGGCTGATTGACAACTGATTGTTCTTGAGCCCGGGGGTGGGAGGAGCTTTTTTTTTTTATAGCGGAACCTCGTGTTTAAATGGACCATACATAATACATAAAATGTCATCTAATAATGGTAAATATCAGCTTGCCTGGAAAGAAGTACAAAAGACTAGATGCGGGTATATAGGTGAGCTGTATTAAAAAAGTTAATTTGCTATTTTCGAGGGTACTCATTTTAAGGGTACGCAAATGCATAACTTAGATTTTGGCACAAGGAATCCCTGAGCGTTATCACAGATACCCAGGCGTGTACGCCTTAGGGGGTGGGGGTAGTTAAGGTATTGGAAAAATGAATAGTGGACGATTCTTCAATAAGAAATGACCAACTTTTTGGCGGCCAAGGAGAGGGTTGTAGGCGCCTGGATACCAATGCATGTCTATCAGGGACGTTGCCCCCCCCCCTCCCCCTATTAGCAGCCAAACATACTGTAAATGTATGAGACATTATCATCATGTAAGAGAAAATGCCCCCTCCTGTTAAAACTCCTGGCTACGCCGCTGTCTATTGTTTATAGCTAGGACTGTGGTCCTCCTATAGTCACCTGGTCGGGTTGGAGGGGAGTCCCTGGCTCTAACAGAAGCCTTTGTCCATCAGAGATACAAGCCTCCTCGACTAGTTCGTGTTCGTACACTAAAGAAGAAAGTACACTGAGAAAAGGACCTCGAATATAACTAATTTCAAGTGATGAGTGATGATGAATTCGAAATAACTATAGGTGTGGTCTATCAGACTCACCAGGTCGGCCACACCCCAGTGGCGTATCGTCATATCGGAGTATACACTCGGACTCTGTAATCAAATCATAAAGGGAGTAAGTATTTCCATACTCTCATCTCTTGTGCGGTGTTAACGTTTAGGGAGACCCTACCTGACAAATCGACGTTGATCGTTGAGACAATCTTGCGCTTCAACTCGAAAACCGTCTAAACAGAATCAGCATGAAAAGATAGTTACAGCGCGAAAACCAAAAGTATGGACAGTTTGATCCATTGGCAAACTTACAAGTATACCTACAAGTATCGATTTGGAGTATTTTTACGCTTTCAATTTTTTTAATTGACTTACTAAAAAATTTCAGTTGGTTTTGATTAGATTTTAAGCTAAGAACAAAGCGGAAGTGCATTTTAATATAGCACCGAGCATAGCTCGGGCGGGTTACAAGTGGGAACGTTGAGGCGGCGTATTCTGCTGTGTCGCTGTTTCGATTCAATTGTTTCTGAGTTATATTCCAAAGGATTTTCTTTGAAACTAACCTTGCAATTTTCAAATTCGACAGACATCACTGGGAAAGACGAGCTTTCAGGAACTTTACTGAAAACGTCTCCCTGTTGAAAAAACAGAAAAATCCACCAATCGGACGTTCACCTGTCATGTGTTTCGTCACACAAGCCCTTTTCGGTTTGGCAATCATAACGATACAACCAAATCACTATTACAGGCAAGGTAAAGCCAACTTCAAATAGAGGAGTTTGCTTGAAATGCGACAGATCTACCACAAGATGACATAAGTGTAAATAACCCTAACCCTACACTGGCACTAAATGGTGGTGTACATAACAAGCATCAGAGCTGGTCCAGGCGGACTTGTACTACATCTACATTATCAGCTAGTTGAAGTGAATAGGTGTTCATCACTCACCAGACAGCGATTCTCCACAACAAGTGTGAGATGCGAAGTAGATGAGTTAAAGTTTGACTGTGACGGTCCCACTTGTGTCTCACTCTCTCTAGAAATAACATCACCACAGCCAAGTTTTTATATTGGCCGACGCATCTTATGCGAGTTATTTAATCCTCCCCTCCCCTCCCCTCCCTCTTCTCTTTTATGCTCTTTTCTTTTGCCCAAATCCAAGATGGAGGCTACGATACCTCGAGGCTGAATTTGTCGCGATAAAAACGACACAAAAATCCAGGCTTCCGGGCAAATGTAAAGGGGGACCTGAAGATACTAAAAAAGCACCGAAAGCGCAGTATCGCTACAAAAGCATAGTTATAACAAAAAACGAAAAATGAAGACAAACCTTAAAATATCTTTCTTTATGAACAGTCGGCTCCCATTGCTAAGCAACAAATCCTTGATTGTGGATTCATTCTGCTGATTCAAAAGAGAACATCTAAAACAAAGTTTCAGTTATAAAGCATTTTTACGCAAAGATTCTTATCTTTTTCGAGAATAGAATGAAAATACAAACACAGTTACGCGGTAACGTACCTCAGCGTTACTCAGAAGTTTTTTATTCTTTATTACAGGACCTGAAGACACAAATACTCATTTCATCATTATCATCATCATCATCATCATCATCATCATCATCATCATCATCATCATCATTATTTCAAAGGAGCACTTGCACGTTTTAAGAGTGACTACATTTCAGAAAGCTCGATATCATGCGGAATAACTAAAATAACCATCCCAGTTAAGTGGAGCTCTTTTTACTCGCCTTATATCGGACGTGTCGGGATAGTTGGTCCCCGAGTGTCCGATACATAACCTCAAAACCCTAGGCGTCCTTTTCACTTTCAAACATATCATTATACTTAAAAATAGCAGACGCTCTTACCTTCTGAAGATGTGATCAAGGAAATATCGAGATTTCCAGAAGCTATACCCGTCAAATCACTGGAAAATTTCTATAAATAAAAAGGCAGCTGAATAACCTGTCAAAAAACTCTCGTTTATGACGTAAGATTAGAGAGCAAGATAATTCTAATGACTCTTATAGGGATATTTAGTAGGAGGGCATAGAAAGGTTCACGGCAAGTGAAGAATTTGAAAATGTATGAAATGAAAAAAGCCCTAAAGTTTGTGAACTCTGAGTAGTCCTGCCAGTTCCTTAATTAATTTAATGGATAGTATTTATCATTGTCGTAACCATCAAACTTGATACAAGTCAAGTATTACCTTGAGATCTATGAATGTAGAACATTTCTTGAAAGCTTTGGTTGTCTCCGACGTTTCCTTACTCCCTTCCTTGCAGTGGACAAAGTGAAGAAGAACCGGTTCGTTCCCCAGCCCACACTCAGGTGTATATCCATCAACCTACAATACAATAAGGTATTTTCGAGTTACGAAAGTTTACCCTCTCTGTTAGCTCCATAGTACTTCAATAGACGCCCAGACAACATGGACGATGCTTTGCCAATTCCAAGCACGTCAGAAAAGGGGGTGGTGGAGTGGGGGTGGGTTTTTTTTTCATATCTCCAGAATGCCTACGCAGACCTAGTTTTCCTGCAGCTTGTCAGAAAGATATTTTAAACCAATACCAGTATACAAAATGAAAAAGAAAACAGGATTAAAAGGGAAGGTACGCCAGTAAATATTGCAATGGTGTTTGTGAATTACACCCAAATAGCGCCTGCTTACAAACCTGCTTGCCATCCCATACGAACACCTCCAACTCACTGCAGCTGTCACATTCTGATAACGAAACATTTTTCTCTAACATACAAGAAAAAAACGTGCATAAGCGATTGTCAAAAACCTTGTGATATTATCACGTTCGATTATCTGTGCTAATGAACACGTAGATTCTAAGCAACCTAAAAACAGCGATAAATGTTTGTCTAGTTTTCATTCAGGAGGGTCATACCGGTCACATCTTCGTATAAATGAAGGCCTACTGGAAGACTTCTCGCTGAATGGACTCTGCAGCGATCGAGCACCCTGCCTGATCTCGTACAAACCTAAAGTAACAGCTGGTATCAACCACTTCTCTGAATGTTTCGGGGAAATGTTGACGGGGCAGATATGTGAGTTATATCTAGAGGACTGAAGCCAAAAACGTTCTCCTTGAGCCGAGAAACACTTGTAGTAACATATCTTACAACGGAACCCTTGAGAACCAAGTGCATCAATGAAGCTTGTTGAATACAGGGAAAGCATTTAAACGAAGTCATGTTGATTTTATAAGTTTAGGAGCATCTTATAAAAGCTTGTGTGACAATCATATATTCACACAACACCTGATTTAAGATGGAACAATCAACATTTCAAATGACTGATAGTTTATTGATATTGGTAAGGTAGATCAAGGAATGGTATGATGCGATAGTCACCTACCTTGTAAACGTCTTCTTTGATAAACTCACTGACCAGTTTTCTTCGGTCAACGGTGACAACATCTGACACAGATAGACCCTAGGTGCAAAGTTAGAGATCAGAATAAAACTGCAAAGATAACAGTCGTTTGTAGCAAAATAGAATCAGTAAATAAATCTTTTCTTGTTACTACCATAACCACTTAGTTGGCTATTGTTTATTTCATAATGTTCATGGTTATTTCACGTTTTGCGATGGTGATTTATGCACCTAGTGTACTAGCCCGATTGACTGTTTACCTGTCTCCGGGTCAAAACCCCATCATCAGAAATAGCGAAATCAGAAGCAAAGTGAACGGCCACGTTGATAAGGTTCTGTTGTATGTCGTACTCCTTCCTATAAAGTAAGGTTGGTAAGCTTTAATTTGAGTAAAACATCAAGCATTTCATCCATCGCATGGTTGTATACCTTGCATGGTGTAACTCCTTGTTCAACTGCTCGACTTCATCTAACAGCCAGGGTGGCACTAAGGACAGCAAACTCTCTGTTAGAGGGAAATAAACCAAAGCTAGTATTATTGTAAGCGTATGAAAAGTGTCATACTGAAATCGTTTAATTTACCTTTTTTGGGCGCTGTTGAGTGCGTACTTTTTCTTCTGTAGAAGAGCATGTAGGCACTCTCCTTCCCTGCAAATTGTCGCTGAATATCAGACTGGTTGATGCACCATACTCGATGGTCATTGAAGTCAAACCAGTTGCCGTTCACATCAGAACTATAAGAACATTGAGTGCATTGACTGTAATAGCTGAATTTGAAAAACCGAACTTCTAACTAAATGAAATTCTGACTCTGCCGTCGAAAAATAGCTACTGAAAGTAGCTGGGTAATAAAACTCCCTAGAAGTGCTACATTCAAGAATAGTTAATAGAGGGGAATGGTTACGAAAAACTCGGCGAACTTCAAAGGTCGAACTCTTTGTTTATTTGTTTGTTTGTTTTTCTTGCCCTTGTTTTTCTTGCCCTGTTACGTGCTTGTGTAAATGAACAAGTCGAGGGTACAGGATGAGATAATATAATATAAGTGAATGTAACCTCTGCTCTTTGTATTAATGCCGCAACACATGTTTTCTTGGCTTGATTTTTGCAGGATCGTGATCATGCGACAAGGCAGGGAGTACCTGTTGTTTATACCCTTTGAAGTTCATCGGGTTTTGTAACTATCTCCTTCATTCAACTATGATTTAAGAACATATATCTCTGTCACGAGAATACATATGTGGTCCTGCATTGGTAATTTTTCTAATTTTACCTTTTAGGTGGAGAACCTGTATTTCTTGTCATTTGTCGTGTCGTGTTTCCACACTCAAACATTTCTGGGTTATAGTCAGAACTGACCAGTTCAACTTCGCCATCATTAACAGCAAAGATGTCGGAATACCTAACAAGAAACTGCAAAGGAAAAAGAAAAAACTAGCAACAACTTTCATTGATTTTGTTATTTATTACTGGCAGCTTACCTTGCGAATTGGTCCACACTGGGTCTTGAAACGCTTATTCCACGTTCGCCCTGTTTCCTTGAGCAAAATCTAAAACCAAATTACAATGTTTTTAAGTCAATAGCAGTAATAATTCTCAAACTAACAAAACCAACAGCATATTTTTTTCAATCGTTTGGTGTAGCATGTGTGCAGTGACTTCCTAGAATCATTCCATACAACAGTTCCTCGTCATTTGCCACCTTCCTGATAATCCCAGCAGCTAGTCTCATTAATGTGCTTATATTTCTCTTTTATCCAAAGCACCATTTTCCAATATTCTCCTACCTGACAAAGCCTGTTGATAGATGTCTTCCCACCAGCTCTCTGAAGCAAACGCATCAGCAGCACTACAGGATCTGAACAGCTTACAACATCATCAGAACTAGTACCAGTTGATGATGGTCTCAAATGAATTTCTTCCTCTTCCTGAAAATAGAATGATTTACACCAATCAATTTTTTTTAGCTATCAAAAAATGATGTTCTATTTTTCATTCAAAAGTAAATATGTTCCATGCAGTAGTCCATACTGACTGAGATTCTTAGAAATCGTTTTGCCTTACCATTAGTTATGTGCCATGAATTTGTTATGCAATGGAATCCTGTTAACTTGAACTCTCAAGGTAGAGAGGAAAGAGTGAAAGCTAGAGGGAAGCTCAAATTAAAACTGAGTAACAGTTATAGTGCTTCCTAATTCTTTTTCTATTTATTTAACAATTACATTTTGCACAGACAAAATAACTGAAACTAAAAAAAAAACATGTAGGATGAAATTAATAAAGCCACTAATGATTGCACTTTAAGAAAATTTCTATTCTTAAAGCAAGAACTTATAACCTGAAAAAAAACAAAGTTGACCGAAATTGCTTGATCGACCTCATTATCATCGACTCCCAGCAATATTGTGCAGGCATCTGAAGGGGGTAGACTGCGTACTTCTGTACACTTTGATGACAATTCTTAAAATGATAAAATTCCTAGTGCACATTAAACCCTCCTTCCTGATGATCGCCTTGAAGAATACTTTAATGAACTCTTACTGGTGTAGTCCATTTGCCAAGTCCAATATCATCTCTGACATAGGCATGGTAGTGGCCCCCGTGACAGCTCCCCCTGATAAAATAACATCCAGTCACTTCATAAAAAGATCCCCTATAATTTATTTAAGACTTTGCATACCTGTGAATCACAACTGAAAACAGCTCATAAAGATCATTCTCGCTTGGGTGTGTACAGAATGGAGACATGTCAAGTAGCATGGGAAATGTAAACTTTCTTGTATCCTTGATTCTGTCAAATGTCTTAATGTCGTAAGTGAATCGCAACAAGGAGAATGTAAGGACTGGTGGAAGAGCCCTCAGTCTGGAGAACTAAAAGTACAACAAGCTATGACTCTTAGGGTTCATAATTATTACAATCATCATTGTCATCATCAGTCATTTATCAGTGCAACCTATCAATATCATCACTGCAAATAATTGTTAGTTCTCATCACCATCTTCATTGTCTATTACTCTCATAGCACCATTGCCATCATCCCTAACATTGTTATCATTACCGTCGCTCCTCTTAGCATTACCATTAGCAATAGCATCATCATCACATCAACAACATTACCACCATCACCATCAGTGCTTTTGTCGTCATTTCATCATAGTATATCAATCATGATTATCGTCATCTGCCTTTTTCAAAACCATCAACATAATCATCATTATCATCACCATCACCTCTCTCAGTATCATAATCTTCGTCACAAATCAAATTAATATATGCTTAAGTTATTTATTCATTGTAATCCTTTTTATACAGTGGCTTGCCTTGGCTGCATCAACAAGTTTATCACAATGACCACATCTGTATTGATTGCTACCAGAAAGAATCTCAGCATCAAGATATGAGAACTTTAAGCTTTGCTCGAGACTTCCACTACCAGAAACAACCATTTGGAGGTCAAGAAAGTCTTCCTGAAAAGCCACACAACAAAATGTATGGAACTGTCAGCTATGAAAAAATATCAAATATCAGTTAAATGAACTTGAAATGAAAATGTTGTTGTTGAAAAAAGCTGAAACCTTGTGAGTACTCGAAAAAAATGTGAATTGTTTGAAAAAATATCAAATTTTTGTTATTCTAGACAAATAGAAAAGATAAAAGGCACTAAAACATACTTCTCTTTCACTGATTGTCTGACACTCTTGGCAAACAACCTGCAACAAGAGTTTTCAACTTAAACAATTCTGATAATACTGTAAATAATACATTTTCCCCTTACTCCTCGAAACCAAAGGCTTGCCTATGAGCTCTGTTTACTGGGTACCAAGAAAATATTACACAGCAGCTTGTTTAAAGTCAATCACCAATACAATACTATAATTCATTTAATTTCGATAACGTGGGAAGTGGTTACCCAATCTCCTGAGCTTAAATGTCGACAAAATATAACTTCTCAACCCAGGCCTCAGGAAACTGTCCTGACAACTTTATGGAGTAAGGATTGTCAAAATGATATTGATAAATATCATTTTCTTGGTAAAAAATTCAAGGGACTGGACTCAAGGATAACAATCCAAAAAATAGGATAAAGAAAACCTTCATCGACCACCTTTCTTAGAATGCATTGTGACAGGCATATATTTGACCATCTTTTTCTGCCTTCAAGAAAATTCTACTTAATAGAAAAATATAAAAACAAAGGTTTTGTGGGTTTTCAAAGGTTTTCTCTGTCTGTAAGAAATTCCTCTGCATGTTGGCTAAAAAAGTTGAGCCTAACAAAAAAAACTTCTTCATTAACCCATTGACTCCTATATTTATGAGTTGAATTTGCAACAATTTTTTAGCTGAATTTACAAAAAAAAAAACAGGCTGAAAACAGATACCTCCCCCATATTTTCAGTTATATAATCTTGTTTGGCTTTGCCTGGATGAGAAAATAATTTTCTAATTAATCACAGCTCTACTAAATGCTGTCTTTTCTGAAACCAACTTGTTTAAAAATTGTTTACTCTGCTATTCTGGGCCTGTTATGACCTGGAATTGATTTGTTTTGCTTTGGGGTGAAAAAACCATCCGACTTTGGGGAGAGGGGTGTTGACGAGCCCTGCCCTCATAAATTTTTCCCTGGATCTCCCAGAATGCTTTGTAATCCGTAATGGCATCCAGGTGGTTTCACAAAACTTCAAGGAGTGTACATTGTGTTTTGAGGCCATGGGAATGGATCAGAGGATCAGAATAAAGGTATCTATGTATACCTTGGGCTGTGTATGCTGATCTTTTTCATGTGTGGTATTTTGAGCGTTTTGTTGAGGGGTGATTCTGCTTTTTTTTTTCTTGTTCGATTTTAAGTTTGTCAAAGAACCTGAGCTACAAACCGGTTGAGGGGTCAATGTGTTAAACTACCATATTGTGTTCACCAGCCAGAAGTTTACAAAGTGGTTACCACTTCCCAGTCAGCAAAATTAAATAGCAGCGAAAGCTTGAGGACAACCCCAGGCTCAAAATAACAGAGCACAAGGCATCTTGCACACATCAAAATATAGTAGTGTATGTAGCTCATACCTGTGTAACAAATGTTCCATGATAAAGGGAGCGGATCAAATGCTCTCCTGAAGTCCCTATGAGTGAAGACTCAATGGCACTGAATAATATTCTGTTGAGCTCCTGAACATCATGTTGCTGTCCTGACTAGAGAAAACATAATCATCCAGCATCATCAGATATACAGACCACGAACAGGTTGCCTGTGTAACAGGTGTTTCTAGAAAAAGGGAGTGCATAGATTGTGCAGTTTACTCTTCGCTTATTATCTAATTTCACTAGAACCAAACAGAAACACTTTTTGATAATGGTTATAAATACAGTGCGGAAACTGTGTCTCAGAGAAAAATCCCCCTCTCTTATTTTCTCCATCCAGCGGGACTGCAATTAGCTTAATTTAAAGACAGAACCCGACTTCCTGCAAGTAGGCTATATGTAGAATAGATATGGAAAAAAAATTATGTTAGGTGAAAATAAACACTGTTGTTGGAAAAGTTAATGATAGCAATTTTGAAGACAAGTTATCAAATATCTATTATCATCTGCCCTGCTTTATCATACAAAAATCCATCACATGAAGAAATAACTTGTTGATAAGGAGCATGTCGTCACCTACCTATTGTTTTTTTTACCTGAGCAGTAGACCATCCAAAGCTTTCTGTGAGATCCTGTGTACTTGTACTTTCTTGCTCTAGTAACAGCAGTTTAGCAAACACTTTTTGTAGCTGAAGGGGTATAACCCTGGTCTAAGGTAAAATAATATGAAGACATTGACATTGTGACATTAGGCATATGACAATTATTCTTTTTACAATTAGTATTTACAATAAAATTATAATCTGACGCGATCAACTGCACTGCAAAACAATCATCATTACCTTAACTCCAAGTTTGCTCTGATCATTAGCAAGGAGTTCGTCTTTTTCAAGTTTTAATATATTTTCTGAAGAAAACAAGAACAACAAGAAACAGGAAACGCAGTAAAAAAAGGAAAAAAATAAGATAATTAAAAATGTAAGCTACACTACTACAAGGGGTTCAAAGATCATTAAAGACAAAGCCAAAATACCTGTAAATTCCGGAGTAAGAAAAAGTGTCTGAATAAGCGAATTCAAGTAACATGTCCCCCCTTGGTTTTGAAGGCCACAGAAGCCCGTAGAACCTCTCTCACGGGCTGGGCTATTTGATGTGCTGTCACTTGTCTTGGAGATTGGTGGTTTCTCCTCGCACGATGCATTTGGCTTTTCGTCCAAAAACAAATCTCCGAACATCAGAAACTATACCAAACTATCATTATTCCAATCAGTGTTTTGACTTGCCAACATCACTTTTCTTCCAGGCGTTCCAATGAATATGGCAAAGGGCTGGGGAGACATAGGACACAGGCTGACCACCAAGGACCGAAATGGGTATTGGTTAGCGGGGGTAGGTAGGCTTTATAAGGGGGAACACGATAACTATGATTCGCCTTATTTCACCCAGAGAAAACGGGGAAAATAAAAACATCTTATACTAGGAAAGGTTCATCTTTAAATTTGTTTCATCCGTTATTATCACTCAACATTAAAGCAAACCTTGAAATTGGTCTGGCGTATGTTAGAACTAAGATGACAATTATGAGTGGTGATATTAGGCCAAGTAAAAATAAAAACACGTTAATCGTCCTGATAAGATCAAAGCAGGAAGCATGCGGCCCTTTTTATTTCACAAAGGAAATTCCCGCGATGTTGCAAACGGATGAAAAAAATCGTAGGAAAAGCCTTGAAACGGGAACGTCTGTCTTTATTTCAATGCCCAGGCACCGCTAACGCACGAAATTTGAACTTCTGGCGAACAAACAATAAAAAAGCAGCAGAAATAATTAAATAAAATATAAAAATATATATTGATCTGTTGATGCGACCTCGAAAAAGGATGCGGGCCGGGACAATAAACTTTTTTCGCTGCGGTTGAATGCTTGAAGGTCAAGAGGACTTGGCCCGGCTGCTAAGGCGTCACATAAACAAACTCTTATCAGCCAACCGTCACAGAAGCTGAAAAGGGATTACCGTTGCGTTCACGCTTTCTGCTGAAGCACAAGGTTTCATGTTCATTTTGGAGTAACTACGAATATGGATTGCAGCTCTGATATCGAGGTGAGCATTTGAAATATCCAGAATTGCCGCTCTTCTAGAATATTAGTATGCCATATGAGGACAAACTTTGCTTCCAAACAAGAAACTCCCCTTTAGGGAGATCATCCCTATGAACCCACAAAACTCACTAGGGATAGGAGCTGTTGGAAGAGAATAATACTAGTATTGGCTAAAGTTGACCCCTGAAAAATTGTGCTAGATAGATCTAAGTCAAGGAGCTAAAATTTATTTATTCGGTACACATGCATACAGTTTGCATTCCATCGCTGCAGTACAACAAACAAATTTTGTGCATAAACTCACACCACTAAAGACTACTGCCAAACCGGTAATGGTTTCATCTTCTATCTTTTCTATCGAATTATTCGACACGAAAGGCGGGGTTGAGGGCTAGCATTTTTCTCTTTTGAATGTTTATTATTATTTAGAATTAACTATTTATCCTATTATCTACGACAAACAACATAAACTCACAAAAAAACTAACAGCAACTTCAACTAAAAATAGAGAACCCAAATGGAATAGCTAGTTTGTTTATGGAGCTGTCTATCTGTTTTGGGCCTTTTCGTGATCTGAATTGTGATCAGCTTTAAGAGTCAACAAACTCGGTTGCTTGTTTACTTCAATGTTTTAATTGCAAATTTTGGTTGGTAGATTACTTCAAATTCTTTGATGTCGGTGACGAAAAACATGTTTCGTTTCGGCTCATATCGATATTTGACTTGTTATTGGGGCTACCTCTAATAGGCGGTAGACAGCATGTGTTATTTGTTCGCGAGGCTATCATTACGATGTCAAGAAATTAACCGAAGTGCCACATACATCTGGTATTACATTAAAACTTCCGTCAAAAACTCATTAACATACTTGACAAATCTCATCCTCGGGGACCCAGGGCGTCGCGGAGATTGGGCACACAGGGAGCGTGGCGCGAGAAAGAAACAGGCTGAAAGACGTCTTTCAGTGCTCTTTCTTTTTCAAGCGCTCCCTGTGTGCCCAATCTCCGCGACGCCCTGGGTCCCCGAGGATGAGATTTGTCAAGTATGTTAATGAGTTTTTGATCAAAAACGCGCAAAACTACACGCAAGTTATAAAAAAACGCGCAAAACGACACGCAAGTTATCAGTCACGCTTTGCAGTCTCATGCCTAGTGCACACTAGTGACACAACGACATAACAACATAGGCGCACGCACGACATAAAAGAAAAAAAAAACATGTTTTTTCTCTTGTGTTGTTATGTTCATGTCGTTGAGTTGGGCTTATGTCAAAGTGTCGAACCCTCCACTCTTGAACATAAGAAGATAAGGGTGCACGCGCCTATGTCATTATGCAAGAGACCATGATGTAAGAGAACGACGAATCCCCCGTATTAAGCCCCATCTAAACTAACAATTTTTAGTTGACAATTTTTAATTGACAACTATATTTGTTGGCATCTACACTAGCAATTTTTCATGAGTGACAATCTTTAATTGCCGAGAAAAAGCAAACCTGCTAGCTTTTGAGCAACTATAGTTGCCACATAAAAATTGCAAACTTTGCTCCATCTACACTAGCAAATAAAAATTGTCACATAAAAATTGTTAACTAAAAATTGGTAGTGTAGATGGAGCTTTAGGGTATGTTCCAATGATGACGTCCGCGAAAGCTATTTTTAGAACAAGCAGTTATTTTTAGATACACCTCTGATTGGTTAGCGATCACGTTTCCTAGCAACATGAGTCTACGCGCGATCACATCTTGAGCAATGTGAACCGGCAAAGGCTGTTTTGGAAATCTTTTTGACCGAAAATACCTTCCTTTTTTACGAATGCTGTGAAAATATTCTTCCATAGAGTACGCTGGATCCAATCACCGTTTCTGGGACATTGAAGTGCGTAGAGTGCGTGATTTTAGGCTCTGGGATCAAATTTTCACTGCTGATTCGCAAATTATAACACAGCAATCAAATCATAAATCTGTGTTTATAAAACACAATTCTACATCCAGAACTTATTACCATTATATTCACACCGATACTGTGGTTATTAAGACAGGTATTTCACATATAAAAGATTTCAAGTCTATATAATGAAGTAAATCTTATTCCAGCATGATTTCTGAACATTTGCGTGTAGAATTGAAGCTCATTCATCTAAAAAATGTTGTAAATCAAAGAAAAATAAAGGCATTCTTGTATTAAAATACCTAACATAGACTCTGAGAATGCCTAGGTATTCTATCTCACCGAATTGCAGAGAAAAAGAACGTTTTAGGAGTCTGCACTATGCATCTTGAATGAACTCCAAATTCACCGTCTCCCCGTTCAATTATTTATTTATAACATTTAGATAACTGGACATTAGATAACTTAACAGATACCAGGACACCACCCTATGAGTAGCATTGTGATCATGAGCCTTGAAGAGCAGCTAAAAAGATAAAAACAGGTCGCGAACGAAGTAAAGAAGTGCAGAGGGAAAAAAATTTTGTGAAATTGTACTAGCTCGTGGTGCCCATAACCAAATATGGCGCGACGAACCATATATGGATGCTATTGACAAACTCGCGCAATCTAAAAATAGCTTTCATGGACGACATGGGCCACGGGGATTCGTTCTCTTGTATCATGGTCTCTTGCATTATGTCGTTATGTCACTAATGTCTACCAGGCATTATGCTATAGAGTCACGCAACATCGTTACCCTGATGAGGTTTTACTTGCAGGCCGTGACCGAAGGGAAGCGAAAGATGAAGAAGCGCGTCGGGGGGTTAGCGTACATGATCAACGAAACGCCCCCCTGGTATCTGTGTATTCTATTGGGTTTCCAGGTAGGTATACATAGACCAAACCCCCCCCTCCCCCCCCAGTATCTGTTAAAGGTGGATCAATAGAACGCCCTCCGGCACCTGTGCAACTCTGTACAGAGAGATTTCATCCAATAGATAATTATCCTTTGTTGCCTACAGCATTACCTGACCATGCTTGGTGCGAACTTGGCTGTTCCTCTTGCGCTAAGAAAATACATGTGCTTTGAAACCAACGACCTTGCATTGAGTGAAGTCATAGCGACAGTTTTCTTCACGTCTGGCATTGCTACACTCTTGCAGACGACTTTCGGTGTACGGTAAGAGATGCTCTTCAAAATCGTTTTTGAAAATACGTTTTCGTTTTGAGCGTACTGCGTGAGGACTGAAATTGATCTTGAAGTTATTTCTTTTCCTTTTGTTCTATCTCGTTTTTTTGGTCTTACAAGCTAATTGGATCCCCCTCCCCTTCCCCTGTAGGCTTCCCATTGTACAGGGATCGACCTTCACGTTTATCGCTCCAGCCACCGCCATTCTGACTCTCGACAAGTTTAAGTGTCCAGGTAAGCGGGCTCGCATGCTGCGAAAAACACTACATGTTGATTAGATCTTGAATTGAGGTTTTTAGGAGGCACTATTAACATAACTTTGATGTTATGGGAAAAGTGTTAACCACTATCAAAAGAGAAAAAGATAAGAGAGGGACACTTTGAATGAAAAGAGATCATCTCGGAAGAAGAAAACAAGTCTAACGTAAGTAAGCATGATTGGCAAATATACTCTCAGAAAGCTAAATCCCTTAATAGTTTGGCTGTTTTGTTTGTCTGAGGGGCGAAGTCAAGTGAAGAAGAAAGAAAATAGCGAAGAGCGATAATAAAATGGCTGTGATGCCGCGTTTGATTCAAATCCCGACTCAAGCTTTTATAATATACTTAATAGTTATAGAAATGTCTAGAAACAACATCGAAGAAGTACAGTAATATCTCCCTCTTTTTTTTCTCACTATTTGAGAAGCTCAGACACTTAAGCTTGCTGGCTTTGATCATCACCAAAATGCATTCCCTCGCTACAAGGATAGTTTTATGAATCTTTAAATGGACGTTTTGTTTGTCTGAGCGGCGAAGATGAAATCTATTTTTTCTTGGATTCCTTCTCAATTCACTGGAATATTCCCAAAAATCAATATCTTGTCCAACTTACAGATTTCTTTTGACCATTAGGAAGATAATGAATGTTGAGAAACCACGAAGAAGCAACAAGTTAAAGCGGAAGCGGTGTTTGAAGCACAAGGTTTTCCGCTCTTGACATTGAATAAAGTTTTTTTAACGTTTTCGAAATATTGCAATTCTCTAAGTACTACATCCCCTTAATAAACCGCAACTTCCTGTATCCTTGATACAGGAAATGGCAAAGCGCGGGGGTATAGGGTAAGTAAAAATGCTCACGCGCAGTGGTGGGGTGATGGTTACTAAAAATAGCCAGGATGGGAATCGACATGGCGCGCGGGTAATAATATTAAAGTGTCCCTCTCTCATCTTATGCTATCTTGTCACTATATCATTTGCCTCGCAGAGGGGTTGTAGGGCGGAAAGACCGTTCTGGTGGCGCGCAATGTTTCTGGGGAGGATGTAATTAGGATTCGTAGCTATTTCTTATTTCTTTTGTGATCTCCTGTAACCCTTTGGGCGCCTCGGGTTAAACTTAGAGCCACGGGGTACTAGTGTGTGCCGAGATGTATGACCTTACAGTCGTGCTGTAACATGTTTTCTATATCTTTTCTCCAAGAACCTTCCTCCAATGCGACATTGGGAGCTAACGAGACTGCAATAGACATGAACGAGATATGGAAACCGCGCATGCTCGAGGTACGTCATCCAGGAACCCAGGCTATAAATTTTGCAGATAATATTAACCGGTCTTAATATCTAAAAGTGATCGAGAATGCCCACTTTGTCTAAGGCGTTTGTATAGAGCTTTTTGAGATGGGACCCAACGTTACTTAAGGAACGTTATGGGAACCGCATCATAGGTAATATTATATATTATCATTTTTACAGGCACACTATTTCACTATCGTTATTAGTTAGCGACCTTTTTTTTTCTTTTTCCAGATCCAAGGTGCTATAATGGTCGCGTCCCTATTTCAAGTCCTTATCGGTGTGACTGGCCTAATGGGTGTGTTACTGAGGTTCATCGGTCCCGTTGCCATAGCGCCCACCATCACGCTGATTGGACTTGCTCTCTTCGAGGTCGCAGCGTACCACTCAGGTGACTGATCACGTGACTGAAGGGCGGATCTAGCGTTTAGTGAGAGTTAAAGAATATCGATCACCCACATCTTTGTTAGTGTTTATCATTGAAAATACAACGGTTTATTCGTAAGGCAACTTCAAAATAACAATCCACGAATGAAGTCTGACATGTTATTGACGATATTTGAGTGAAAATATATTGTTTACTCGCTCGAATGAGCCGATGGAAATGGATGCTTTGTTCAATGGCGGCGTGATTGGCTTTCTTTAAAGGAAAGGTAGAATTTAAGGGGAATGGCCACCTTTGTCGTATAGGTAATAGCTCCTCGTACCGGAGCTAGTACCGGCATCTTATGTCACTCTAGCTTCTTCCTAATCTTGTAAAAATATTTGGTCTCTTTAGTATTGTCATGCGCTATCCAAAAGAAACTAGTAGAGGGAAAGTAAAGAATATAAGAAATAATTTCATATCACATTTTATGGTTTAGTTACTTTTTTCCGGTACTTATTTTGCTTTATGTTCTTCTTATTTTTTATTTATATTTATTTTTCAGCAAAGCAATGGGGAGTTGCGATCATGTAAGTTAATTAAATATTAACAACCGGAGAGGACACATACGGAATGATTTGGGCCGCTGAACGTTTTAGTAATGCACTAGTCAATTGAAACCTTCAACCCCATTGTCCCGGGGAAGGGTGGGGGATTAGACTTTGACCCTGTACAAAACTAAGAAAAGCCCCAGTCCCCTTAGCCTGCGAGCCGGCTCTCCTGTGTGTTTTCGGGGTAATGATCGTTTTCGGGGTTTAGGGAATCCTGTGGTGAGCTGTTTTTGCTCGCCACAGGAATCCCGAAACCCCGAAAACCGAAATATCCGAATTAACCCACTGGAGAGCCGGCTCGCAGGCTATCACCTTTCGGGACAGATTCTCGTTCAAAAGGGCTCTAAACCCCCACCTTAACCCCACACTTCCCCGGGGCCATTGGGGTGGGGGTTTCAAATGACTAGTGCATAACCTAATATACAACCATGCTTTTTCTTACCGTGCCTAATTGTTTTTTTTTTTTTCTAGGACTGTGGTTTTGATAGCTTTATTCTCGCAATATCTGCAGAATATTAAGATTCCGTTTCCGGGATACTCGAAAGAGCGTGGATGCCATATGAACTTCTACCCAGTCTTTCGTCTGTTCCCGGTAAAAGCCTGCTAAGCTCAGACACTATGTGCATCAGAAACTCGCTTGTATGACTGAGATATTGAGATGAACTTAATACCTGCTGGGAAGTCAGGTTTCCCAGGGTTATGGCAGGGAACTCAGGGTGGAATCACAAAATCCGATCATCTTGGTTTTGATTTATAATGGAACGAATGTTTTGGAGCTGCTGTGTAAATTTTACGAGGGTGGGGGGTGGAGGGGGTTTGGCCGCGTACTTGTAAAAAAAATATACCTTTGTTACGCCCCAGTGGTGGTAACAGAGCGATGTTTTCTTGAGTGTAGTTTTCGCTATAAACGTGTCGTGGTTTTCATACAGTGTATGAACCAGCCCTTATGCTCTTGTGTGTAGATCATTCTAACAATTTGTGTGACTTGGGTTTTATATTTTGTATGAACCGTGAACCGATGAACCGATCGATATTTTCTTGTGGAGAACATCTGCTAAGGTTATTGTATCATGTGTGAACCGAGCCTTATATCATTTTCTGCAGATCATTCTTGCTATCTGTGTATCCTGGATGGTTTGTGCCATTGTTACTGCGGCTGATGGGCTCCCTGTGGGCAACGCCGGTCGGACTGATACCAAGGTTGGAACTCTTCAGAAGGCCAAGTGGTTTAGAGTACCCTACCCCGGTAAGTAAGTTAGTGGTTCGGAGTACCCTACCCCGGCAAGTAAAGTGGTTTAGAGTACCCTACCCCGGTATGTAGTTAAGTCGTTCGGAGTACCCTACCCCGGCAAGTAAAGTGGTTTAGAGTACCCTACCCCGGTAAGTAAGTTAGTCGTTCGGAGTACCCTACCCAAGTGGTCCAGAGAAGCCACCCTTGTTATTAAACAAGTAATTCAGAATACCCTTTTAAAGTGAGTATCCTAGAAACAAGTGATTCATAGAAATGCCTCGTTCGGCCAATGCTGGGCTGCAACTTTTACTCATACAACGTGTTTGAATCGCCTTGTCTCGTTAGGCCAGTGGGGTCTTCCAACTGTCAGTGTTGCCGGGGTCTTTGGAATGCTCGCTGGCGTCATAGCTTCCATTGTGGAGTCTGTGGGAGACTATTACGCATGTGCGCGCATGTGCGGTGCACCTCCCCCGCCCACACACGCCATCAACCGCGGTATAGGCATCGAGGGGCTTGGCTGTATTATCACAGGGGCCTGGGGTACAGGAAGCGGAACCACATCCTACAGTGAGAACATTGGCGCCATTGGTATCACCAAGGTCAGTCATGCAACACTCAACAAAAAGTAGTATACGTCAGTCAAGCAATATGGTAGCAAAAGAAGTGTAGTAAGTAGTGGTGTAAGTAACTCAGTCACGAAACAAAAAGTGTGAAGTCACGCAATGCGTAACAAAAGTTGTATTTGGATGTCTGTCACGTAACAATACTAGTGTGAGGATGTCAGTCACACAATACGTAACAAAAATTGTGTGCGGTTGTTGGTCACGCAACAAGTAACATGAGTAAATCGAAGGAACTTTCCTGGAACTTTCATTTATCGAGACTTTCCTAATAATAAGGCGTCCCTAGTGCGAGGTTCCACGTTTTACCTTGTGCCACAGGTTGGCAGCCTCCGAGTGATCCAGTTCGGTGCTCTTGTCGCCCTGGTGATGGGTGTGGTAGGCAAAGTGGGGGCGCTTTTCACCACCATCCCGGACCCCATCGTTGGGGGCGTGTTCCTGGTCATGTTTGGGATGATAACGGCAGTGGGGATCTCTAATCTTCAGTACGTGGACATGACTTCTGCCAGGAATATGTTTATCGTGGGCGTGTCTATCGTTGCGGGGATGGCTATACCTTTCTCCCTGAAAGCTATGTTTGAAGCTGACAAGAATTTAATCCAAACGGGTAAGTCGTTATTGGGTCTATCTATGGCCATCCTCGGGTACCCAGGGCGTCGCGGTCAGCGTAAGGGGGCGCGAGAGCAAGACGGCGGAGACGGGAGGGGGCTTTCTTCTTCCCTCCTCTCCCCCCCCCCCCCCCTCCGCTGGCCTTGTTCCGCCTCATTCTCGCGCCTGTGACCTCGACGGCCTGGGTTTCCGATGATGATCTATGCTGGGTGTCAGAGGCCCTCCCGTGGACTTTAAAAAGGAATGAAAGCTTTCTCCATTTCCATAAACTGGATACTCGTTACTAGCATTTACGATGACAACTTCGTTTCCAGCGCCCGTAAATCCTTGTGCTTTCGAGAGATGCCCTAGCAGGAACGAGGGTTAGCCTTTCCCAGACCGGGGGGACTAAGTACTAGCTTACATGGTGTAGGGACAAATGTCCAATATGGCGATTGACTTGTTTCCTCTAACTACGACATCCTAATTATTTGACCATTTTCCTTCAGGATCGATGGAGGTAGACCAAATAATCAAGGTGCTGCTGACCACAAATATCGCTGTCGGTGGGCTCATTGCACTCTTTTTGGATAATACTATACCGGGGACCGCAAAGGAGCGTGGGATCACAGCCTGGAGGAAGCGAGGATCTGGGAAAGAGGGAGGCGAAGACGAGGACTTCCAGGTTGCGCCAATCCACGTCTATGATCTACCGTGCTGCTTGAAAAGCCTCGGGTACAAGCCCTTTGCCAAATACGTGCCGTTTCTTCCTTACTATCCCCCTGAGAGCAACACTGATGGCGCCACTAACGTTGCCATAGTTATGGAGCCGATCCCTGACGAGAAGCATGACGGCAAAGCAGAAGTCGAAGGCGCAAAGCTCGACGGAAAGTTGGATGATTTCAAGGGAGCAAGGCATGATGGCAAAGATTACGTTAGGTCTGATGAGAAGTTGGATGTCGTGGACGCAGCAGATGATAAGAATAATTCAGATGCAAGTGGCGTTAAGGAAGAAGAGAAAGTGGATGCTGATATTACGGCTTTCTGAACTTTTGAACGGGACTTTCTAGATCTCTTTGAAGTAATCAGTATAATGTTGTAAATGTTCTACTACGCTAAACAAACCCCGAATACCAGTAAAGGATACACGTTGTCCTTACTTTATCATTACAAGGATATAAGATATACAGGATAAGTACAAAACAACACTTAGAGAGAACAGCAGGAGTGCTCTGTAAACGGAGATTTCCCCAGTTTGTAGTCTGACAGACATTATATCGCAAAATATAATAAAATCCACCATCTTGTACTAAACTCTAATTAAGAAACAGTGAAAATCAAATGCGTTCTTTTGCTTGGGTCATGCTCGGAGAATCAGTAGTCGCAAATCTTGAGGTAAAAAACCATTCATCCCTTTCGAATTGACGGTGATCGGTTTCTGGTTTGTAGGTTTTTGTTTAGTAAGAAGTGTGATTGAAAGAGTGTGGATGCTGTTATCTTCTCTGAAATGTGTTGCAGGACATATAAAGAAAACGTTGTCGTTTTTGGTGCCTGGTACCGAGGAATCTTAGTTTCTTTTCAGAGGCTTTTTCCATTTATTAAAAGTCTCAGTTAGTGTTTTTCTCTTCTAAAAACAAATAATCAAGTCTACTAGTTTACGAAGTACCTGCAGTACAGTAACCTTAAAAATGACAATCATGCAGATTATCCAGAAATAAGGAATACATTAGTTTTCTTATATGGAAGTAGTATATTAGTTTCCTTGTATGGAAGTGACCGCGTTTGGCACAAATGACAATTTTTGGCTAAATTTTCTTGATATGTTTTGTTCTGTGACCATGGTTGTCTGATTTCCTCTTGTGGGGGGGGGGGGGAGGGGTGGCTTCCAGCACGCGTGAATTTTTTCCCAAAAAAATCTGCCCTCCTTGACAAGTTTTGTTACTGATTAATTATTGATTCATTTTATAAAACCGCTTATAATCATTTAGCATATGAGAACTACTGACATACTATATTGAACACGAGAGCCAAACGGGACACAGGAGATAAGGGTGACTGAATCAGGTATTAGACGAACAATCCGATACAAATGCGAGAGCCAAGCATATTAATTGTTCGTCAGACTTTGGAGAACAGTAATTAGCATGCGAGACTGCTGCCAAAAAACTGCGATCCCGATTTATGCGCGAGTCGGGAGCATAATAAACCTTCACCAGCCTCGTCCCCAGGCTCCTGCTGTCAAACAACAAATAAGCGATCCCTTCGGCAAATGAAAAGTGACTTCATTATCCTACAAGCAGACTCCTTCGCAGCGGTCAACGAAGGAGTCTAACCTACATGACGCTCAGCGAATAGAAGCCAGACGACGAATTTAAAGCTCTCCTAATTGCTATCATGGTCCCGTCGTGCCTAATATGATTGCGTTACAAGTAACGTGATTGCGTTACAAGTAAAACGAGACCACATGTGTGTTGATGCGTTACCGATACACTGCTCGTGAGCCATGGCTTTATACAGAGATCGAGCCGTACCGTCACCGACAAAAGAAACCGTAAAACAGCTTTCTGATAAGCTAGGATTTCAGCTAGATGATTCCGCAATAGCCGACTACCAAGGTGAGATCTTCATCGTAACTACAATACCCTTTTTGCTAGGCAATAGCTAGCATCTTACAGCCCTTAGGCCTAGCGAAGGCTACAGCATGGATATGTGTGGATATTGAATGTTAGATCGGCTGCAGCTAAACCTAATTTTTTTTATATACCAGGCTTTCGAATAGAATATTGTATATTCAATGCGCGTGTGTTCTAATCGAAACTGGGTCTTTATCGGACGGTGTAAATGGCAGTGCGGATTGTAGGGTCAACTCCAATTTTGTAAGTTCGTGTCTACGCGAGCAAAGGTCAGAATACCCGTCCACTAATTTGCATTTTCCTTGTATTTACTGTCTCATTCTATAAGAAATCGAGGTGTGAAGTCCCATTGTTAACTCTTTGTGGACGTGTATTCTGCAGTTGTTCCATCAATTTTCTAACATCTGTATCTTATCCGCCTAGCACGGAAAGAGTACTTTCAAGACCTGACTTAGCAGCAGGGAAACGTATTGCAGCATTTTGTACTGCACGCTTATTGGTTTTTCCCTAAAACTGAATATCATTTGCATGATTTAGGCTTTTGTCCTTTTTAATATCTTTTTACGAATGCAAATTTTATTTTATTTCAAAGCCCCCAATCAGGAGGGACAATGTGTATGTTGTTATTGAATTAGTTCTACGGGAATAATCTTTATGAGCTTTAACACCGATATTTTTATTAAGACGCTCTCGTCCGCGTTGTATTTATTCTGCTGTGACCCGCTGTTATTGAGTATGAATTATCAAGAAAGGTTTAATGTTACGCGTTAATGAAAAAAAAAGAAGTTGTAAGCAAGAGGCAAGAGTCGCTCATTCACAGTGTACATTATACTTTTATAACTAGGCATAAGCAGAGTTATCCATAAGACGGAAAAATGTGCGCGGTTATAAAAGGTGCGGGCACGCGGGTAAAGGGTGCGGTTGAATGCAGAAGGTGCGGGTGTAAATCTAAACAGGAAAAAAGGGGGAAAAATGTAACATTTGGTAGTTACTGTTCAGTGTAAATTTAACATAATGCATATATGATATCAAATTAATCATATTTTGGCAAACCAACGTTGAAACCACTCAAGTGAGACCATCGTTTTCAAGACCCGCACACTATTTTGCTAACGCCCGCACCGTAACCCGCGAACATTAGGCAAGCCCTTCCTTGGACGCAGACTGATCATTTCACTCATTTTGACGAGAAGCTTATTTGTGACGCTTGCAGCGGACTCTTGAGACGTGTAAAGAAATATGTAGCACCTCATTTAACCGTTCACTTTGACTCGCATTGCCAGTCAAGGTCGATAAAAGAGCTGTCTGTCTTTTTGGTTTTGTATTGTGAGTAATGAGGTAACAGAATCACGAAATCATAGTTCTAGATGAATATCGAGCCAGCAAATCTCGCCTTTTTATTTCTAGAGGCCCTGAGTCGATGCTTGGAAGATTTTGACAAGATTCTCGATATCCCCGATTGCAAGCTTCCGGTGAAATATCCTCGGACGCCCGGATATCGCCCGACGCGTGAAGAGAACTCGCACAACGCATGGTAAGCGTTAAGCATGAATAACGCATGGTAAGCGTTACGCATGGACAGACAGACAGACAGACAGACAGACAGACAGACAGACAGACAGACAGACAGACAGACAGACAGACTGACAGACGGACGGACGGACGGACGGACTCTGCAAAGTGCCTTACAGATATAACAATAAACGACAGGTTCTGGAAATGCGAAATAAATGGAGCAGCGCTCGGTAAACTTCGAGGAAAAAGAATCGTCATCAAGGACAACATCTGTGTCGCTGGGATCCCTATGTCGATGGGCTCACACAGCCTACCGGGTTATGTCCCAGACGAGGACGCCACTGTAGTCACCAGGGTCCTTGACGCTGGAGGGACTATAGTCGGTAAGGCGGTCTGCGAGGAGCTGAGCATCAGTGGAAGTAGTTTTACTGCAGCAACGGGGCCTGTCATGAATCCGCTGGACAACCGCAGGGAGACTGGGGGCTCATCCTCTGGTTGCGGTGCTCTTGTGAGTATGTGCAAATTTGACAGCGCAAACGGCAATTTAAGATATTGACCAGCATGCAATGCAGGCGTTTACAGCGAAAAACCGGCCTCGAGCGACTCGTAGCCGCCATATACCGGGTAAACGCCTTGAAATGGCAGCAGCTCTACGACCGAAAAGAACGATGGCTCTCACGCAGACAAAATATGTGTTAATTGTACAATTATCAATTAAAAGTCTTTGATGCATGGTTTTGGGATCGTTGGAGTTCTGTTACCACCTTTATTATTACGAATGATTTGTACCCATCAGCACCTTTCGGTCGGCAAACCGACATTCCGACGGTTCTGACCGCGTCTCACATATTTATATATTTTTACAATTGTATTGTTCTTTTGCTCTGTTAAAAAGAGGCTTGCGTCCTGTTGTTTCAGTTGGCTTCTGGAGAAGTCGACATGGCTATAGGAGGTGACCAGGGCGGGTCCGTGCGGCACCCCTCCAGCAGGTGCGGGCTGGTGGGGCTGAAGCCCACGTATGGCCTGGTGCCCTATACCGGGGCGTGCCCCTGTGAGGTCTCCCTTGATCATCTAGGACCGATGGCGAGGAGCGTCAAGGACGTGTCGCTTCTCCTGGAGGTACAGTCCCTTTTAATGCATTTAAAAGTAGTTCAACTTACCTCTGTTGAAGCAATTTCAGAAAAAAATCCATACTCACCGCCTTCACCCTCAGGGAATTGGGAATCTGGTGGATGGGGCTAAAAGCCAGGTTTTTTTAATTAAAAGATAATACACTGTATTTTGGCCAATTTCACGGGGTAGAAACTCCAGCCTAAGAGGGCCTTGGCAAAATGCCCTTTTGTGAGGGGGATGGGATGACCTTGTGTTGGAATCACACAATGCGTGATCGTGTTTGTTAGTTATTCGGAAGGTGATCGTATGTTCGTTGTAAACTCGGTAGGTGATCGCGGGATATGACGAGGGCCGTGACGTTAGACAGTCTCAGCTTCACAGACATGGACAACTTAGTTATTCCCAACTGGTGAGAGCTAAGTGCACTACTGGAGGAGAAATCTAGACAAGGACAAAAAAAGATTCCGAGGATAGGGGAAGGACTTGAAATAATGGGCTTGGCTTGGGCTTCCTTTAGCTTTTTGTCTTAGCTTTCCCTACCCTTTTGTCTTACTCTAGCTAGTTACAGCTTGGAACTATGGAATACTAGTCTTCCTTTGAGATATATAGACGCCCAGGTGTGTTGAGAAGGGGACGGAGCTGGGGTGAACTGATTATTTCTTTGTTTTCTTTGAAGCTTAATGGCGACATCAGTGGCATTCGAATCGGCCTATTGCGTGAAGGATTCGGGCACCAAAATTCGGAAGAGGACGTGGATCGAATCGTAAAGGAGGCATCTATTCGCCTGGCGGAGCGGACAGGTCACGAGGTGGTGGGCATATCGGTGCCGATGCACCTTCAAGGTGGGGAACCGTATTGAGCCATGTGGTGCTATGGCTGGTCCTGTCTTCCATGCACACATCAACCAGTACAACAAGTGGAGAAAATGTACCCCCCTCTCCCATCCTGTACCACTACCCCCCCCTCTCCCATCCTGTACCACTACCCCCCCCTCTCCCATCCTGTACCACTACCCCCCCCTCTCCCATCCTGTACCACTACCCCCCTCTCCCATCCTGCACCACTACCCCCCCCCCCTCTTCCATCCTGTACCACTACCCCTCCCTCGCCCCTCCTCTGTTCAAGCAGGGAGTTTGTATGATGATAGTAGTTAGTTTATTTAGTACTAATACACTGTAATGTTTTTGTTCTCTTTTGTTCTGGCTTGACCATTACACTTACAATTACATTTTGTTGCACGAGATTTTGAAAACCACTCTAAAACGATAAAATATGCGAGAAAGAGGCTTCAGATATCGAGTAGTTCGTTACTGCTATCCATAATACCCTTGTTTGTCTAAGTTGCTCCTTATCCCTCCCCTCCCCGGGATTCACACGATGCTTTCAAAGCTTTCTATGGGCCTGTATCTTTTTTTGGCAAGCTGCCGTAAACACATCCTTCATAGCATATCCTTCATTTACTCGTGGCGACATGACGGAAAAATTTGGAAAACGCGCAATTCCAGATAGAGAGAGTAGACACAATTTCTTCAGTGGCTATAGGTCCCTTGTATTACGGACTGATTTTTAAAACACAAATAATGTGAGGCCGGAGTGCACATAACCAGATTTTGGCTTTTTAAGATAATTTTTCCTCGATCATCATTGCCCTGTGTATCAGCTCAGGGACGAAAAGCTCAAAATCAATTTTAAAAAAGTCGCACTTGATATTTTGTTTGTTATAAGTTACTAAGTACTCAGAGGAATTCTGCGCCTTATTCGATGTGAAATGGGCTTATTTGAAGCGTCACGTCATGTTTTTCCGTCATGTTACTCGTGGCTGATTACTGGCTGCTTGTTTGTACAGGGTCAGCCCTCTTGACAGCGATCAGCTGTATTGGGGGAAGGAGAGTATTGCATGACGGCAATGGTAAGGCTATCGCTGGTCCTAGAAACTCAACGCACGCTAGAAGCTTAACACACGCTAAGAGCACAACACACGCTAGTAGCACAACACACGCTAGAAGTTCAACACACGCTTGGAGTTCGACACACGCTAGTAGCACAACACACGCTAGGAGTTCAACACACGCTAGGAACGCAACGCACGCTAGAAGCACAACGCACGCTAGAAGCACAACGCACGCTAGAAGCAGAACGCACGCTAGAAGATCAACACACGCTTGGAGTTCAATGCACGCTAGGAACACAACACACGCTAGGAGCACAACACACGCTAGGAGTACAACACACGCTAGGAGTTCAACGCACGCTAGGAGTTCAACGCACGCTAGTAGTATAACACACGCTAGGAGTATAACACACGCTAGGAGTACAACACACGCTAGGAGTTCAACGAACGCTAGGAGTTCAACGCACGCTAGTAGTATAACACACGCTAGGAGTACAACACACGCTAGGAGTACAACGCACGCTGGTAGTATAACACACGCTAGGAGTATAACACACGCTAGAAGTACAACACACGCTAGGAGTTCAACGCACGCTAGGAGTTCAACGCACGCTAGTAGTATAACACACGCTAGGAGTACAACACACGCTAGGAGTTCAACGCACGCTAGGAGTTTAACGCACTCTAGATGCTCAACACACTGTAGGAGCCCAGAACACACTTGGAGCTCAACACACGCTACGAGCTTAACACACGCTAGAAGCCCAACTTACGCTACGAGCTCAACGCACGCTAAGAGCTCAACACATGCTAGAAGCTCAGCTCAGGGTTCGGTATAAGCGGTACAGGCCATTACAGCACGGTTAGAATGTGACCTTTGTACTTTCCAGGGTTCGGTATGGGCGGATGCTCTAAGCCAATCAGAGCACGCGTTAGAATGTGACCAGTCTTTTGTTCTTTACCAGTGGTTCGGTATTAGCGCAAAAGGCCATTACAGCACGCGTTAGAATGTGACCTTTGTTTTTATTCCAGGGTTTGGTATGAGCGCAAAAGGCCATTACTCCACCTCACTTCACCATGCTCTAAGCAATGGAATGAGACCTGGCAGGAACTCGCTAAGCTCCGAGGTGAAACTTGGCGTGCTGTTGGGTGAATATCTGCACGAGTCTTCCCGTGATGTGTATTACAGCAAAGCGCAGAACCTCGCCATGAAACTGGGCAGGGATTACGATGACGCGCTTACCAAGGCAGACGTGCTCGTTATGCCGACAAACCCCATGAAAGCCAGGTTGCTTCCGACAAAAGAGACGTCAGTGAAAGGTGAGGGTGGGTAACAAGCAAAAAAAATATGGGGGGAGGGGGGATTGCTTCCTGCTAGAGCGGTCATTAAGGGGAATCGAGGGGGGAGGGGTGGATACCCTCTAGGGAGAATCAGTGAAAGGGGTTGGGGGAGGGGTGGATAGGGATTGCTATCTGTTAGAGACGACAGAAAGAGAGGATGGGGAGGAGGGGGGGTAAACAACAACAACAACAAAAAGAGGATTGGGGGGGGCAAGCAAAGACTTGTTGGAAGAGTGGGTGCTACCCAGAGAAGTCACTTAAACACGAGGTCCCGCTATAAAAAGGAAAGCTCTTCCTCCCCCCCCCCCCCCCCCCCCCCCGGGCTCAAGGACAATCAGTTATCAATCAGCCGCCAATAAGTCAACATGTCAGAACAATTACTCTGAGCGCTAAATTTAATGTTTTATATTCTTAACCAAAGTAAATATCATTCCTAGACTTGTTAAGAATGTTTTTGTTTTTAGTAAAATAATGTTATAACCAAGCCGTGACAATAATATATGAGACCTTTTGACCGCTTGCAAAAAAAATATATTTTTTTCCTGTGAAAAAGGCAATTTCCTCCCCCCCCCCCCCCCCGGATCAATGTTGGCTGGGACGCAAGTGCTTTAAAACACCATTGTACTGGGGGGGATATGGGTAGGGGGTCTCAGAATTTCTGTCACAGATTGTATGTGCGCTCTGAAATATGAGCATTTTTAATAAAACCTTTAAAAGAAAAAGTCGACAACAACGCAGATTTATGTTTTTTAGAACGATATTTCGGCAGGCCAATACCTGCCTTCTTCAGGTTATAAATGAGTTACAATGGCATGTTATAGCTAGTATATGTACAAAGTTCATTGATGATTAACTAACAAAAGGTAAAAATAGTAATTGAGTGACAAAGTACAAAGTTCATTGATGATTAACTAACAAAAGGTAAAAATAGTAATTTAGTGACTTATGGAAGATGGTAAATAGGGTGGTGTGGATTACTAAGTAGCTAAACGGTTTCTTCACGCCGGTTGAGGCCACCGGGTTCAAGAGTGCCAGCGCGAGCTATCAGTGTGGCTTCTCTTGCTTTGCGGATGGAGTCGCGGTTATTTCTTATTTTTTCAATAGGTATTAGCTCTATGTCAGAAGCGGAGTGGTTGGGTTTTAGGACGTGTTCAGCGGCGTGGGTTGGTATGGATCGGGATTGAGAGTCTACAGTTCTGCGGTGGTCATTAAAGCGTTCTTTTAATTTGCGTTTAGTTTCCCCAATATATTGAAGATTACAGCGGTTACATTGAATCATATAAATCACGTTTTTGGTATTGCAGGTTATGTGGGAGGTTATAGGTCGTGTTTCACCTGTTGAGAAAAATGTGTAGCTTGTAAGGCCATCGGTTCTAATATAGGGGCAGGTTAGGCAGTTTTTTCCGCAACGGAAAGCACCGGGAGGTTGGTTGGTGGGAGAGCGGTCGGAAGGTAGCTTGGCTTTAACGAGGATGTCGCGGAGGTTAGGTGAGCGGCGAAAGGCGACAAGAGGGGGCTCAGTGAAAACCTTATGGCATCGCTTAGACGAGAGTAGAAGGTTGTAGTTTCTACGGATTATGTTGTTGATGTTAGGTAGTGTAGGGTTATAGGTAGTGACAAAGGGGATGCGACGGGAGTTTTTGTGGTTGTTATTATTAGGGCGTAGGGCGTCAATGCGGGAAATGTTAGCAACGCGTAGGATTTGTTTCTTGAGAAAAGCGGGTTTATAGCCACGCTTGAGGAGGTAGTTGGTGAGTTCATTGCAGCGGTTATTAAAGCTTTCTTCTGTAGAACAAATGCGGCGAATACGGAGGGCGAGGCTATAGGGGATGGCCTTTTTGGTGTGATGAGGATGGCAAGATGAAAAAAGAAGGTGTTGGTGTTTGTCAGTAGGTTTGGAGTAGAGGTCAGTTTCGATTTTACTATTAACAAGGGAGACATTAACGTCAAGAAAAGGTACATTATTATAGGAGTGGGAGCAGTATAAAAAATATATAAGGAAACGACCAAAAGGTTTAGATATACGGCGTGGCGTAAACTGAGAACCGATATTTGCTTTCTTTTTAGATCTTTTAGGGAAGTACGGTGGACATAACATCAACACCTGTCCCTTCGACCTGACGGGCCACCCCGCATTATCTATCAATGCAGGGTTATCTGATGGGTTGCCTGTGGGGCTAATGATAGTGGGCAAGAAATACGACGAAGAGACTATCCTCAGGGTGGCATATGCATTCGAGAGCATTAGAGATAAAACCCTACCACAATAAGGCTTATATTCAGACTGGAAACTTCCAAGGGGCATCTCGGCGAGGATCAACTAAATCTTATATTGTGTGTATAACTCTCCGAATAATCAAGCCATGGCCTAATTAGACCCGGAGGCAGACGGTTAGCCGCAGCTAAGGTTTAGCGGGCACAGAACTGATGTATAACTTTGCATGATCGATTCCATATTATGGACAGATATCTAAATATACCTGACCGCATTTATCGAAGGAAAGATTACAAATGGCAAGTGTTCATAAACGCTTTAGTTGTGCTCGCTTGGATTCACCCTTGCGAATTTCCTGTACTTTTTTGTGGCCTTTGGTCTCTGTCTAGGCAAAACCACGAATGCAAGAAAAAACTATTAAAAAATGATATAAATGCTATTAATTCTTATTTACAAGAAGCTTACCGCCTCCCACGATCATTGATATGTTTTATCCCTGAATTATTTAGCTTAAACATTTCAGAAAAGGGAACAAAATTATGAGATAGATGTCATCTCTCACCTGGAGCGATTGTCTATGTACATTTTTCATAAAAAAACTAATTAATAAAAAAAGGCAAAAATATATAGAAAATCTTCAGAAACATCCGCGGCTCAGAAAAGTTGTTTTTTGTTTCGTCAAATATCTCTTTGCTAAATATGGTACATATCTTAGACTTGAAAAGAGAAATTTCGCAATTTACTTCGTACATTTATGCAGGATTGAGTTAAAGGGACATTTTGATATCCAATTACTTATGGGTCTTATTAGAAACAGAAATCACCGGAAAAACTTGATTTTTAGCTAAGGAGAGCATTTACTTTTAGTCTGTTTTGGTTTTTCACTCTTGAATAACGACATGTGTATAATTCCATTTTCACTCTTCACAAGTAGTGCTTCTCTCTTGCCTTTTATGGGCAGTGTGCAAAACGCAATCTAAAAGACAAAAATATCGTTTCTGTTCTGTTATCAGACACATAAAAACTTCATTTAGCCAGTGCACTTAACGTCTAAATTGCGCTAAAAAGCAAAATTTACATCTTGTTGGACGATAGTGGAGCGAAATTCTAAAGATTCAATATTCCCTAGCAATTCACAAGCACCAAGTATGATAATTATAATTTTAACGTTTTTTTCTAATATATATATTTTTTACGAGATTTCTTGCGCGAGTAACGTACGCATTTGGTGGGCCAGTGGGTGAACATAACATTGCACAGGCTTGCGCATGTGCTTAGATGTTTCCCTAAGTTCACTCAACTTGAGTATGGGGAATTTTAGTACAGCAAATTAGACACATAAGCCTGACTCAGTGACCCCCCCCCCCCCCCCCCCACACACACACACACACACAAATACAAACCAAAGTACTAGCGTATTTGTAAATGTCTTATCAAGAAAAAAGGAGAGAAAATTGGCGCCAGATTAGTGGCCTGATGAATGTTTTGCTTCTCAACCCTGAAGTGTGCAGGCTAAGTGCAAGGGACTTGATATTGTTCTCCTTTCAATCTCACTACCGTAGCTTGCAGGCTAAGTGTAATTTGCCTGATGAGAGTTTTGTTTCTCACCACATTGGCTGGCAGACTTAGTATGTTGCCTGATGAATGTTTTGTTTCTCACTACCTTGAAAGGCAGGCCAAGTGTAAGTTGCCTGATGAGAGTTTTGTTTCTCACCACATTGGCTGGCAGACTTAGTATGTTGCCTGATGAATGTTTTGTTTCTCACTACCTTGAAAGGCAGGCCAAGTGTAAGTTGCCTGATGAGAGTTTTGTTTCTCACCACCTTGGCAGACAGGCCAAGTGTAAGTTGCCAGATGAATGTCTTATTTCTCGTCTCGTCTCGTCAAGGGCAATCTGAGAAAGGAACAGACACTCACGCCCTTCTTCGTCTACAAGCTCTTGCTGTGAAGAGCAGATATCACGTCACAACGACAGTATGCGTTATGCTCCACTAGACCAAAGCGCTGTAACTATGACACGGTGCTATCATGATGAGATCTCGAGCTCTTGTCCGAATACAAATGTCACGACTCAAGCGCGTTATTGCCTGTCCACGCGTGGCTATAAAAACAACTTATCACCACCCCGCTATCGGTGTGAAAACTACTTTCACGCGATACTCGGGTTCCGCTACAAATCGAGAATAATTATGTCCACCCTCTCTCCCCTCGTACTTAGCCTGAAGGTGATCTCCGTTAATCATAGCAAACAGCCAAACTTCCTTTCACGAACTATTTTTTAATTTTATTTTTGGGAATTCTAATAAAAAAGTCGAATTTAATAATGCATTTAGTCGATTTTAATTTGATTTACTTGTAATCAAACCCGTCTTTTTTCTTTTCATTTTATTAATTGCGTTTTTTTTCTGCAGATAATGTTACCATCTCAATGATTGTGATAAGAATGTCCTTTTCACGACTAGCAGATAAGATTATAAAGAAACGATAGAAACATCCAGAAAATTTCTTCAATATACGTTTACTGATTGTTCATCTTCACAGAAAATCCCTTAAATCCTACTCGTCTCATCCATAGTAAGGGGTAAACCGCCCAAACAAGCTTACGTTTTCCTGACTCCTGGAGTCGCACGGGTCAATGACGACGACCTCAAATGGTTACTCCCTCCGATAGGACATCACTTAACCCAAAGCACTGTCAAAACTCGTCATAATATTTATCGCTCATATTTAAATAGAACACCGTCCATTTGTCGTGATGAGAGCAAAGGATATCGCACGCTACTTATAATGACATCCGCTATCTGTTTTCTGACTTGTTCGCCTGGGTATTGACCATCCGCTAAGGGTGTGTAATGCATTGTGCTGTTATCATGCTTAGTCTTTTGTAGTCCTACCACATCATTAACTAGATATAAAGTAATGCAAACGTACCATGCTCATCCGCCGGCCGCTCAAGCATCAGATTAAACGACTAATCCCTTCCTTAGACATCATATAGAGGCCATAAAAAACAATTCCTAAAATGATCGCAATTCCTATAAACGGAAATCACCACCTCGAGGTTAAGGCCTAAGAGCTAGACATTCCCCTGATGCCATTGGGACTCTACTTTTCGTTCCCATTGACTGTTTGTATGAGTGCCATCACTAGGGTGACAAGGGGGGTGTGACGCAAGCGACACGGCCCAGAATAAAGCAATAAAGCGGCGATTAGGGACTCCGGATGTTTGGCAAACCGTTCACAAGAAAAGTAATATATCGTTAATGCTGTGATGCACTATCAGGTAATAGGCGACTAATTCCGCTGATCAGCAGATTTACCCGTCGGGGTCGGTTGTCTTTCACTGTATGACAATGTTAATTGCCTAATATCGAATATCAATACCATCATAGAAAAGCCTTACACTCTACGTAGACGGAACGGGAAATATTTAAAAGTCAGTCAACGGTAGCGCGGTTATATAAATTACGGATAACGCGGAGTACGCTTCATATTCGGGGCGCGCTGCACTGTATCAAAGTACAATTGTTCGCAAAGTGGAAGAGGCGGTTTTTCGGAGACAGATCAGCCGAGAACTGTTTACACAACAGCGCAAATATCATCCTCGACTGCCGTCTGGGCATCGTCACCAGAAAGCGCTCGCTCGCCTTGGCGAGCCATGAATAACACGACGGCGGCAATGAGGAACGAGAGCAGCGATTCGGGGACTCGGTGTCACTGGGATTTGCTTGAGGCGACAGATGCGGCGAGGAACGGCAAGATCGCGGCATTCTCACTCGTACTCATCGTATCCCTCATCGGCAACATTCTAGTCATACTGGTCGTGTACAAGAACAAAAACATGAGAAAGACAATTAATTATTTCATCGTGAACATGGCAGCAAGCGACATCATTATTCCCGTGCTAGTCATGCCAATGCAGATCGCAAGGACAGCTAATAGCGAGACGCAGGGAGCGTGGCTGGTCGAAGGGACCGCTGGCCTGGCGCTCTGCAAGATTGTCTACTTCTTGGCCGATATCTCAGGCCCCGTGTCAATACTAAGCCTTGTGTGTATGGCCGTTGATAGGTTTGTGGGGGTGGTGTTTCCCCTTCGCGCTGGTCTCATTTCATCACGCGCTCGAGTTATCATGATCGCTATGACTTGGGTCATCTCATTCGGCTTCTACGCGCCCTATCTGTACATCATGACTATAGTGAAAGGGAGGAATGGACTCTCGTACTGCGGGATTCGCTGGAGTGATGACTTCCTTGTGCACACCCGTCATCACCAGACGTACTTCGCCACCATCTCCCTCGTCTTTTTCATCATCCCGCTTGTCCTTCTCGTCTTCTTCTACGGCGTAGTGCTCATAACGCTCGGCAAGCGAAAGTTCCCACGCCTCCATCAGTCAAACGAACAGAAGCGCCGTAACCGACGGGTATCTCGCAGCGCCACGGTCATTGCCCTCACCATCGTACTCGTCTTTCAGTTCTGCTGGGGCCCCTACAACACCATCACCTTTCTCTGGGCCTACAAATGGGACTGGGTTAAACCCAAATTTTGCGGTTTTAAATCGCTTTTCTTCGCGTGTCAGTTCTTGACCTGGGCAAACGCCGCCATCAATCCCTGCATTTATTTCATCCTGGTGGAGAATTACCGGAAGGGACTGCGGACGGTGATCCCCAGGACACTGTCGGTAAACAGCAGTCTGAGGGCGCCACGTAGCGGTACCAAACAAGAGACGGCTGAACAGGTCATCGGCACCGGAGATTGCCTGGAACTCGTTGATCAGTGAAAAAACGTGTTTAGGGCCACAAGAACAAGAAAAGACCCCCGCGGCACACCTGACGCGCACCAAGACCTTCGCTAGAACATGGGTTACCATGCTTCATTGCTGTATCGATGGGCAGCAACACAATGGACACCTATGAGTACTGCGGACAAATCGTGAGCTTTACTAAAGACAGAGAACAGCCGATACCTTCGCTAAAATATGGCTCATGGATAATTCTTTAGACACAGCCGGACCTTTGTAAAGAAACAGCCATCATAAATGCACCAGGACCAAGACCTTTGCTGTCTCTACAAAAATCAAAAACGAAATAACAGCGGTGTGGCATGTAACCGAGGCAAAACGTCGATAAAAACTGCTCTTAGTTTGACAATTTCAACACCAGGGGCTCCCAATTACTTAATTTATCATGATTTTTCTTCAGTACATCTTGGACTCTTCTATAGAGGATAAAATATAATATGATGTAATTTGAATATGTTATTTAAAACAGAGCAAGAGTTCACGGACTAAACTCTAGAGGGCTACTAGACTTTGTTTGGTCGTTAGACATTTAAAAAGATAAGGACATTTTTTGGATCTTAATGATCCGGGGGAGACGTTTCTAAACGATAAACGCTCTAGGTAATGGTTAGGCATTCCACTTCTGTCACTGTGTGATAACTATCCACTTCTCCTTGGTGAGATAGTAGTAAGTAACAAATAGGTAAAATAGCTGTTTTTAGGTTTGAAGTGATCGTTTGCGAGTGGTGTGCAATTTCTCAAGTTGTTGACGATGAGGAATAGCCCGAGGGGGGTTATCACGGTTATCAGACGAATTGGCGGAACGTTAGAAGACTGTACACAGAGACAACTGGCTACCATTTATCATTTCCACGCCGGAAAAAGCAAAACCAAACCCCACGGAAAATATTACAAAATACAGCGAAATTGTTTATGAAAAAAACAAGGGGGGATTAAAAGATCAGGGAAAACAAATATTGTACCTAAAACCACAAGGCCAATATGCAGAAACATACAGTAGTAAATAGAGGGAAAATACCGAGAGATTTTCGTGTAATGAGCGTACTTGCAGATGGAACTGATAAGCGAGTCCCGACGATGTTAACAACACTAGAAATACGGCGAGATATTCCCATTTGTGGGCTTGTGTTTCGGTTTAGGGTTTCTACTTGTCGCAAAGTGTTCCATTTTTAGGTTTCCCACTTTAGAAGATAATTCTATTAGTCGTGAACATTTAGTAGTAAACATAAGTGGTGTGAATAGTGGGATTAAGCCCTAGCCCCTAGGCTAGCCAACAAGCCAATACCCTGAACTAAAGGGGATTATCCAACACGTGTGGGATTGACTAACGCTTTTATACTTAATATAATACTAGAAGTTCCACACCAACTCTGAGTTTTAGCCTTGGGCTTGCCTCGGACGCACTCACAGCAATTTAGCCACTTGTCTACGAAATGATTAGTTTAATCCCATCGAGCAAACCACTAATGCATCACTTTGAGTGATAGATCAACGATGCAGGCTGTAAAAAGCCACCGATTTGAGTAGCCTACTATGTACGAACATCTTTTTCCACGGTTATAGATCGTGGCAAACCTGATTAATTCACGCAGAGACGGATTTTTAATTGAGACGGATAGGGCCGCCCTTAAATCCCAGCGTTTGGCCAGGGTCCCGCAATGAGGAAATATTAGGCCCTTTTTCGGGTCTCGGAATAGAAGCGAATGTCGGTACGGAAATCTGGAGTTAGCTATAGTAGCGAGCTAGTGATGTGGCGCTAAGGTCGCCTAACAAAGGATTACAACAATTATAGTCATAAAGAACTTTTGCCTGGCTATTCAAGAAACCTAACCAATAACTAATCATGGTACTTGCTAGTTACATGATTTTTAATTTACATTTTTTTTAATTTAATTATTTCTAATGTTGAATATCGGATAATCTTGGGTGCCTCATGGTTCTAAGCCTGAACAATATATTTAGTGGGGGTAAAAATATATAACGTCTAATAAAAGAAATATTTCAAGGTAAATGCTTCTTGTTTTAGTGGGAAATCCAAGGTCGCGTACTTAATAACAAAGGCTAGGGCGACCGATCTTGTCTTGAAAAGTCAAAGCGAAGGCTATTATCTAATTTTAGAAGCCAAAAATAAATTAAGACAGTTCAACACTGTCGGCTGAAGCCCAAATAAAGCACAAATGATTTAAGACAAATGAAAGGACAAAACTCTTAACTTTGAGTTTTATTGTAAAGAAACTTTTCGAAATAAAAAATATTAATTAAGGGATGGCCTATGAGGTTTGAGTATATACCAACTACCTATATTTTCAGATGTATCGCTTTTTTTTCGGAGATTATTCAGGTTAAGGTGTGAAATCTGTCAAAGTTTTGCCGGTGATCTAAACGTGGGTAGAACCATTTTGTAGAGTGTCACTTCCACGCAGAGGAAACAAAAACCTGATCTTGGCTTTAGGAAATTAAGAAATGATGGGGGACAAATGTTCAAGATAAAAAGAAGTATAACATGCAATTAATTCTGTACAAGTTTACACAAAAAACTCAGGACTTAATTCACTAAAAGGCGCTGTAATTGACGGCTTGGCTAAAATATCCTCAATGACGTCAGTATCTCTAAACCCTCGCTGAGTGGAAATGTAAAACACTCTTATTCCTTCACTCTGCGGGAATTGAAATAATAATCCTATAAGGAGTCTCGATAGAGACCGCGCTTCTTAAAGAACAACGCACAGCGGCTTAACAATAAAGCCTTAATCGAGCCCGCACTACTCGGAGAACATTGTACAGAGGCTAGCTGTTTAAATACAAGCCTTGAATCCGCGCCTTTCAGCAAACAAACGGCTTAAACCTTACAAACCTTGATTGAGCTCGTCCCTTTTGGTAAACAAACCAACAAGAGCTCAAGTTTACAACTACTTGTTTTGTGTTGACCCAATAAAAAGTCATACACATCTTAATGATGAGCAAACAAGAAATTATGCAGTCACGCGCATCGTAATGAGCCAATGGAGATCAAGAACGGATCCTGTATGTATCAACCAATAAGAGTGTACGTTCTCATAGCCAATAAGAGATCAAACACGGTCACACACACATCGTTGTACTAACAATAATTATCTCATTTTTAAATTGATAATAAACGTTGTGTATTCTTCAACATGTATAAAAGATTCACATCAGAAAAAAATGAGCTATTTTCGAATTATAAAATATAACATTTCTTTGTAAAAATAAAGGCTAATTTTTTTCTTAGCTTTCTAACAAATCAGACATTCAACATCATATTTAAATATCCAATAACATTATTCTTTCTCTATAATAACGAATACCAATTCTATAAACGAAAAAAACTAATTTACCTAACTGATAGCGACCACGTTAATAAGTCACTCAGGACCGCCTCATCCTTCTGTATAGAGAAGAGCGTGGACGATAGGTCCCTAGAAAATAGCATAAATCGATAATAATTAAAATAAATGTCAATTATTAATAAAAAACGACAATAAAAATAACGTTATTAGGGCTAGAATTAGCTAAATTAGTCAAATTACCAGCCATCGCCCTCGTGGAGAATATAGATCTCGAGTGAAAAAAAAGCAAAACGTATTTCATTTAACCTTCTCCAATCTACCAAATCCTGATAAGGAGGTGGAGAATTGTCGGGCTTCTGCAATTGTTAACAACATGACAATTTCCCTGAATGCATAGAAGGTGCCATGATTTGTATCTGTGGTAAATCCCAAAAATATCTGGTCGCTATGAGAAAAACCTAATAGCTTCGTTATAAAAGATACAGGTTGTCAAACTTGTGAAAGGTTATATCCGTCTGAAGACATTGCGAATCTTGGTGATCGTGAAGTCTGGTCATGACGACCGAGAGACTACCACTGCGGATGATAAGCCCCAATTCATCCTGAGTAATGATAACCGCTTCCTTGTAGCGTGTAAGACAAGGCCGCAGCACAAGGTAGTAGGCTTCAAGTCTATTATTAGAGTCACTGTGCAGTGATTACCTTAATAGCGTCAGTGGAAATTCGCATACAAGTCGAAGGACTCGAGGTACTCTTGCATCGTTGTGTAGCAAAACTCGTACTGATCCTAAACATGGGGATAATAAGAGCTGTTTTAAGGGAGGGTTGGATGGATGGGCTGCACTTCTGATGTGCCGTGATAAAATACAAAAAGGAGGGTATTCACGGTGGTAGTTGATTTCCCAATATTACACGATATAACGTTGCATGGTATGGAACTGTGCAGACTACAAGTGTATCGGAATATTATTGTGGACGCTTTCTAGAAACCCACCCTATACCAAAAAAGTTGTTTAGTATCTGAGTCTAGACCCTATCCCACAAGGGCAACCATCTACCTCGGTCTGAATCGCACCCTTCCCCCAAGGGCTGTTTTGTACCTTGGTCTGACCCCCACCCTACCCCACACGGACAAACATCTACCTCGGTCTGAATCGCACCCTACCCCCAAGGGCTCGTTTTGTACCTTAGTCTGAGCCCCACCCTACCCCACAAGGGCTGTGTTGTACCTTAGTCTGAGCCCCACCCTACCCCCATAGGGCTGTCTTGTACCTTAGTCTGAGCCCCCACTTTCCCCACAAGGGCTGCCTTGAACATTGGTCTGAAACCCACCCACACCACAAGGACTGTGTTGTACCTTGGTCTGAGCCCCACCCTACCCCACAAGGGCTGTGTTGTACCTTAGTCTGAGCCCTACCCTACCCCACAAGGGCTGTGTTGTACCTTAGTCTGAGCCCTACCCTACCCCACAAGGGCTGTGTTGTACCTTAGTCTGAGCCCCACCCTACCCCCATAGGGCTGTCTTGTACCTTAGTCTGAGCCCCCACTTTCCCCACAAGGGCTGCCTTGAACATTGGTCTGAAACCCACCCACACCACAAGGACTGTGTTGTACCTTGGTCTGAGCCCCACCCTACCCCACAAGGGCTGTGTTGTACCTTAGTCTGAGCCCCACCCTACCCCACAAGGGCTGTGTTGTACCTTAGTCTGAGCCCTACCCTACCCCACAAGGGCTGTGTTGTACTTTAGTCTGAGCCCCACACTACCCCACAAGGGCTGTGTTGTACCTTAGTCTGAGCCCCACCCTACCCCACAAGGGCTGTGTTGTACCTTAGTCTGAGCACACCCTACCCCACAAGGGCTGTGTTGTACCTTAGTCTGAGCCCCACCCTACCCCACAAGGGCTATGTTGTACCTTAGTCTGAGCCCCACCCTACCCCACAAGGGCTGTGTTGTACCTTAGTCTGAGCCCCACCCTACCCCACAAGGGCTGTGTTGTACCTTAGTCTGAGCCCCACCCTTCCACACACGGTGCAACCATCTACCTCGGTCTGAATCGCACCCTACCCCCCAAGGGCTGTTTTGTACCTTGGCTTAGCCCCACCCTAATCCCCAAAGGCTGTCTTGTACCTTAGTCTGAGCCCCCACTTTCCCCACAAGGGCTGCCTTGAACATTGGTCTGAAACCCACCCACACCACAAGGACTGTGTTGTACCTTGGTCTGAGCCCCACCCTACCCCACAAGGGCTGTGTTATATCTTAGTCTGAGCCCCACCCTACCCCACAAGGGCTGTGTTGTACCTTAGTCTAAGCCCCACCCTACCCCACAAGGGCTGTGTTGTACCTTAGTCTGAGCCCTACCCTACCCCACAAGGGCTGTGTTGTACCTTAGTCTGAGCCCTACCATACCCCACAAGGGCTGTGTTGTACCTCGATCTGAACCCCGCCCTACCCCCAAGGGCTGTCGTGTTCCTTGGTCTGAACCTTGCCCTACCCCACAAGGGCTGTCTTGTATCTTACTCAGGACCCCACCCTACCCCCAACAAGAGCTGTCTTGTACCTTTGTTTGGACCATGGCCGGTCGCTGTAGCCTGAGATGTTGCACTGTCTGGAACACATCAATGAGACCTTCTGCCTTCACCCGCTCTATCAGTATGCTGACGGCGCAGAACACGCCCGTCCGACCTACACCACCGCTGCATACAAGGATAAGACGAAAAGACGAGGCTTTAGATCCATCCATTATAAAAACATACAGAATAAGTCATAGTAGGGTGAATTCTCGGGCCCGAAAATGTTTTATCCCATAAATTTGAAAAGCTGGCTAATTCCTTTAAAATTTATGGTATCTAAATGTGTTGAAATATCGTCAAACGTGTTTTACCACAAAGATTCATGTGAAGGATAATCCTCTTTTTGGTTTTATAGATTTTGATCTTTCCCGAACTTCTCGGCCCCGAAATTCACATGGCTAAAATATTAAGAAAGTTCTCGGGACCTCGCAGTCACCCGAGACTTTTCGGGTAACTTTTTGGCTTCAGCAAAACTTCGAAAGTAGCCCTATTGAGCGTAATCATTTGAAATATGAACCAAGAGGAAGTTTAAACTGTTCTAAAACATGAAAGCGGTTCTCCAGAAGGAAAAAGTGCGAAATTTTGAGCAAAAATGCAAAATAAAGTTTTCGGGCTCGAGAATTCTCGGGTGCTTCGAGAAACGGGCGCCTGAAGAGGACGTGAAAAAGCATGAAATGCCGTTCTGAACAGGACGCGACGCCGGCAAGAAAAGCGTGCGCGCGCAATCGAACGTGCCCGAGGCGGCGTCTTCTTGCCGGCGTCGTGGATCTAAATCACCCTAGTATAATCCCGCCGACACCATAACTGTACATGATACTCGAGACCAAACACACAGTACATTTTAGGACACATATTACAGACAATGACCAGGAAACATAGGCCGACACTCAAACACTTATGGGACGTCTTCGAGAAAAAGAACTGTGGTGGGTGCTTGTTATGTAGCAAAGCACACTCCAAAAATACGACGCACAGCATCGACAACATCAAAAGGTAGAACTCCGCCCCTGTACATGTGATGCTGTTGATGAGTGATCAGTCCCCACTACAACTATCCACCTAAGGTGCAAAGGGACGCACCCACCTGCAGTGCACCGTGATGCACGTGTTGCCACTCTGCTGCTGCCATTTCTCCACTTGTCCGATCAAGTCAATCAGGCCCACTCCGGACTCCGGCAGCCCGCTGTCCGGCCAATCCGTACACTGGAACTGTCTGACAATCCGTGATGATTTCTCCTGTGGGATTTGAAGGATTGATTTCCAATGAAAAACGTTGAATGGACTAACTACACCACCCTTTCACGTTTAGGCTCAATATCAAGCATCCGGTTCTATTGGCTAATTTAAGTGAGTGACTGAGATATTTTCAATAAAATATTGGCATTCAATTATCAGACTTACAAATAGACCGTCGTATTTTAGACGATAGGCAATAGCAAGGAGGAGGCTGACATTATTTGCTTGTTCCCTACCTCGGTATGAGTTAGGCTGAACTGTCGCAGGACATAGTCTGAGTAGGTCAGCTCCTCCGTCAGTTCTACCAGTATCTTGTCATATAAGCGTGACCCGTCGGACGGCCAGTAGCGATGGCATTTCAGCTGGTAATATAGAAAGTGTACACACAGATCAAGGGGTAGGTACAAGACATACTTTTGTCTTTTAACCCATTGACTCCTGGCTATTTTTAAGCTGAATTTGCAAAAAACAGACTGTCAAAGTCAAACACAGCTGCACCTAGTCAGCGGTATCCTAGCTTTCCAACAGTGCTTTGCGGCCCCCACTTGTCGTTGTGCTGAAGCGAGCACAAGTTGATTGTTGCTTGTATTTTTCATCAAAAATACAGCTATGAGCATATAAGGAGAGTGTCTCAGGACATCATGAAGTCTATTGGGGCATAATTGAGTGCTTTGCTTATGGATATTTACAAGCAAAGGTGGATTCATGATGATTTTTTCTTGTTTGGCTTTGCGTGGATGAGAAAATAATTTTCTAATGAATCACCACAGCTCTCCTAAATGCTGTCTTTTCTGGAACCAAATTGATTCCAAAATTGTTTACACTGCTATTCTGGGTCTGTATGACCTGGAATTGATTTGTTTGGCTTCGGGGTGAAAAAAAAATCTGACTTTGGGGAGAGGACTGGCGTTGACTGGCCCTCCCCTCGTGAATTTTTCCCTGGATCTGCCAGAATGCTTTGCAATCCGTAAAGGATTTTACGGATCCATCATTACCGTCATATCGAAGCCACTTTTTTCAAGTGGCTTTACAAGCCTTCAAGGAGTGGACATTGTGTTTTGAGGCCATGGAAATGAACCTGGAGGATCAGAATAAAGGTATCTATTTGTGTCTTGAGCTGTGTTTGCTGATCTCTCCCCCTTGTGTGTTTTTTTAGCGTTTTATTGAAAGGGGTGATTCTGCTTTTCTTTCCTTGTTCGATTTGAAATTTGTCAAAGAACCTGTGCTATTATTTGGCTTAAGAGCCAACACCTTGGTTGGATGCATATCTTCAAGACCATTTATCCCTTAGACTGATGCCTGAATATATTTATCTTATTTTGTTTATTTAGCATTTATGAATTTTTTTGGGTTGTGGGTACTTCTCAAAGCCGGTACAGGCCGGTTGAGGGGTCAATGTGTTAAACCTTTTTTTCGATCTTTATAATTTTGACCTCTTCTTTGCCAAAATCGTTCGAAGTCGCTCAGGCAATTTTAGAGAACCATCGTAAGGATCACGTGATAGCTCTGACATGCGCACCTTGCCTGCCTCTTCTTCGCGTGTAAGCATCACAATCACAGCGGACTCCTGCTCCCACAGCATGCGCCAGAAATCCTCAAATGTTCCGGGGACAGGCGCTTGCGTCGCTATGTATGCCTTCAGGCGGTGGTTACCCTGTGGAGTAAACAAGTATTCCATCAAAAGCGCTATGTATGTCTTCAGGCCAGCAGATAATCTAGCGAGTAAACAAGTATTCCATCAAATGCGCTATGTATGTCTTCAGACGGCAATTACCCTAAGGAGTAAACAAGTATTCTATCAAATGCGCTATGTATGCCTTTAGGCGGTGGTTGCCCTAAGGCGTAAACATGTATTCTATCCGATGCGCTATGTATGTCTTCAGGCGGCCCTGAAGAAGCCCTGAAGAAGAAAGCTCCCTTAGAAGTAACGGACCGCATAACAGAGGTACACGATAAAGTGATCAAATGACCAATATTTATTGTTTGAGTGTGACCGCTGGCTGCTGAAGGTGGCTGCTGAGTACATGTGAATAGGGGCACCACTAATATATTGGTCCGATTAGCCAACTATTTTACTGACAATTTCACTCACGTCGATGAAGCTGGCATTTATGTAGTCTGAGCCAACCTCGCCAGGCCGCATGTGCAAGGCTACTCGAGTCCGTTCGTCTGGAACAGGATAAAGACATAAACATGGAGGCCTCACTAGAGGACAATCTCAGTACCATCACAATGCAGTATTACACTGTAAAGGTGGATTTACACACGCCGATTAGTCAACAAGCGCAATTACATGGTGCAATTTGTCGGGCCCCTGCTTCAGTTTGTGAAGATCGTGCCTCAGTATATGACTGCTGAAGTCGGGCCGACACCAAAAGCGGTCCGAGAAATCCGACCCGGTAAATCAACCTTAACTGTTCTTACTGTAAAAGGACAAATGCCAGAACCAAATACCCTTTCGTCTCAATATCTTTCGTAACCTTTCTTAAAAAGTCGACATAATTCTTCTTGGTGAACTTACAGGGCAAGATATTAGCATATCTGTTCTTGGCGGCATTGCAGCTCAGCATTGCACTCTTGAACTGTGTCGGATGTCGCTCGTCCCTGGTTAGTCGCTCGAACTCCAGGTCCATGTAGGTGGTTCCTATATTCGGATCGACCTCGCGAAGCTCCCGAATGCGTGACGCCAACTTATTGGCATCTACTTCCGTCACGCCACAGATGACCGCCTCCACCAGCGCGTCATGGATAAACACGTACTGAGACTGCGCAATGAGATGCAGCAAGGGTCACTTGAAGAAGTTGTTAGAAACCCTCGTGTCAACAGAACAAATAACGCGTATGTGCTATTAATAATAATCATATCGAAGCACGGTGGCTAAAAGATATATTTTACTTGAGAACATACATAAAGATGATGTGAAAAGGGGGTATTCCTGTAACTGGCCCTACAATTGTCAAATGCGCTAAGTATGACTCCATACGAAAACGTATATCAGTGACCCAGAGCAAACACTTTGTCCGTCTCACCGTCGCACTTTTCATGTACAGCTCCAATGCAAAAGGATACAAATGAACATGAAAACAAAAAAGTCGAATTGGCTTATTTGTATGCATTTACATATGGAATATCACGTAAGAAAACGGCATTTTCCCTTGGCCTTAGTTTAGAATTATCAACATGATGACCATCGCCGGTAATGATGGTCTTACAACTGTCAAAGAGGTGTGGCATGAGTTAAATGTACCTCCGTCTGAACCATCAGGTTTCTCTTGTTTCTCATCTGCCGGACGAACCCAAACACGTCAATGGTGCCTTCCTGAGCCGCGCGCTGGAGCATGGAGTCGAGGGTGATAAAGGTGCCGGTACGGCCAACACCAGCACTGCAAACAAGCAGTACACGATTAAAGACTCTGATAGCCTCCATTTTGTCATTCATCGAAATGAAATTCGAAATTCGGAATTATCCTTTTCCATCGGCTGATTTGGGAAAGCTTTTGTTATATTTTCAAATGAATCATAGCCAAATTCGTTGTTGCGCACCCCCTTGTTTTCAAAACTGATCCGTCAATCATCGGAGGGGGGCGGGGTGTAAACTGAGGGTTCCGAGCATGAGTTTGCCTCTCGCCGCTTTCGAGTTTGGTTAAAAACATGACTCGAGTATTTCCCAGAAGCGTTGGCGAGCTGTTTCTATGCTGAATTGTGACGATTGACTGACCAGAAAGATATGTCTGACTACGACTATTTAGCTAATCAAAAACCAGGGTTCTAGCAGGGGAGGACAAAAAACAAATGCATCTATTTCCCAACCCAAGTTGCTATGTCACAGATCCCCTAGTCCAAACCCAGGGCCCAAGTCGTCGCGGTCATCAAATGTCCAGGTTCATACGCAGGTATTTCACATACGAAGTAGTCATTATCCTGAAAATGTTGGCGAAAGTCTTCGCCATCCTAAAGCGCCGTACAAACAGTGTCAACATTACTGGCGAAACGCTGGCCCAAAAAAGCTGGCTCTGTTCATACACCACGTTGGAAGGTGTTGCTAAGTAAATCGACAGCATTTCCTTTATTCCTGTAGTTAATTGTTCAAGATCTCGCCAGCCAGCTGATGTGGACGCTGCTTGCACGGGGCTTAAAGGGCTTATGCTCACCTGCAATGAACAATCATCGGCCCCGCTGTGGGAGGGTTAGCACTGGACACTGTCCGGACCATGGAGAGTAGAGGTGCGGGGTGGGCGGGCACTCCGTGATCTGGCCAGGAAGTGTAGTGGTACTGACGCACTTGCCTCGGTTCCTCCTCCTCCTGCATGTGGGATACCAAGAAGGTGCGCAGTACGTAGTATGACATGTGGAACGTCTCATTGGCTGTCACCCTGAGCGCGCCGTAGTTACGGGTCCCGCGGTCAGGCCAGTACTGGTCACACTTACGCTGACAGGAGAAAAAAGGAATTGTTATATGAGTACAAGCGCTTCTCGGTAACTGATTTGGACCACCGGAAGTTTACACATGATCCAAGGATTGCTGTGTTGCTAAAGCACAGAAAAACGACAAAAGGTTAACGGATGATCGATCCAACCATCCGCCATCCAGTGACACAGAAGTCCCTCCAATAACTCGTAAAGTAATAGCTAGTGTAGGATGTTGACGTCATACTGCTCGCGACAATCAAACCGATTGCCGAACAGACGTAGCGCTTTTAATAGTATGGATAATATACTCACCTGGTTCACCTTGACAAAATATACCTCCCTCCCCCTCTCCTCAAACTGGGTCAATATAACAATACAAACTCACCCTCCCCCTCTCCTCAAGCTGGATCAACATGACAATACAAACTCACCCTTCCCCTCTCCTCAAGCTGGGTCAACATGACGATACAAACTCACCCTCCCCCTCTCCTCAAGCTGGGTCAACATGACAATACAACTCACCCTCCCCCTCTCCTCAAGCTGGGTCAACATGACGTTACAAACTCACCCTCCCCCTCTCCTCAAGCTGGGTCACATGACGATAGAACTCACCCTCCCCCTCTCCTCAGGCTGGGTCAACATGACAATACAAACTCACCCTCCCCCTCTCCTCAAGCTGAGTCAACATGACGATAATAGCCGAACCCTGCTCCCACACCATGCGCCAGAAATCGTCAAATGTCTCGGGAAGCGGACCTACAAAAACAACCGATATCAGCTGGTAAAAGGATATCGATGGTATAAAATACCCTTTAAAGATTTTAAAAGAGATTAGTGAACCTGAATGGTGGACCAGGATTTTTTTTAATTCTAATTAAGGGTTAGCAGAGTACCAGCACCAACAACACCGTTCGGTGGCGGTTGAAGAATGCAAATCAATTTCACTTTTCGCTGATATCTACTTACGCCCAGCATTTGTAAGTAAGTAAAACAACATCAATTACAACAAGTTATTGGAGAACTTACCCTGGCTGGCTATGAACGCACCGGATCTGTTGTATCCCTGAAACACATCTACATATAAATGTAAAAATAAAAGAAAAAAGGGGAGCCTCACATATTAGCAATATAGGGTGATCCTACTTGACCCTACTTACGGACCAAGCAATTGGGATTATTTTTATATTGAAAAGGGTGAAGGGGGCGTGTATGAAACCCGCATATTAGTAATTGTGGTGATACCTGTGGTAGCGTGAGGGGTTGGATAAAGGGTACTCTAAAATATGTTGGTGTAGTACTGCGGACCTCGCGCATGCGTATAACCGGAGTGATGTCTGCAGTTTAGTGCGCGGGGGACAGTGCTGAATAATGTGTGCGCATGCGCGTGCTCTGGCGAAAACAAGCACAATCGTAGTGTTGAATCGTTCGAGTAAAGGTACGAAAGGCTGACTTCAGTCTTTGTTTTGACTTACTGTACAGCATTAAAACCATACTGTACAAAAGATGACAGATTTGTTTGATAATGATGGAGTCATAAAGAAAATTATAGCCTTAAGTTTGACCTTGTTTTCTTAGCATTCGCCAAAATGTAACAGTTCGCCGGTAAAATACGCAATTTCAACTAACTAGTCTTGCGTTTTTCAGTACTGTCTACGCGGGGGTGAAAGTACTTACGTCGATGTAGTTAGCATTGATGTAGTCCGACTCTAAGACACCTTCTAGAGGCGTGAGAAGCACGCGCGAGTGGTCATCTGTCCGAGAGTAACACAAGTATTACCGAGAATTAACTTTAGTTAAGCCTGTAGAGTTAAGCATATCTAAGGGGGGACTATGAGTAACACACGTATTACCGAGAATTAACTTTAGTTAAGCCTGTAGAGTTAAGCATATCTAAGAGGGGACTATGAGTAACACACGTATTACCGAGAATTAACTTTAGTTAAGCCTGTAGAGTTAAGCATATCTAAGAGGGGACTATGAGTAACACACGTATTACCGAGAATTAACTTTAGTTAAGCTTGTAGAGTTAAGCATATCTAAGAGGGGACTATGAGTAACACACGTATTACCGAGAATTAACTTTAGTTAAGCCTGTAGAGTTAAGCATATCTAAGAGGGGACTATGAGTAACACACGTATTACCGAGAATTAACTTTAGTTAAGCTTGTAGAGTTAAGCATATCTAAGAGGGGACTATGAGTAACACACGTATTACCGAGAATTAACTTTAGTTAAGCCTGTAGAATTAAGCATATCTAAGAGGGGACTATGAGTAACAAGCATAGCTTACAGGCGACGATGTTGGCGTATCTGTTCTTGTACTTGTTGGCGGGGTGAAGGGAGTGGTGCCAAGTGAAAGTTTCGTCGTTCGGCTGTACCATCTGTAGGTATGACACAAGATGGCATGGGCTTAAAAATGAGTCAATCTAATAGTTATGGTCTCCTGATCCTGGTTGCGTATATAAAAAGGATGCCAACGTTTTGGGCTTTTATTTAGTCTTTTTTTCGGAGTTTTGACCGAAGTGCGAAATCGACACCTTTCAAACATGCGAATTGATGGTACACATGTACAGGCCGTTACTATACGTGATTTGTTTAATATCCTTGGTCACATATCGAACTGACAAACCGTGTCTCGTTTATGAATAATCATAGGTCAAGGTTAAATATCACCACAGACTTTTGTGACTTTGGCCACAACCTGTTATAATAATCTTATCGTTCAAAGCTATGAATAAACGAAGATAAAGTTTGGCAGATCACTATCTAGACTACGAGCTTGTCAATTTGCTTGGTAATCGGACGATTAATAACTTATATTATCAACTAACATATTAAGAGAAGGTTGGGTTGAAATTCGAGTGCGAGTAATTTTACTAGGACAACTGCATTCATCACTCATGTCGTTTCTGTCTACGGGGACAAAAGGAGAAATGGGAAAAGGAGGCGGAGCGTTCCTTTTTATAGCGCGTCATCGTGTTTAACCATCTTTTCCAATAAAACATCGCGTTTCTTTTCAAAATGGAAATCAAGCAATTAAAATATTGAAAACGTCTGCTATTGTATTGAAAAAAATCTTCGGATGAAAGCCTAGCGGACGTCCCCTCTTACCTCATACTCTTCGGAGAAGCCGATGTCCCCATCCATGTGCATCCGCCGGACATGCATGGCAAACGCCTCCACGGGAATCGGCTGAAGCCCTGGAAGGTAGTGAGAGAAAGGTCATTGTTTTAACGATGACCACATAATAGCAATCAAAGGGAAATGTGAACAGAACACTGGATTATAGTCCCAATACGCAACCATTTTGCGCAAAATAATCCTTTTATCTACCATCAAGGATAATCAATAAACGGCTTGAAAGATTTTGGCTAGTGTTCATAAACTGAACATCCCGATCCCCGATGGTCTCGTCACTGCTATCCAATGAACGATAAAAATCTTGTGACGGACAAAGGCCCTAGCTAGCTTTGTTCTGGGGGCATGCCTGAGAAATATCTGTTATTTGCTTCGGGGCAGACGCTATTTTGTCATACGTCTTTTGTATATTCCTGCTCTACTAAGGGGACAGCTACCCCCCCCCCCCCACACACACACACACCCACACCCCCCTCCCCCCACTCACTTCCCCTGTGCCACCTGCACCTTGCAGACATCCCGGCCCTGGAAGCGGACAAATGGAATTTGAGGAATTCTCCGGTCATTCCATATGGAGGGAGGTCTTGAACCGCAAGTCATGGCTCCGTACGGAGGTAGAGATCCTTATCCGGATACTTACGGTTCCTCCGAGTTCTAGCGAGATCTTCGATAGCGTCAAGTGAGTCGGTTGAGCCCATCAGCCCCTTGCTAGAGGTCCGACGCTTGCGGAGTTTCTTGAGTTTGAGCGAGCGGCCGGTGTAGTCTCCACTATCATCCACGATAACACCAAACTCGAAACGACGTTTCCTGCACCAAATATATGACCCATCAGGAATGTTCAGATCCCTAGTGATCCTCCACAGGCGTCTCTGGTTTACATATATTAAGCAGGGGGAGGGGATGCCACTGTCTTGACTCAGCAAAAACACAGAACAATACTCCGCTACATAGCATTGTTTGCTGGCTGCCTTCTTTCACAGTAAGTGACGATGCTTATTAGAATAAGATAACTTACTTCCACACGAAGAGGATGACAACGATGAGGATGACGATCAGTAAAGCAAACGAGACGGAAAGACCAGCGACCAGACCAGGATTGCTGTTACTCTTGAGACGCTTTTCTTCGGACAACCTTGCAGCTGTAACGCATAAACGAAACACATTGTCCAGTTCAGGGATAGAAATCAGTACAAATAGTCACACAAAAATCGGCCTAAAATGGGGGAAGGATAAAGAATAAAATTCAGAGACGAAATTGAAAGAGACTAAATATCATTCATAAATAAGAGATCTGGTCAGGGTGTGATGGAAAATAGCGTCATTTATTTCATTTCCTCGATTTCACCGTATATATCACTTGTTTAATAACACCGGTCTACCCCCAACTTTCAAATGCGAGTTCGTTATTGTGGGAAGGGTGAGGGATGGAAAATAGCGTCATTTATTTCATTTCCTCGATTTCACCGTATATATATCACTTGTTTAATAACACCGGTCTACCCCCAACTTTCAAATGCGAGTTCGTTATTGTGGGAAGGGTGAGGGATGGAAAATAGCGTCATTTATTTCATTTCCTCGATTTCACCGTATATATCACTTGTTTAATACCACCGGTCTGCCCCCAACTTTCCTATGGAGTTCGTTATTGTGGGAAGGGTGAGGGATGGAAAATAGCGTCATTTATTTCATTTCCTCGATTTCACCGTATATATCACTTGTTTAATACCACCGGTCTGCCCCCAACTTTCCTATGCGAGTTCGTTATTGTGGGAAGGGTGAGGGATGGAAAATAGCGTCATTTATTTCATTTCCTCGATTTCACCGTATATATCACTTGTTTAATACCACCGGTCTGCCCCCAACTTTCCTATGCGAGTTCGTTATTGTGGGAAGGGTGAGGGATGGAAAATAGCGTCATTTATTTCATTTCCTCGATTTCACCGTATATATCACTTGTTTAATACCACCGGTCTGCCCCCAACTTTCCTATGCGAGTTCGTTTTTGAGGAAAGGGGAAGGGAAAATCCCCTCCTGCCATTGTTAATGATCTGCTTCCATAAAAAGTTTATGCGATTGTACAAGATAATTTATGAATTCTAAAAAAATAAATCGACGGTTAGAAACTTTCGGATTCGTAAAAAAGGTAGAATAACTCTTACCAAATCTGCAGAATGGAATGCATATCATACCTGAGGTTGAGACCGGCTCGATCCATGCTCCAGATGTGTAGAGGTCCTGCGAACATAAATAAGCATAATAATCTCGGCTTAATATTGACCACTGGAACATTTGACTTGACTTAAATAAATATAAGTGGGAGAGCCCTTACACAATAAACAGGACCAAGGGTCCTATTTTAGTAATTCAGTCAAACTCTAGTGAGACTTTCGCGAACACCTCTATATTACTAACAATCTTTACGTTCTTAGCCTACAAACACCCTGCAAACACCTCTATATCACGGACACTCTTCAGTGCCCTCACATAGTAAGATCACCGAACACCTCCATATTACGGACCTTTTCAATGGTCCTAACCTAGAAACTTCCACGAAAACCATATCACGGGCACTTTTCAAGATCCTCACCTAGAAACCTCCGCGAACACCTCCATATCACGGGCACTTTCCAAGAACCTCACCTAGAAACCTTCGCGAATACCTTCATATCACGGACACTCTACGGCCCTCACCTGTTTGACATACGCTCGTTGAAACACAGAATAAAACGTCTCTGGTTCTAGTGGTCCGTTGTAATAATTCTTCCCACCATTTGCCCGTCGTATACGTGCAGACGTGCTATTTTCTTGGCCGACAGTAAACTTCCGATGCAGGTCAAATTCTTCGGCTTTGAACTCGGCGGTCACATAAGGCACGCATTTAGGCCTCTCCTGTCGGGCCTGATTATAATCCACTAAGTCACTTGGCTTGTAATGGTCCGGGGGTAGGGGAGGGCGGATTGCTTGGCCGTTCTGGTCTGTAAGCAGCTCCAAGACTATGACTTGGTAATAGCTAAACAGACAAAATAAATATTGACCACATTGAATTGTTCTATTGTAATAGCGAGGGAGAGAAACGCTTTTTCTCTGATTTGGAAAAAACTACTAAAAACTTGTATTGAAGCCGCGGCCTACATGTAGGTCATTGTTTAATTTATATGGAAGTCACGGTTTATCCTGGAAAAATGGATTACCTTATGGGTAAGTCATGGTTCATCCTAGACAAATGGCAATCTTATAGGGAAATCATGGTTTATCCTGGAAAAATTACCTACCTTATATGTAAGTCGTGGTTTATCCTGGAAAATGGCCTACCTTATATGGAAGTCATGGTTTACCTTGGAAAAATGGCCTACCTTATATGGAAGTCATGGTTTATCCTGGAAAAATGGTCTACCTTATATGGAAGTCATGGTTTACCTTGAAAAAATGGCCTACCTTATTTGGAAGTCACGGTTTACCTTGGAAAAATGGCCTACCTTATTTTTAAGTCCTGGTTCACCTTGGAAGAACTATGGAAGTCTTGGCTTACCTTGTATGTTTACCAAAGGACGTTTCCTGTTATATGAAAGTCATTACCTACCTTATCCTTCCGCTCGCATCAGAAGCTCTCACAAGCTCCAAGACTATCTCATGAGCACTGACATCATCATCAGTAGGAGGCTTCATTGTCCCAATAGTGGGTGGTGCTGTGAGAAAGACATGTGTAAGGTGAGAAGTAAAGCTTGCTACATAACAATCCTAGCTTGCTATTAGTTAACTATCCACGACTTCAGTCTTTTCATATTCAATTAACTGACCCCTTGCTGAATTAAAAAAAAAAACAGACAGAAAACAGATACCTCTCCCCTATTTTGAGTATTTTACAGCTCGTCAAAGTGAAAACGAGGTATCCAAGTTTTCCGACAGTGCTTTGCGGGTCTCAGCTCAAATTTCACATCGTCGTGCCAGAGTAAGCATAACATGACAGTGCCCTAGGACATCATTAAGTCTATTTGGGCATAATTGAGTGCTGTGCTTATGGGTGTTTTTAGTTGGATGTATGGGGATCTATTATTTTTTGGCCTTGCCTATTTTGAGTATTTTACAGCTCGTCAAAGTGAAAACGAGGTATCCAAGTTTTCCGACAGTGCTTTGCGGGTCTCAGCTCAAATTTCACATCGTCGTGCCAGAGTTAGCATAACATGGCAGTGCCATAGGACATCATTAAGTCTATTTGGGCATAATTGAGTGCTGTGCTTATGGGTGTCTTAAGTTGGATGTATGGGGATCTATTATTTTTTGGCCTTGCCTGGATGAAAATAAAATTATCTGATAATATTAATTAAAAATCTAATATAATCATCGAGTCGTGTTCGCTGACCTCTTTCCCTTGTGCGGTATTTTCATGGTTTTCATGAGGGGGACAATTCTGCTGTTTTTCCTTGTTCGATTCAACATTTGTCTAAGAACCTGAGCTATTATTTGGTTGTGTGCATATCTTCAAGACCGTTTATTCCTCAAACTGATGCCTAAGTATATTGATGTGTGTTTTTTTTTTTTTTTTTTTTTTTTTTTTTGGGGGGGGGGGGGGGGGGGTTGCGGGTAGTTCTCATGGCCGGTACAGGTAGGTTGAGGGTTAATGGATGCTGATGTAATTGATGCTTTTTCTGGATCGGACGATTTTCAGGATCGTAAAATAGAGAGCAAGACGTCCTATAAGAAAGAATTTCTTGGATAACAACGGCAATTGAAAGTCCCTGTTGTACCTGAAGGCTGTGTGCGGAATTTCACAGCAGCGGAAGTAGGTCCCAATCCTCCAGCGGACTCGCACGCAATCTGGATAGCATACTCATTCCAGGGTCCCAGGCCTGTCAGCGTGTAAAGGGTCCCCGGCGCAAGATACGTCCCCCCTTGCACTGGTGTCTGAACATCATAAAATGTCACGTGGTACCTCAGGATTGGCCCGTTTGGCATGTCAGGGGGGATCCACTGGATTGTGAGGGTAGAAGGGGTAGCTGACAAGAGCTTTATGTTGGTTGGTGGGCCACTTGGAGCTGAAAGAGAATAGTAAAAAATACTCAAATGAATTCATAGCGTCCCCTCAGGCGTGTACTGTTTTCTCTTGTCGTTCTGAATCCAGAATACTGGTGCCTGATGTTCTCACATCCATTCACAACTGCAAAAGAACAGTGTACGGGCAACAACGTTACCATTAAAAGCGATTCAGTTAAGCAAGATGGTGGAGCTCTTATGTCATTGTTAGACAAATAACAGAAAGAATTTTATTTGCCGTCGTTGTAAACTTGAGCTTCATAATAACAAAAAACAGACGTACCTGCGGCAAGAGTACGTGCCGTCACCAGCCTCCCAACCCCCTCAAGTTTGCTGGCAAGGTTGAACGGTACGACAGAGAAGGTGTAATTAACATATGGATTGAGTGATGACACTTTCAACATTAGAGATCCATGTGGGACAGAAAGCCGCAGCTGCTGCGCATGCCCATTGACGGTAGGCCAGACATCTACGTGGTATCCAATAACCCCGTTAGGCTTGAAAGGTGGCTTCCACTGCAGATGAACAGAGGTCTTTTCTACAGAACCGACGATGAGGGAGGATACTTGACCAGGCACTAAAAAGATCAATGGTGTGTAAGACAAGTCTGAGTTAGATAGTCTTTAATAACATATAGATTTAGACACTCTGAGACTACATAAAGCTTTCTACCTAGAACATTTTCAATGTCATTGGAATTATTACTTCACTTTTTGTGATGAAACTGCTGCATTTTGAATTTCTAGCACTCCACAAGCAATCTACTTAAACATTTAGTCTACATAATAAGTCATGTGGCATTTCTAACATCGAAAATGTCTAATTTGGTGGATTACCTTTTCAGGATGTATGGCGTCAAATGCGATGTAACACATCACATGACCGTTTCGCTGCGCCCCCTTGACACCTACATGACATTTTCTAAGTTGGATTGTCTGACGATGTTTCTATCATGATATTGTTTTTTGTGACATTTTTGGACGTTTTTGGACGGGCGGACAGATCGCGTACCTCGCGTACACAAAAACTCGACTCGATAGTTTATCGATATCTGCTCACGCAGCGCGTCACGTTTTGCTAATATTATCAAGGAAAACCTACCCCCTTCAGCTGTCGAGACGGTGGCGTTGCCGCATTGCCCACATCCTTTTCTGGTGCACGCCCTAATGCAGACCGCGTAGACGGTGAAGGGAAAAAGACCTTGTAGAGTCGCATCAGTAGACAACCCTGCGTCTAACATCGACGATGATGAGCTAACATTGATGGAGTAAAAGACCTGCAATAACAGAACGGTTAAAAAGAAAGTTAGAAGGAAGAAGTAATATGTAAGTTACAACCACTAAATTTATAAAAAAAACTTTGCATCACTACAACAATTTATTCAGATTTAGTGTATAGGATTGACTGAAAGTGAACTATAAAGACATAGCTCCAGCAACATTCCCTTTTTTTCGTTTCTTAATTGAAAGCATGAAAAACCTAATTTGCCGCCTCTTTTGCTATTTTCTTTGGAGAGTTAAATATTAGAGAGAAAATCTGACTCTCCGATTTCTTAGCGAACACAAATCCCCTCTAGTAAACGAGCTGTGGGGTTCAACCCCCCCCCCCCCCCCCCCCAGGACCAACACCATCCCCGTTTGCAACCCGCCACCACTCCCCCTGTGAGAGAAAAAGGCATGCTGTGTCTTTATTTTTGTTTTTCGTGCTAAATGCCATGTCTAAGCTCACCCGTGTTACACTTACCCGATACCCCGTCAACCATCCATTCAACAAATTCGGTGAACTCCAACGCACCATAATCGACGTACTACTCGTATTCCAGGCTTTGACACTAAGTGGTGCTGAAGGAGCTGAATAAACACGAAAACAAGTTACCTTACTGTGACGATGTTAAAGGGCGTCAAGTTTCATAAACCATCTTCGCCATTACCACAACCCTCTGGTTCACTTGCTCACCCGTGTGTAGGATGGCACTAAACCAATGCCCACTTACCTCCCTGATCTGTCCTGTATACCCCTGAGACAGCGGGGCCGTATCCTACAGTGGTACTCGCAGACAGGGAGATGTTATACTCAGAGTATGGCACTGTAAAAAGAGGGCGACGTATCACGTATTTGTAAGCACTGATATTGTGATGTTGGCACTGTGTTGCAGTTAGCTGTGTCGTTTGGGTACAGAGGATTTTTTAAGTGGACTACTAGCTACTAGAGACAGCACGAGGGGAGGCGTAAAGCATCTGCACGAATGCTGCATGCATATTACGTGGATTGCTTGGATATTGCATTGATATTAGATTGGTATTGCGTGATTGCATGGACGTTGCATAGACATTGGATAAATATGTCTTATAGATACTGCATAGAAATGGGATTGGTATCGTGTGGATACCGAATAGACATCGGAAGGACATTGCTTGTATACTGCATAGACAAGATATAGGAATCGCGCAGACGTTTCGTGGATATTGCATGCATTTTTCGAAGACATTGCCCGGACAATGGATGAATATTGCATGGATCATATATATCGCATTGCCTCTATAGCATACCAAGATGGCTGATGTTAAGGGCGTGGCTTACTCCACCAGTATCCCTGCACGGGCTTGTAGCACCACCTTCTAGCGACCAACAGACTTTAAAACTTTTCAAGATTCCATTCGTCTTCTTTGGATGCTGCCAGCGTACTTCCAGGATAGTCGAGCTGATATTTCTCACTTGCTCTATGATGGCTGGACCAGGAACTGTGAGATATATACATACAGTGAGATAATGCGTGAGTGCAGGCGTTCATAGAATAGTGCTCAATACACAGGTGTAAAGCGTTATATATCTTGGTTCGCGTGTTTTTTTCCTACAAACCAAGATATATATACAGAGAGATTATATACACTGGCTCATTATATACACTATATCATTTAGCCATAACTGATATATAATGACAACCAATTTGGATGTAGTTTGTACAGTAACTGTTGTCGGCTTCCTCAGCTTTTTTACTAGTAAAAGAAAATATTGACCACAGTAGAATCATAAAACTGAAATTGGACTAAAAATTTCTCTTATCATTCAACTCTTATCATTTTCTCGTTATTTTTAGCTTTTCCAAAATGCTCACAGAAAAAGGCCTGTCACCTACCATCTTCTAAGGTCTTGCAGAAGATTATGGCAGCTGGTCCAATGCCCACCTTGTTGACAGCACGAAGAGTGATGTTATACCCAGTGTATGGCTCCAATTCGCTAATCAACAGCTGCACAATGTCAACAGCCAAGTTTAACATCTTCTTTTCGCCGCCAGGGGTGCTGTAAGTCACTTTGTAGCCAGTCAGCTCACCGTCGAGAGGAGGCAACCAGATGAGTTGGATGGATGTTGGTGACAAGCTGATGGCGGTGAAATTACGAGGAATGCCAGACGGTGCTTTAAAGATAATCACAAGAAAACAATGAAAAAGGAATGGAATATGGGTAGAAAGGATTTACTTGACGAGGTCAAAAGATAGAAACCTAAGTGCAAACGATGGTATAACACCCTTAGACATACCATAACACCCGATGGTATAACACCCTTAGACATACCATAACACCCTATGGTATAACACCCTTAGACATACCATAACACCCTATGGTATAACACCCTTAGACATACCATAACACCCGATGGTATAACACCCTTAGACGTACCATAACAACCTATGGTATAACACCCTTAGACATACCATGACACCCGATGGTATAACACCCTTAGACGTACCATAACAACCTATGGTATAACACCCTTAGACATACCATGACACCCGATGGTATAACACCCTTAGACGTACCATAACACCCTATGGTATAACACCCTTAGACACACCATAACACCTTATGGTATAACACCCTTAGACATACCATGACACCCTATGGTATAACACCCTTAGACATACCATAACACCCGATGGTATAACACCCTTAGACATACCATAACACCCTATGGTATAACACCCTTAGACATACCATAACACCCTATGGTATAACACCCTTAGACATACCATAACACCCGATGGTATAACACCCTTAGACGTACCATAACAACCTATGGTATAACACCCTTAGACATACCATGACACCCGATGGTATAACACCCTTAGACGTACCATAACACCCTATGGTATAACACCCTTAGACACACCATAACACCCTATGGTATAACACCCTTAGACATACCATGACACCCTATGGTATAACACCCTCAGACATACCTTAACACCCGATGGTATAACACCCTTAGACATATCATGACACCCTATGGTATAACACCCTTAGACATATCATAACACCCTATGGTATAACACCCTTAGACATATCATAACACCCTATGGTATAACACCCTTAGACACACCATGACACCCTATGGTATAACACCCTTAGACATACCATAACACCCTATGGTATAACACCCTTAGACATACCATAACACCCTATGGTATAACACCCTTAGACGTACCATAACACCCTATGGTATAACACCCTTAGACACACCATAACACCCTATGGTATAACACCCTTAGACACACCATAACACCCTATGGTATAACACCCTTAGACATACCATAACACCCTATGGTATAACACCCTTAGACATATCATAACACCCTATGGTATAATACCCTTAGACATACTATGACACCCTATGGTATAACACCCTTAGACATACCATAACACCCTATGGTATAACACCCTTAGACGTACCATGACACCCTATGGTATAACACCCTTAGACACACCATAACACCCTATGGTATAACACCCTCAGACATACCATAACACCCTATGGTATAACACCCTTAAACGTACCATAACACCCTATGGTATAACACCCTCAGACATACCATAACACCCTATGGTATAACACCCTTAGACGTACCATAACACCCTATGGTATAACACCCTTAGACACACCATAACACCCTATGGTATAACACCCTTAGACATACCATGACACACTATGGTATAACACCCTTAGACATACCATGACACCCTATGGTATAACACCCTTAGACACACCCTTAGACACACCAAATGAATACCTCATTTAAAAAATTATTTACAGGAAGGATATCAGCTTTGTTTGAACACTTTTTTAAACAGATCGAATCCACCATTCACTCAAAAGGTTCCTCGCCTGCACAGTGTGTTTCTGTTTAAAAATCCTTTAAATAATAATCATACAATCAAAGGATTTCTCACCGCCAGGATGTGTGGATGGTTGAACACCGTTAAAATATCGTACACTCAAAGGGTTCTTAGCCGACAGCATGTGGGTCTTCTGGTTGAACGACCGTTGAATATCATACATGCAAAGGGTTCTTAACCGACAACATGTGGGGTCTTCTGTTTGAACGACCGTAGCATATCATACACTTAAAGGGTTTCTTACCGGCAGGATGCGTGCTTTGTTTGACGATAACAGGTCCACTCTCCAGCATCAGTTTGCCGTTATACGCCACGACAGTGAACCAGTACTCGCTATTCTGCTTCAGTTCTCCCACTAGAAAAGACGTGTCTTCTCCGTTATATACAAGTGCATCAGACGAGTTTCCCCTGGCAGGCCTGACGTAGACCTTGTACTTGACGAGTGCTCCATTTGGGTGCAGAGGCTTGGACCACGTGACTCGCACACTAGTGGGACCAATCGTGACGGCCTGGACTTTAGTGGGTAGGCTGGGCGCTAGAGTCAAATGGAATACATTGAATGAATACAATAAAGCATATTAGGGGGCAGGTGTAGAGTGTGAGAACAAGAGCGCCTGAATCCAGAGACCATACATGTTTTTTTTATAACAAGCAAACTGATAGTCCAGTTCCTACTGTCCTCAGTTGCGGACGCATAAGTACAGCCCCTGATTAAGGGGTCGTCTACACTAATACGAATTCAAAAGAATCCGGATTCGTTTCGCCGTTAACGCATCACTTGATTCGCGTCCACACTATCGTTTTCGCATCGTGTTCGCCTGGATCCAGCTGTCCACACTAACACGGATTCAAATGTTTGAAAACGCTGAAAGGTACAGGGTGACGTCATTTTTATGATATGCGCATGCTCAAAGCAGCGAGAACTTGCGATATGACGCCATCGTTTACATTTTGATACGGATTCGACCGTCTACACTACGGACCAAAGTATACGGATTCATTTTGATTCACTTTCGACAGCGTTTTCAAAAGTATCCGGATTCGCTGGATCCAGCGCGCGTGTTAGTGTGGACGGAAGGCCTAAACGTATCAAAAAGTAAACGGATTTAAAAAAAATCCGTGTTAGTATGGACGGCCCCTAAGTTAATTTCAAGCACAGCGCAAACCAAAAGCTACTAAATTATTCATGATTTCAGTGGTCCTTGAGAACGGTTTGCCTAAATCCCAGAATGCCACTGTGTCTACAGAATGAGCCCTTAGTGAATCTGTCCAGCAGTCACAATGAAAACGAAACTGAACTATCGATCCCAAGCAAAAGGATTCTACGTACCATCCTCCAAAGTCCTGTTATACACGGCCTCGCTGGGCGGCCCAAGCCCTTTAATGTTCACCATTTGTACCGTGAAGTAGTATACAGTGTGTGGCGACAAGGAAGATACTAGCAGGCTGGTGTTACCATCGGGCGTGTAGAGGGTCATGGTAGGGCCATTATCAGCGTGGTACTCCAACTGGTAGTGCACTATTGGCCCGTTCCAGTCCTTCTCCTCTGGAGGCAGCCACGTGACCAGCATGGTAATAGAAGACTTTGCTATCACTCGTAAATATCGAGGAGGGCCCGATGGCACTATAAAATACATTGGGTAACATGCATGTTATTATTGGTCTAAACGTCGGTCGAACGCCATTGTTTGATCCTCGCAAAATACCAAGTGTGAGAAAGTACCCACTGCCATCGGCTAACTTAAGAAAGCAAATGCGACTTATTCATATGAAATTGGCAAATAAAGTATAAAGCCTTGTTTTAAGATAGTTATTTCGAAATTTCATGATATAATTAGTCTTTCGTTGTAAATAAAAATAAGAACAAAGTGTGGTTAAATGGGGCTCAATGTCGAAGGAATGGATAACTTTCACCAGAAGTGACCCCTGTTTGCTGAACAAAAGTCCTCCCTACTTTTCCACGTGATGCTATTAGCCTTTCACATGAGAACTAGGAACTGACTAATACAGAAATTCACTAATACAATACAGCTATACAGTGATAACTCTATTAAGTGGGCACACTCCTAGTCTGCTTAGCAAAGACTGTTTGATAGACGTTTATAGAACTAAAAACAATGCAACTGAATATATGATGTTTTCGCACAATCGGTAGCTTGAACGCGCATATTAAAGAGTTCTTCTGTCAACAGTAACCTTGAACAGTAAAGGTTCATTATCATTTTTGTTACCAAAGCTTGGACACTTAAATATGAATAATATATTTTGGACTGGAAATGAGGGCTACAGACTCTAAATGTGGGTGGCCGTTTTAACGAGGTAAAAATACAGTGTCTCAGTAACCAACTTTTCAGGACTTTTGAAAGTGGTTGCTTAAAGGCGGTACTACTGCAATATATGTCACCTATTCTCCTACCTGTTGCTAACGTAGTTCCAGTCGCATTAGCTGGCTCACTCAAGAGGCTCTTGTCCTTAACGTTACAGGATAAAACACGAAACAGATATCGAGCATAAGCTTGTAAGCCCGACACATCATATTCCATCTCTACTCCTTCATATACAAATCTCTCATCGAGTGGCTCGCTTATGTATTTCCTTGCATATAAGAGGTACTTAATGCGGCCATTCGGATATTCAGGAGCAGACCACGTTAACCTGATTGTACTTGAGTTGATGGCAAGGGCTGTGAAGTTTCGTGGAGATGATGGCTCTGAGAAACAAAAGACATCCATTTCAAAAACAGTTACCTTCAGCTGTTTTTTATTTCTTGTTGCTGTTGCTTTTTTTTTGTTTGGCTTTTGTTGCTTTTTGTAGACAAGATCAAAAGAGCTCAGAGTTCAGTATTTATTTCTCATGAGTTGTTAGAATACTCACGTGCTTCCGGTGTAAGGTAGTCCAGCGAGGCCTCGTGACCACGCCCTTTACTTGTAACCCCGGCCACACGGATGGTATACACGGTGTATGGTGCAAGATCACGCAGAATGTAATGAGTGTCAAGTCCAATGGAGACATTCATAACATTTGATGACCCTTGTACACTATATGAAACCTAACAACAGGCAGGTGGTCCACATCAAACATAGGTCAATTGTAATTGAACTTTATTGTAAAGAATACCTTCAGATATACTCACGGTGTATCTGAGTAGAACTCCATTTGGCATGAGTGGAGGGTTCCATTGCAGTGCCACCGTGGACACGTCCAAGGAATGAGATGAAAGGTTCTGAGGTGCTGACGGTACTGTGGAGGATATGTTTAAATTGTGTTGTATTTTAAATGAGATACTTTCCAAGTCTAAAATTGAAACAGTCGTTTCTGAAAGAGTAGAATTAAAGAACCACATATCACAATTGTGATTTTCTCAAGCGGGCTTGGCCATGAATAATAAAAAGGACTATTAACATAAAATAGGTGATAAGCTACTTTACAGCTCTTATGCTATTTGGGCTCACATTGATGACCAGTGGGCCCTGCATCAGAAACAACGCTGGACTCAATCAAAACGCTGTTGTATAATGAATATCTTATTGACCTTTGCCTGGGCCTTACAGGAACCTTAGAAATTTTTCCATCAAAAAATCTTTATTATAATTTTTTCTGTTCCATAAGTTCCTATACTCAATAAGAGATATGTACATACCATCTTCATCAGTTCTCACAAACACTGATGGACTGCGTGGACCTGGCCTAGATGTCACAACCTGAACAGTAACCTCATACCAAGTCCAGATTTCCAAATTGCTGACAGTAAGATTCAGATTCAAACCAGCATCGTAAGAAGACTCAGACCAGACCAGATTTACTGGTGGCAGCCCAGGCTCATGTGTAGGTGCAGGCTCAGTCGGCTTCAAAATAACTGAAGACACTGGGATGTCATAAGATGTCATCATGCTAGTCTTGAGCCCTGAGGAAGGTCTAATACCTTCTGTAACTCTTGTTGTGATGACTACTGAAGCGATATGAGTGCTTTTGTAAGGTGGTCCTGACAATTTTGTGACAAACACTTCATAATGGTGGAGAAAGCCTTGTAGTGTTCCAGGGGGAGGTGGCTGCCATGTCACGTAGATGCTTGTTGAGCTCAGAGCCATAGCAGTGACATTTTGTGGTGGCGCTGTGGGAGCTACAATAGAATGGCAGGTTTCAATCACAGGATGCTCTAAGTAATCATTGTAAATGACAGAATAAGACTAATAAGGCTGTGGAAAATAATTAATTTTCAAATGAAATGTGACAGATTTCCTGGTGACCATCAACTTACATAGCTGCAGAGGATACTCTTTGTAAAAAAAAGTCTTACCTTTCTCAATAGCTGCAGTGGTTGTTGGTAGAACTACAATTGTACTTGTTACACTCTTTCTAATTTCTGCAGACATGGAATACATCCAAGTACTTGCCAAAGATGTGACAGGATGCAATGATGTGGTTGAAGTGATTGGTAAATGGACTGAGATAGTTTGCATTGAATTATTCCAGGTAGATGGCATCAATGATGTGAAATTACTACAGTTTGAGCATACTGATGATGCAGCTAAGTAGGTGATGGAATTGTTAACATAAGAGCTTGTTGGATGAACCATGGAAGGTGTGGGAAAAAATGATTTTGTACCATTAGTGGAAGTCCTTGATGCAAGAACCATAAAGGAACCTGATGTTGTTGAGGAAACTCTCTTACAATTTGAGCGCATGGATGGTGCCAACAAAGCCACTGAATCCTTGTAGATTACTGACGATTGGAGTATGAACGAGGCTGACGTTGGCAATAAAAGAACACCGTTTAAGTTAGAGGATGATAACAGCAATCCGCCATTAGTATGGCTTGTCAATGCCAGAGTTGTGCTCTGTACTGGCACAGTGCTATACGCCTTGCCGGAGAAATCTTGACTAGATGCAGTTCTCCTGATTATTCCAGAAACTGAGTCAGGGCCAGAATAAGTGGACAAAACATGGGATTTAGATGCTGAAGTTACATTGCCATTGTATCTGGTACCTATTGCAATAGTGGACAAGGGTGGTGTTGGGAAAGCATGGGATAATGGCAAACTTGATGAGAAGATCTTCGCAGTGGAATGTCTATAGTCAGTATTGAAATGTGTAGTTAAGTGTATTGAAGTTGTAGGAGAAACATCAATCACTGGAATTGTTGATATAATTTTACTTGAAGAGGAAGTGGATATTTGTTGGTTTGTTGAAGTTGTAGGAGAAACATTGATCACTGGAATTGTTGATATAATTTTACTTGAAGAGGAAGTGGATGTTTGTTGGTTTGTTGAAGTTGTAGGTGAAACATCAATCACTGGAATTGTTGATATAATTTTACTTGAAGAGGAAGTGGATGTTTGTTGGTTTGTTGAAGTTGTAGGAGAAACATCGATCACTCGAATTGTTGATATAATTTTACTTGAAGAGGAAGTGGATGTTTGTTGGTTTGTCCTGTGAGTCTGCACTTCCTCAGTTGAAACAGAAATTGAATCTTGAATCTTTGTAGCTGGTGCGAGTCCATCACCTGATGACTGGATATGAATGCCAGAACTTAAGCTTGACTTGAAGCTGGTCATTTCTTCTGCAACAGTTTCAGAATGCAATGGATGTGAAGGGGATGGAGCTATGCCAGCTGTAGATGACTGCAAATTCACATATGTCACTGATCCAAATGGGACTTCATTTACAAATGAAGATAGCTGCATTTGTATACTCCCAGCTAAAGTTGAAGTCATCTGAGTAGTTGAGGGATGTCTACTGCTATCTACAAATGTTGAGTAAATACTACTAACTACAATCTCACTTGTTCTTTCAGTCCATGGAGACTTAAATGCACTTTTCCTAGCTGTTAAAGATGAGTAAGAATTGGAATTTCCAATCGCATCACTTGTTAATCTATTCACACTGGGTCTAGATGCAAAGGTTAGACTTGTGTCCACAATAGAAGCTGAAGAGGGCTCTAAGGTTATAATGGAAGGGATCACTTTATCTTCAACAGAAGAAACCTCTTCAGGGAGGGGTTCTGTATGATACTCAGTTGGTTGTGGTTCTGTTGGCTTATACTCTGTTGGGTCTTCTGCAACAGAAAATGTAGTAAAATCAATAAAACATGTCTCTCAAGCAATAAAACCTACATTCCATGCCTATGTACTCTTCATTAAAAACTCAGAAAATTATAATCAACTGATAAACATACACTCCCCTCGGGCTTGTGATCATCTTAGAAAAGAGCACTGATTAAGTTACATTGCCATTTGTATCTTCACCAAAATATGGCTTTGTTTACCAGCACCCATACACAAACATAAATACCCTAATTGACAGTGCTGAATAACGTATGCGCATGCGCGTGTTCTGGCTAAAACAAAGGAAATCTTTGTGTTGAATCGTTCTAGTAAAGGTACGAAAGGCTGACTTCAGTCGCTGTTTTGACTAACTGTACAGCATTCAAACCACAATGTACAAAAGATGACAGATGTGTTTGATAATGAGGGAGTCATAAAAAAAATTATAGCTTTATGTTTGATCTAGTCCCCTTAGCATTCGCCAAAATGTGACAGTTCGCCGGTAAAACGCCACCATTTCAAAACAAAAAGGCTGGTTTAACTGTGTGGTAACGAAACAAGTCTTGCGTTATTTAGCACTGCTATCCTGATCAACTAGACCTATGACCCATGACTATGGCATCCCCATAGAAATCCAGTCATCCAAAAACCTGGAAGGAAGGAGACTTCTTCTGTAATAAAAGTGGTAGGCAGGTAGGAAACACAGTCAGAGCACCAGGGAATATGTTTCAATGTTTCAATCAAGGTGATCAATCTTAACAACATAGCATTTTAGGATATTTTTTCAAACTCCATCTCTTATCAACTGTTGAACAAGCCTAAAGTCAGTGGAAGTTTGGAGGGTATAGAGGAACCACCCCACTTCATGGTAATGTATGTTTGAATAATAGCAAACTGTGAGCTGGGAGGAAATACCTAAGAGAAAATGGTAGGCAAAAATGCTCCTTCCCTGCACATACTGTATCATGGCTTTTGGGCTTATGGGCACAAAAGTTTGAGTATTGTGCAAGTCTACCACAGTGAATATTGCCAGCCTTTTGCATGGCCAAGAAGGGAGAGGGGAGCACAATGTATCTGCTATAAGATCTATACAATAGAATAATACTTTGATGACATCATCGCAACCCTCCCACCTTACCTTCGAACCAACAAAGACTTTTGGAATGTCTAATTTTCAGTTGAGGCTGAGCCGTTCTTATTTTTTGGACATTTTAAGGCTAAATATGTTCTTAACGATGTTCTTAAAGTTTAGTGTATATAACAATGATAATTAGGAAGAGAATTAAACTAATGATAAATAGCAATAATAAGGTTGTTACTATGAACACAATTCGATTAATCTGCATTTTAAAAACGCATCAGGACTAACAAAAAAAAATTCTGCTATCTCAGCCTCGGCATGATCTTAGCATGCTCTTAAAATTTGGTGAACTCTCAGCCTGTACGTTCTTACAAAAAAGTTCTTACATAAAAAAAGGGGGTGTATTTATTACAGTGCTACAACATTGTACAACATTGACACAGACCCTAATTGACACTGATTATCACGTTAGAATCTTATAATAGCTATTTCTTGTTAAATGATTGACACGTTCTTTACTTTCAGCAAAGCAGGTAGGAGATTACTGAGTGGATTCCAACACTCTAAACTGCTAAACCTATGTTCACTGCGGGAGATTGCATTGTGTCGGATAAATATTTTGACAAAATAATACCATTTAAGCGAAAGGAAATGTATGCAATAAAGAACTTGGTAAGTCTAAAACATTTTTCACTTCGCAGGCATAGAAAAATAATCAAAAGGTAAACAACATGTGAGTTGAATAGGAAAATAGTTCGACCGAATGTGAAACCCTTGAAAGTGTGGTAAAGCAAATAATAGGGTACAAAATACCGTAAAGTGAAGGTGTATGATTTACACAAAGGTATAAGTATAAATTGCAGAACAAGAGATCATTCCGAATGCTAGTTGACGCACGAATAGAACGTAACTGAATAATTATAATTTTGTTGACAGCTTTTAGCACGAAAGTGAAAGGCGTTCAAGTTGTAATAAGTTATTCATGGCGTCCTGAAGTACTCACGCTTAAACAATCATAACAATAAATATGTCTTGCTAGCTAAACGAATTAGCACTCAGCAGTAATAGCACGGACACGAGATTCTTACCTGCGAAAGAAGAGACTACATGCAGAAAAATTAGGATCATCACTACGACAAGCCATGAAGGCAAATGAGCTCGCGAAGAAGCCAGCATCCCACAGTCGTTATTTGTTGTTGAAATTCTTACACTGGCCAAAGGGCCGATCTCTTGAGTCGTGGCTTTTTAGAGACTTGCATTTGTCGATGCCAGCGACATATATGAGCTTGTTGCTCTGTTAAACTTGGTACAGTTTTGTCAGTTTGCAAGATGTGACATCTCGCAGTGGTAAAGTTCAAACAGGAAGTGGGTACCAGGCCCAAGCCATGGGAGGCTGTCATGGTTGCTTCCGGTCACACTGAGTTGTGCCTTTTCGTGTTGATCAGCTTTGATAAAAATATCGAAAGGTACCGGGAGGGAGGGAACTGATAAAAATGTCGTAGCCGTCTCTGTCCCCAAAGTTTCATAATGAAGCTCATTGGACATTTTACTTTTTAAAAATACTGTTAAACAAACTTCATTAACACGATTTTTTCAAATATTTTTATTGAATATATAGATGAGTTGGGTCAGGATCAAACTATATCAGTTTTGGCAAAACACAAGGGGCGGTTGGCTTCTCTAGGCTTCTGAACAAGATAACCAAATATATGGTATCTGTTTAATGCTATTTTGCGTTTGAATATATATTTTTTTACCAACAGCTTTTGCTTCTTTTTAATTGGAGAGTAGGGGGAAAGGGGTATATCATGGTTTTGAAGGAAAAAAAGGAAAACGCAAGAGTGCTCGCCTTATAGCCGATTTCGATGAATCGCGACGCCGCATTTTCAATACATCGATTTGTTTTTGTCTTTTGGGATTTTCTGTTCCGCCAGTCAAATTTTTCTTTTAGCCAATCATATTCGTGCCATCTCTCGCCTAGTGCAGTTGCCTGGCTTTCTGTGTCGCGACACTGTCTGGTTTTCTTCCAGAGGATAGCCATGGAAGTGCACAAAGCAAAACTCTGATTGGCTCATAGAGTTTTACTGACGGAAACAGAAAATCCCAAAAGCCAAAAAGAAATCGATTTTTTGAAAACGCGGCGTCGCGTACATCGAAATCGAAATCGAAATCGAAAATAATTAGAGACGGACTGGTTGTCTCCGATTCGATTACGGCTTTTTAAGTTGAAGCCTCAAGGAATGATATAGACGGTGTTCCCCACAATACCCCCTTTGTATGCAAGCAAGTGATGAAACAGAGATGGTTAAGTGCGCATTCGTCAGAGATGGTTAAGTGTGTATTCGTCAGAGATGGTTAAGTGCGTATTCGTCAGAGATGGCTAAATGTGTATTCGTCAGAGATGGCTAAGTGTGTATTCGTCGGAAATGGTTAAGTGTGTATTCATCAGAGATGGTTAAGTGCGCATTCGTCAGAGATGGTTAAGTGCGCATTCGTCAGAGATGGTTAAGTGCGTATTCGTCAGAGATGGCTAAGTGTGTATTCGACGGAAATGGTTAAGTGTGTATTCGTCAGAGATGGTAAAGTGCGCATTCGTCAGAGATGGTTAAGTGTGTATTCGACAAAGATGGTTAAGTGCGTATTCGTCAGAGATGGTTAAGTGTGTATTCGTCAGAGATGGTTAAGTGTGTATTCGTCAGAGATGGCTAAGTGCGCATTCGTCAGAGATGGTTAAGTGCCCATTCGTCAGAGATGGTTAAGTGCGTATTCGTCAGAGATGGCTAAGTGTGTATTCGTCAGAGATGGCTAAGTGTGTATTCGTCAGAGATGTTAAGTGCGCATTCGTCAGAGATGGTTAAGTGCGTATTCGTCAGAGATGGCTAAGTGCGTATTCGTCAGAGATGGCTAAGTGCGTATTCGTCAGAGATGGCTAAGTTTTTTTCGACAGAGATGCTAAGTGTGCATTCGTCAGAGATGGTTAAGTGCGCATTCGTCAGAGATGGTTAAGTGTGTATTCGTCAGAGATGGTTAAGTGTGCATTCGTCAGATATGGTTAAAAGTGTATTCGTCAGAGATGGTTAAGTGTGTATTCGACAGAGATGGTTAAGTGTGTATTCGTCAGAGATGGCTAAGTGCGCATTCGTCAGAGATGGTTAAGTGCGTATTCGTCGGAGATGGTTAAGTGCGCATTAGCCAGAGATGGCTAAGTGCGCATTCGCCAGAGATGGCTAAGTGCGTATTCGTCAGAGATTGCTAAGTGCGCATTCGTCAGAGATTGTTAAGTGCGCATTCGTCAGAGATGGTTCAGTGCGTATTCGTTAGAGATGGCTAAGTGTGTATTCGTCAGAGATGGCAAAGTGTGTATTCGTCAGAGATGGTTAAGTGTGTATTTGGCAGGGATGGTTAAGTGCGTATTCGACAGAGATGCTAAGTGTGTATTCGTCAGAGATGGTTAAGTGCGTATTCGTCAGAGATGGTTAAGTGTGTATTCGTCAGAGATGGTTAAGTGTGTATTCGTCAGAGATGGTTAAGCATATTCGTCAGAGATGGCTAAGTTCGCATTCGTCAGAAATGGTTAAGTGCGCATCGTCAGAGATGGTTAAGTGAGTATTCGTCAGAGATGGCTAAGTGTGTATTCGTCAGAGATGGTTAAGTGCGCATTCGACAGAGATGGTTAAGTGTGTATTCGACAGAGATGGTTAAGTGCGTATTCGTCAGAGATGGTTAAGTGTGTATTCGTCAGAGATGGTTAAGTGTGTATTCGTCAGAGATGGTTAAGTGTGTATTCGTCAGAGATGGTTAAGTATGTATTCGTTAGAGATGGTTAAGCATATTCGTCAGAGATGGTTAAGTATGTATCCGACAGAGATGGTTAAGCATATTCGTCAGATATGGTTAAGTATGTATTCGACAGAGATGGTTAAGCATATTCGTCAGAGATGGTTAAGTGTGCATTCGTCAGAGATGGTTAAGTACGCATTCGACAGAGATGGTTAAGTGTGTATTCGTCAGAGATGGTTAAGTGTGCATTCGTCAGAGATAGTTAAGTGCGCATTCGACAGAGATGGTTAAGTGTGTATTCGACAGAGATGGTTAAGTGCGTATTCGTCAGAGATGGCTAGTGCGCATTCGTCAGAGATGGTTAAGTGCGCATTCGTCAGAGATGGCTAAGTGTGTATTCGTCAGAGATGGCTAAGTTTTTTCGACAGAGATGCTAAATGTGCATTCGTCAGAGATGGTTAAGTGCGCATTCGTCAGAGATGGTTAAGTGCGCATTCGTCAGAGATGGTTAAGTGTGTATTCGTCAGAGATGGTTAAGTGTGTATTCGTCAGAGATGGTTAAGTGTGTATTCGTCAGAGATGGTTAAGTATGTATTCGTTAGAGATGGTTAAGCATATTCGTCAGAGATGGTTAAGTATGTATCCGACAGAGATGGTTAAGCATATTCGTCAGATATGGTTAAGTATGTATTCGACAGAGATGGTTAAGCATATTCGTCAGAGATGGTTAAGTGTGCATTCGTCAGAGATGGTTAAGTACGCATTCGACAGAGATGGTTAAGTGTGTATTCGTCAGAAGATGGTTAAGTGTGCATTCGTCAGAGATAGTTAAGTGCGCATTCGACAGAGATGGTTAAGTGTGTATTCGACAGAGATAGTTAAGTGCGTATTCGTCAGAGATGGCTAGTGCGCATTCGTCAGAGATGGTTAAGTGCGCATTCGTCAGAGATGGCTAAGTGTGTATTCGTCAGAGATGGCTAAGTTTTTTCGACAGAGATGCTAAGTGTGCATTCGTCAGAGATGGTTAAGTGCGCATTCGTCAGAGATGGTTAAGTGCGCATTCGTCAGAGATGGTTAAGTGTGTATTCGTCAGAGATGGTTAAGTGTGTATTCGTCAGAGATGGTTAAGTGTGTATTCGTCAGAGATGGTTAAGTATGTATTCGTTAGAGATGGTTAAGCATATTCGTCAGAGATGGTTAAGTATGTATCCGACAGAGATAGTTAAGAATATTCGTCAGAGATGGTTAAGTATGTATTCGACAGAGATGGTTAAGCATATTCGTCAGAGATGGTTAAGTGTGCATTCGTCAGAGATAGTTAAGTACGCATTCGACAGAGATGGTTAAGTGTGTATTCGTCAGAGATGGTTAAGTGTGCATTCGTCAGAGATGGTTAAGTGCGCATTCGACAGAGATGGTTAAGTGTGTATTCGTCAGAGATGGCTAAATGCGCATTCGTCAGAGATGGTTAAGTGCGTATTCGTCAGAGATGGCTAAGTGTGTATTCGTCAGAGATGGCTAAGTGCGCATTCGTCAGAGATGGTTAAGTGTGTATTCGACAGAGATGGTTAAGTGCGTATTCGTCAGAGATGGCTAAGTGCGCATTCGTCAGAGATGGCTAAGTGCGTATTCGTCAGAGATGGCTAAGTGTGTATTCGTCAGAGATGTCTAAGTGTGTATTCGTCAGAGATGGCTAAGTGCGCATTCACCAGAGATGGCTAAGTGCGTATTCGTCAGAGATGGTATGTGCGCATTCGTCAGAGATGGTTAAGTGTGAATTCGACAGAGATCGTTAAGCATATTCGTCAGAGATGGTTAAGTGTGCATTCGTCAGAGATGGTTAAGTGCGCATTCGTCAGAGATGGTTAAGTGTCAATTCGACAGAGATGGTTAAGTGTGTATCCGACAGAGATGGTTGAGAATATTCGTCAGAGATGGTTAAGTATGTATCCGACAGAGATGGTTGAGAATATTCGTCAGAGATGGTTAAGTATGTATTCGACAGAGATGGTTAAGCATATTAGTCAGAGATGGTTAAGTGTGCATTCGTCAGAGATGGTTAAGTACGCATTCGACAGAGATGGTTAAGTGTGTATTCGTCAGTGATGGTTAAGTGTGCATTCGTCAGAGATGGTTAAGTGCGCATTCGACAGAGATGGTTAAGTGTGTATTCGTCAGAGATGGTCAAGTGCGTATTTGTCAGAGATGGCTAAGTGCGTATTCGTCAGAGATGGCTAAGTGCGTATTCGTCAGAGATGGTTAAGTGTGTATTCGACAGAGATGCTAAGTGTGCATTCGTCAGAGATGGTTAAGTGCGCATCCGTCAGAGATGGTTAAGTGTGCATTCGTCAGAGATGGTTAAGTGCGCATTCGTCAGAGATGGCTAAGTGCGCATTCGTCAGATATGGTTAAGTGTGTATTTGTCAGAGATGGCAAAGTGTGTATTCGTCAGAGATGGTTAAGTGCGCATTCATCGGAGATGGTTAAGTGTGTATTCGACAGAGATGGTTAAGTGCGTATTCGACAGAGATGCTAAGTGTGTATTCGTCAGAGATGGTTAAGTGCGTATTCGTCAGAGATGGTTAAGTGTACATTCGTCAGAGATGGTTAAGAATATTCGTCAGAGATGGTTAAGTGTGTATTCGTCAGAGATGGTTAAGTGTGCATTCGTCAGAGATGGTTAACTGCGCATTCGTAAGAGATGGTTAAGTGTGAATTCGACAGAGATGGTTAAGCATATTCGTCAAAGATGGCTAAATGTGTATTCGTCAGAGATGGCTAAGTGTGTATTCGTCAGAGATGGTTAAGTGCGCATTCGTCAGAGATGGCTAAGTTTTTTCGACAGAGATGCTAAGTGTCAATTCGACAGAGATGGTTAAGTGTGTATTCGTCAGAAATGGTTAAGTGTGTATTCGTCAGAGATGGTTAAGTATGTATTCGTTAGAGATGGTTAAGCATATTCGTCAGAGATGGTTAAGTATGTATCCGACAGAGATGGTTGAGAATATTCGTCAGAGATGGTTAAGTATGTATCCGACAGAGATGGTTGAGAATATTCGTCAGAGATGGTTAAGTATGTATTCGACAGAGATGGTTAAGCATATTAGTCAGAGATGGTTAAGTGTGCATTCGTCAGAGATGGTTAAGTACGCATTCGACAGAGATGGTTAAGTGTGTATTCGTCAGTGATGGTTAAGTGTGCATTCGTCAGAGATGGTTAAGTGCGCATTCGACAGAGATGGTTAAGTGTGTATTCGTCAGAGATGGTCAAGTGCGTATTTGTCAGAGATGGCTAAGTGCGTATTCGTCAGAGATGGCTAAGTGCGTATTCGTCAGAGATGGTTAAGTGTGTATTCGACAGAGATGCTAAGTGTGCATTCGTCAGAGATGGTTAAGTGCGCATCCGTCAGAGATGGTTAAGTGTGCATTCGTCAGAGATGGTTAAGTGCGCATTCGTCAGAGATGGCTAAGTGCGCATTCGTCAGATATGGTTAAGTGTGTATTTGTCAGAGATGGCAAAGTGTGTATTCGTCAGAGATGGTTAAGTGCGCATTCATCGGAGATGGTTAAGTGTGTATTCGACAGAGATGGTTAAGTGCGTATTCGACAGAGATGCTAAGTGTGTATTCGTCAGAGATGGTTAAGTGCGTATTCGTCAGAGATGGTTAAGTGTACATTCGTCAGAGATGGTTAAGAATATTCGTCAGAGATGGTTAAGTGTGTATTCGTCAGAGATGGTTAAGTGTGCATTCGTCAGAGATGGTTAACTGCGCATTCGTAAGAGATGGTTAAGTGTGAATTCGACAGAGATGGTTAAGCATATTCGTCAAAGATGGCTAAATGTGTATTCGTCAGAGATGGCTAAGTGTGTATTCGTCAGAGATGGTTAAGTGCGCATTCGTCAGAGATGGCTAAGTTTTTTCGACAGAGATGCTAAGTGTGCATTCGTCAGAGATGGTTAAGTGCGCATTCGTCAGAGATGGTTAAGTGTGTATTCGTCAGAGATGGTTAAGTGTGCATTCGTCAGATATGGTTAAGTGTGTATTCGTCAGAGATGGTTAAGTGCGCATTCGTCAGAGATGGTTAAGTGTGTATTCGACAGAGATGGTTAAGTGCGTATTCGTCAGAGATGGTTAAGTGTGTATTCGTCAGAGATGGTTAAGTGTGTATTCGTCAGAGATGGTTAAGTATGTATCCGACAGAGATGGTTAAGCATATTCGTCAGAGATGGTTAAGTATGTATTCGACAGAGATGGTTAAGCATATTCGTCAGAGATGGTTAAGTATGTATTCGACAGAGATGGTTAAGCATATTCGTCAGAGATGGTTAAGTGTGCATTCGTCAGAGATGGTTAAGTACGCATTCGACAGAGATGGTTAAGTGTGTATTCGTCAGAGATGGTTAAGTGTGCATTCGTCAGAGATAGTTAAGTGCGCATTCGACAGAGATGGTTAAGTGTGTATTCGACAGAGATAGTTAAGTGCGTATTTGTCAGAGATGGCTAGTGCGCATTCGTCAGAGATGGTTAGGTGCGCATTCGTCAGAGATGGTTAAGCATATTCGTCAGAGATGATTAAGTGTGCATTCGTCAGAGATGGTTAAAGGCGTATTCGTCAGAGATGGTCAAGTGCGTATTCGTCAGAGATGGCTAAATGCGTATTCGTCAGAGATGGCTAAGTGCGTATTCGTCAGAGATGGTTAAGTGTGTATTCGACAGAGATGCTAAGTGTGCATTCGTCAGAGATGGTTAAGTGCGCATCCGTCAGAGATGGTTAAGTGTGCATTCGTCAGAGATGGTTAAGTGCGCATTCGTCAGATATGGTTAAGTGTGTATTTGTCAGAGATGGCAAAGTGTGTATTCGTCAGAGATGGTTAAGTGCGCATTCATCGGAGATGGTTAAGTGTGTATTCGACAGATGGTTAAGTGCGTATTCGACAGAGATGCTAAGTGCGTATTCGTCAGAGATGGTTAAGTGTACATTCGTCAGAGATGGTTAAGAATATTCGTCAGAGATGGTTAAGTGTGTATTCGTCAGAGATGGTTAAGTGTGCATTCGTCAGAGATGGTTAACTGCGCATTCGTAAGAGATGGTTAAGTGTGAATTCGACAGAGATGGTTAAGCATATTCGTCAGAGATGGCTAAGTGTGTATTCGTCAGAGATGGCTAAGTGTGTATTCGTCAGAGATGGTTAAGTGCGCATTCGTCAGAGATGGCTAAGTTTTTTCGACAGAGATGCTAAGTGTGCATTCGTCAGAGATGGTTAAGTGCGCATTCGTCAGAGATGGTTAAGTTTGTATTCGTCAGAGATGGTTAAGTGTGCATTCGTCAGATATGGTTAAGTGTGTATTCGTCAGAGATGGTTAAGTGCGCATTCGTCAGAGATGGTTAAGTGTGTATTCGACAGAGATGGTTAAGTGCGTATTCGTCAGAGATGGTTAAGTGTGTATTCGTCAGAGATGGTTAAGTGTGTATTCGTCAGAGATGGTTAAGTATGTATCCGACATAGATGGTTAAGCATATTCGTCAGAGATGGTTAAGTATGTATTCGACAGAGATGGTTAAGCATATTCGTCAGAGATGGTTAAGTATGTATTCGACAGAGATGGTTAAGCATATTCGTCAGAGATGGTTAAGTGTGCATTCGTCAGAGATGGTTAAGTTCGCATTCGACAGAGATGGTTAAGTGTGTATTCGTCAGAGATGGTTAAGTGTGCATTCGTCAGAGATAGTTAAGTGCGCATTTGACAGAGATGGTTAAGTGTGTATTCGACAGAGATAGTTAAGTGCGTATTCGTCAGAGATGGCTAGTGCGCATTCGTCAGAGATGGTTAAGTGCGCATTCGTCAGAGATAGTTAAGTGCGTATTTGTCAGAGATGGTTAAGTGTGTTTTCGTCAGAGATGGTTAAGTGCGCATTCGCCAGAGATGGCTAAGTGCGCATTCACCAGAGATGGCTAAGTGCGTATTCGTCAGAGATGGTATTTGCGCATTCGTCAGAGATGGTTGAGTGTGAATTCGACAGAGATGGTTAAGCATATTTGTCAGAGATGGTTAAGTGTGCATTCGTCAGAGATGGTTAAGTGCGCATTCGTCAGAGATGGTTAAGTGTGAATTCGACAGAGATGGTTAAGCATATTCGTCAGAGATGGTTAAGTGTGCATTCGTCAGAGATGGTTAAGTGCGCATTCGTCAGAGATGGTTAAGTGTGAATTCGACAGAGATGGTTAAGCATATTCGTCAGAGATGATTAAGTGTGCATTCGTCAGAGATGGTTAAAGGCGTATTCGTCAGAGATGGTTAAGTGCGTATTCGTCAGAGATGGCTAAGTGCGCATTCTACAGAGATGGCTAAGTGCGCATTCGTCAGAGATGGTTAAGTGCGCATTCGTCAGAGATGGTTAAGTGCGTATTCGTCAGAGATGGTTAAGTGTGTATTCGTCAGAGATGGCTACGTGCGCATTCGTCAGAAATGGTTGAGTATGTACTCGACAGAGATGGTTAAGCATATTCGTCAGAGATGGTTAAGTATGTATTCGACAGAGATGGTTAAGCATATTCGTCAGAGATGGCTAAGTGTGCATTCTTCAGAGATGGTTAAGTGCTCATTCGCCAGAGATGGCTAAGTGCGCATTCGCCAGAGATGGTTAAGTATGTATTCGACAGAGATGGTTAAGCATATTCGTTAGAGATGGTTAAATGCGTATTCGTCAGAGATAGTTAAGTGTGTATTCGACAGAGAAAGCTCAAATTTGTCAGAGATAGTTAAGTGTTTATTTGTCAGATATGGCTTAGTGCGTATTCGTCAGAGATGGCTTAGTGTGTATCCGTCAGAGATGGTTAAGTGTAAATTTGTCAGAGATGGTAAAGTGCGCATTCGTGGAATGTGGTGAGGGGCTATTCTATCTACTCTATGTATCTTAGTCGTGACGGCTTAAGTGCTTACCTATCTGGTTAATAGGGGACTTACGCTAAGAGATCAAGTGATTGTTTGAGTGTGAAGCTAACGCGCGCTTAGTCTTTTAGCGGCAAAAGAACAACATTAAAAAGAAACTGGTTAAAAAGCAAGTGCTTAAGAAAAAAACAGAACTGTTTTATTCCAGAAAGGGTTTAGTTTCATTTAAAGATTTTATTTTTTGTCGTCACGTGATTTCTTAGCGCAAGTCCCCTATTGTATTTATATTTGCTCGCCTGTTTAGTTGCCTGCTTGCTAGTTGCTTGTGTCTTTGCTTAATTGTCTTTCTATTTGCTTGCCTGTCTATTTTATTGGCTGTCTAGCTATTTCCTGTCCACTTACTTGCCTTTATAATTGATTGGTTGTCGAGTCGCTTGTGTGTCTAGTTACTTGCTTGTCCATTTGATTGGCTGTCAAGCTTATTACCCGTTTATTTGATTGGCTGTCTAGTTGATCTGCCTGCCCGCCTAACTGAATGTTTGTGTAGTTGATTGCTTGTTTCTTTACTGCCCTATTCCAATTTAGATAAAATATCTTTCAACTTTTGCGAACTCGACAGTCACACTCTCACAAAGTTGTCCTTTACAATCGCTAAAACAACTTTTCATCTCCCTGCGAAGGACAATAAGCAGGACCCCTACAACATTTCTTGTGCACGTTGAGTGTAACTCTACTCACTGCTCCTTATGTAAGCAGAATAAGAAGTTTTTAAAAAGAAACCGTACGGCCTCTTCACATGATAAACACTAAACAAAAAATGCACCGTTAATGGCTTTAGCGTCAGCGAGAAAGGTAGGTCACGCGATGTTACAGAGACACCTTTACTTTTTCCGATCATGCGCACTTCGTACTTCCGGTCGTCACAAGCGTTTGCTAGCTCGAACACCACAATACGAGCGCCATGTTTTCGAGAGAGAAGCATCAAGCATGACGCATGCAAATCTTCCACATTAGTTTTCACACCAAACATTCTACTTCTGTTTATAATGGCCATGATTTGCTGTCTCGTGTCCACGACTAGCCAATCCCAGGGGTGCTTACGTTTCTTTGTTTTTCTCCGTGAGTTGCAGACGCACATATCGGTTGGTACACTTGTGTCGACGCATTGCGCATAATGATTAAAAGTACTCACTCGCCGCAAGCCTGTGATCCCAACAGCGTTCCTATGAACACGAAATCTCAGCGGGTACTTAATCTGGACCTCAAAGATCTGGAAGTCAGGGACGACTACTAAATCCATGGTAACTATGTAATGATTTTTCTCTTTTCGCCGGTGGATTTTTTCAAAACTGTGACCAACTAATCTTTGACATTGACCATAGCCACCAGCTCTGTGAGTTTTCATGAATTTCTTCTGTACAACATTATTGATTTTCCCAAGTGCACGCTCCGCAAGCCACGCAAACGACTCGTGGTTATCAGTGAAATGCTTCTCCCAACCCTCGCACTTACAAATTGCGAAAGATTTGATCGATATGTCTGCGCATGTGCGATCCGGTATGACCCGAAAAACGCCTTCTTTAACGGCTCCCACATGGGTCAAGGTGGAAACTATAGCATAGTGAAGCTCCATCGTTGTGACTAACCGCTTTTGGTTCGTGACCAAAGCTTCCATTCTCTCTCTTCCTAAAATCTCTGCAGCATTCTCAGGGACTATCATATACAAGAGCGAGTCATAAATCTCCGATCGACCTTCCATTGTGTGTAGTGCATATTTCGTGTTCTTGGGGCCATGGGTGGAGAGGATCATGGTCAGGGTGCTACTCTTTGTAGCCATGTCTTGAAGAAACCTCGCAAGGCTTGTGTCAATTTGCTTGATACGTGACCCTGTTACCTCATTCCCCGTACCAAGACGTGTGTACGCAAATACCGGAGTAATTCCCCCTGAATCCCTTTGCGCATCAAACACCTTCCTCGCGTAATCAAAATAATAATCCGCGTACACCTTTCCACCGAAGCAAACCCTGCGCGGCTTATCAATCTGATTTGTCGTGCCATACTGCTGGTATACTTCACACGCACTGGGCATTAGGCCAAGGTCGTCGATGTGCAAGGCACCGACTTGGTCCGTAAACGCGTCGTACCACTGTGCGAACTCCGACCATGTAGAGGGGGTACTATTTCGTTGGCTATAATCAATGAGCAGGCAGCCGTGCTTATCGTACCAGCAGCTGTCTTCCTGTACAAGTGTAAAGTAACCTTTCTTCTTAAGTTGGCCGTAGAGTGTGTCAGTGTTATAAGATTTGGCATAAGTTTTCTCCCCGGACATGAAAGCCTTGATGTCACTCAAAGTAGAGGGAGACGTGTTTTGGAGAAGTTCAAAGTCCAGCATAGCCACAGTCTCCTCTTTGGCCAACGATCTCATAACATCTACCGACTTTGGCAGCAAACGGTAAAAATGAGCCCGAGACACAGAATCGAGCACAATTACATTAAAGTTCAGTAGCTGAGACTTGGTTCTATTGAGCCGCGGCATTACTGGAGGGTACAATAAGATTTGCTTGATTATTCGATTACTTGTGAGCTTACTTTTGCAACGAAGAAAGCAAAAGCTTGAACCGGTCATTGAAGTCTTGATGACGTAGTCCGGTAAAAAGTCCTGTAGCTCCGCCGCAGACGAAAACTCGTACCACTTATCTACGGGTTCTAGAATCCCGTATATAGGATCTATGTTTAACACATAAACCGGGTTTCCCCCACAGGGTGACACATCGCAGTCAAGTGCTACCCTGGTTTCCTTGGATTCTCGCCATGAATCACGAAACACACAGAACGACTTATCAATCCGATCTGCGCACGTCAACGGCTTCTTATGCGTTTTGTAAGCTTCATGTGCCAGCTTACAATATTTAGCTTGAGCCATGTGGGCGACGCATTTTGGCTTTTCTTTGTGCTTGCGATATTTGCGCAGCCCAATATTGTCACATCTACTCCCACTGGACACTCCACCGTACGCATCACCTAAATTTCCCAACACGCCGTTTAATATTGCTTTTCCAGTAATTGCTGCGCTGATCGGTTGGATTGTAGTCGGGTTCATCGTCGTGTTTCTAGTCTGCACAACTGATTGCCACTCGGCATCGACAGCCTTCTCGATCTCAGTCTCCTCGCTGGTTAAACCATCATCAGCTTGTGTCTTCATACTTGCATGTGTTTGTTCTTTCGTGGACACTTTGAACAGAGCGCGCTTATCAATCTGTGATGTAACGACAGAATCCATCTGGTCATCTGGGAAAAAACGGGGTAGCGATGCATTCAATATTTAATGAAGGTAATAACGTAGATAAATTTATTGTCATATTTTGCAGCAGTAGATTAAGATGAATGAATGGAAGCTATTTTTCAGAACAGACAGCTATTTTAAGATTGCGCGAGCTTTCTATGATACCTTATCGTTGGCCAATCAGAGGGCGTTCTTGTTTTAAAAATCACTTTCAGGATCGTCATCATGGGAACAGACATTAATATCGGGGATTCGTTCTTACAAAATACTCTCTTGGTTGAATCCATATCCTATGATCAACGTTTTAATAGCACGTACACTAATGCATTTCCCTATTTATACCAATGAAAAATTTTCAGACTCAAGAAAGTGTATTTTAAAGAAGTGGAGCGGACGACAAAAAGGCGTTTTTATGAAAGCATTTTCTCGAGAAAATGTCAAGAGAGGGCGATCAGGCGCGCAAAGATCTAGCCTCATTACCATGCTAAATGCGCGCGCAGCCACCATATCTAAATATGGCTTATGGGAGGGGATTTGTCTATTGATTTTCTTCCCGACTTACCACTAGATCTTGCGATTTTGCCATGCGAAGTTTTCATGAAGTCAGGGAGGCTTGTTTGAGAGAAGAACACAACAATTGCTACAGCAACAAGTAATAGCACAAAGAAGAGCTGAAACAGAGAAAAATACGTGGAAAATCTGAATAAACTTCATAATAGACCCCTATGAGATCTAGCTGATGAAAAAAGATTAAGTAGGATGAGGTGATAGGATTTGTCAAGATTCCGTCAAATCGTTTGAATAACAACTCTACTTAAGTATTCGTTGGTTCTAACGTTCGGGGTAAGCGTAGACATCATCAAAATACAGTTCGGATCTTTTAGCAGACTCATTGTCAGACGGTCAAACTCCGCCCCAGGGGGGGGGGGTGCACTGACAAAGTCGCGTGGCGTGGCGCGACGTCATCACTCGAGTCCTCCCTCTGTTAGAACCAGCGAAAACTTTTGGAATGTTTCACCTGTGTTATAAAAGGAGTTGTTATTCAAACGATTTGACGAAATCCTTAGGTTGTTTACAAATCCTGTTGATGTTTGTTACAAATCCGGTTGTTGTTATATATCTGGTTGATTTTTGGTACAAATCTGGTTGATACATATCCCGTTTACTGTTACAAATTGGGTGATACACGAGCCAGTAAGCATAATTCATATAGGAGCTCCATACTTAGGTGACAGACATTATCATTAAGAAGTACTGATCGAAACCCATCAAATGACAATTATGTATAGCTGCTGTGGCTAGCTTCGAGAATAAGTAAGTAATAGACTTGGAGTTTTAATCAGTTTTATGCCTTTATCGATAGTGGGAAACACGTTTCTTTGATTCGCATTCTTACAACATCTTGATGCTGGCTGTGATTCTCATTAGCTCTGAATATGTTATCATTTTCAGTTTGTCCTCACGATTATGTCCTCTGACCTATTAACTACCTCCATCAATATTCAATTAAGGGACAAAGTGGCGATTGACGGTCAGTAAGCGTTTCGAAGGTAAATAGTTCCTTCTTGCTCTAAAATATCAACGCGTCAAATGTCAGCCTGACACAAAAAAACGATTTTCAACACGTTCGTAGCTTTGCCTAATAAGGCGACAAGAAGGTGGTTTTAGATGAGACCTTGCAGCACCTTGCCGCTGAGGCGCATATTCATAGAAAGTGCTAAACTATACGATAAAGTTCCTGCGGTCACGATGGGATGGTCGCCGACGTTTCTGTCTGGGGCTGGTCGAAATCCCAAACGTGCGCACAAACATACTGTAACAACGAGACGAGTTTGGTTGGGGGTAGATAGTTTGGGGGGAGGGGTATCTACCACACCTCTTTTATATGCTGCTGCCTGGGTTTAAGGAAAACCAACCCTGACATCCCGAAAAGCTTTTAGCTCCGTTTAGATAAGGGTTTAACCAATGGGCGTACGAGGGGCGACCTTCCTACGTGGGTGTGCCAGCAAGTCACCCTTGGACTACCGCGTGACTTGTGTAATGTTTACAATGTTGCTACTGACTACGGTGGTAATACTCTACTTGCTGTGCTAGTGCGCACGGCAGGCTTTACACGTGACTACAATGATTGACATACTCCAACCATTTTTCACTCTCTTACTAAATCATCTCAATATTTGGGTGACCTTCAAACCCGCTCGGTCAATCTCTCGGAGGCCTGTGTCTAAGGACTTTATAGGATTAGTAAGGAAAATATTTGACCAAGCGAGCAAGTTTTGCTTAATAATTTTTGCAGCGAGTCTCAAATTGACAGGAATCAGTATTTTTAACCATGTTTTCTGGAGATCAGGGAGCGGGAAAACTTTAGCTCTTCTAAATATGGGCATCTATGCCCATATAAGGCAATACATACGAAGGACACTATCCGTGGGGAATATGTTTGATATGCTACACCTGGCTAGATGATACCTAGAGTAACCGGCTCGTGAAGTCAGATCCAACTTTTCTGCCGTTAGTTAGTGCGTACCGAACGGGAATAGGTGCTCGATCTACGACTCTGAAGTACCCCTAAAAAGGGACGCCGACACGCCTTCGTTTGGGGGTCAGCTCCCATTACTCCCTCTCCCGTTTCCTAAATTCCTTCGCCGAACGGTTAATATAATATATATCAATATAATTTTGCTAACCAGTTGTCAGGTAATTAGTCTAAAACAATAAAGTTATTAAGAATAGCGTATTTCATTACTTTGCGTTACCGCGTGACAAAACTCTACTTGTTTACTTCTTTGTAAAGATTGTGTTTTATAAAATATGCCGATAGAGGTGAGAAAATCATTCATCGTAAATCATTTGCTTTTATTCGACAATCCATCCGAAGCGAGCCAAAAAAATCATATTATATTATTTTTCAACGATAACTTCCAAAGCCTGCGAAAGAGGCAAAACACGAGAGGATTCCTTACACGGACCCCGTCCAACGGTCCCCGGACACGGACCCCGGACACGGACCCCGGACACGGACCCCGGACACGGCATGACACAGAAAAATGAGGAAGATGATGAATGCGAATATAGCTGGGCACTAGAAGTGAAGAAGATTCAGTAACTGGATTTATCGGCAACTCCTTTGAAAATCAGTCATTATATTTAGGCTAGGGAGGGTCGCTATGTTTTTGGAGTTGCGTTCCATCAAGTAACATGGTTGACGCTTTTAAGGGCGTCTGTCTGATCAGACACTTATATTCCATTAGCGATGGTTGTAGTTTGCCAAGATATTCAACCCGACGGTAGTGGCATCAAGATGAGATAACAGAAGAGGAGGAGCTGGAGTAGAGCCCTCGAGTTTTCAACTTCTCCTCGGACGGCACTGGGTCTGGAGGGACTGGGGGCATGTTTTTTGTTTTGTTTCCGACTAAACACTACTTTAGGCAGTAGTACTATTTCTTTTAGCACTAGTATCTAGTGGGCAGTGCTTGCGTATTTTCCATATCTGCACACGTTTTATATTAGTACGTGATACACGCACGCCAGTGGAAACAATTAAAAATTGATTAAAGAAATTGGTAACAAATGTCTCCCTCCTGTTTATGATGGAAAAGAATGTTAGAAAAACGTTTATCGAGTTACGGTGTTTTAATCGAAAAGAGATTTCGGTCGTTTCGGTCTGATCTACAGAGAGATAAAATCTCCCTCTTTGATTATTTGTGCTGTTTTGGGTGTTCGTAATTGAAATGGATTTCGGTAATAGTCACAAGGCGAATGTCTCACCAAGCAAGGAAAGTTTTCTTGGCAATATGACCAAATCTTTGATTTCTCTCATGAACAATTCCCCAAACGGAGTTGCTGACATTAATGAAGCTGCAACCAGAATGTGTGTAGACAAGCGACGGATATACGACATTGTGAACATCATGGAGGGAGCTGGTGTGGTTCAAAGATTGACTAAGACAAGTGTAAAGATGAGGTAGGAACGCTAACTCGATTAACTTGACTTATTATCCTAGACCTTTTTAAGCTGTACCAGACTGAGGAACAAAAAGGATCTGTAGGAAAGCTACAGCATAAGGAATTTATTTCTTATTTTCCCCCTTCCTTCCTCAAACAAATGGGCTTCTTTTCTCGTGTTTGTATAATTTTCTTTGCTTAGGTAGAATTTGATGTAGCTGGGTTTTTTTTATGTTGCAAACCCCTATAAAAATAACCGATTATCTTATAGCATAGCTCCCCAATGTTGTGGGCAACCTCTCTTTATATAAATGTAGAGTAGTCTAGTAGAAAAAATCGCCGTAAAGTTGAGATCGAGCATTTGTATTACCTAACATGAAGTGAGAAAGGGTATGTATTTCATAATGACTAAGAAATAAAGGTTGTGGGCAGCTTTGGAAAAATAAAAGAATTCAAATTCACTTCGGTGTCAATTAACTTTTTTGTGAAAAGCAAGAAGCAATTTTTTTTTGGCCTGTTAGCAAAACGCTCGGAGAGGGGCAATAGAGGGATAGCGTAGCTTTTGCATGCCATCAAAGCCGGCCGCTGTTTGCACCGAGCTTTACAGTCAAACTATCGGATTTCTTCCCTCCTATTATCTGCGTCTTCGCGAAGACGTCCTCGCTTCGCTCCAGCACAGAGACATATTTTTCTATATACCAGGTGCTTTCTTTGTACTCAGAAACTTGAAATCCTTTATCACAGAAAATTAGGATGTAAAAGCCGGGACACTAGCCTGCAGTTCATTTAACTATTATGGAGCCGCAGATGTCACGCAATTGAAGGATAGCCAACCACGAGGGCATTTGGAATTCATGTTAAAAATGGGTTTTGATAGGGAAAACATAATTTTAAAAGATCGGTCTGGAAGCCAGACAGCATTTTAACCGCCCAGCTTGTTGAATTTATTTAGATTAAATATGAAGGACTCTTATACTCATATGTGTTGCAGATGTCAATTGAAGGGAATTTAACACCCATCAAATCACTATTGGACAAAATAACCTCCCAGTTATACACATATTTGAAATAAGGCTGAGAATTTCTATTGATACAACTCCCGTTGTATCCTGAGTAACGTATAGTGTTAACGAGATCCATGATAATGCTCAGAGGGACGTAAACTTTCCAAACATTTATAGAGCCGTCTTCTATACCGGACTGGTTTATTTGATATTCATGAGCACTGCGGAATACGACAGATTCTAGCAGCTAAAACCTCAAAATATTTTATGTAACTGCACCATGCGAATCCATGAATCGCAGACCGCTGTGCATGAGGGATAATAAAGTGGAATATCTCAGCCCTTGAAAACAATGTCGTGTTCACACGCATATCGATAATAGAGATTACACACTTTTGACTCGGTAAATTACCTCTATTTTGCTTACTTATTGACACCCGTGTTATGAGACATGGATTCTCCAGTCCTTCGAGGTTGACAAATAACCAAATTGATTATCCGATTAAGGTGCCCACCCATTAGCAACTTTCTGTCTCACATTTTTCATTCGCCACTTGCGCGGACATAAATATTTAGATTTCCAATGAATTTAATTTTAATCCCAAAATTGAGAGTTTGTAATGCAATGAAAAAGAAAGCTTAAATAATTATACCTCAAGAGGACGGGGACGAGGTCATTATTCAAGAATTCTGAGTATTGTGGCCTCTCGCGCTATCAATTGACCCGATGTAGATAGATGAAGTTTTTTGTAAAAAGAAGCTAAAAATAAAGGAGGTTGTTATCAAAAAGACACGAAAACTCGTTATATTATCTATGTATAATACAAGTATTGATAAACTAATCAGCAAAGTCGAGGCGCTCTTGCGAATAACTTGTACTCGGCGTAAACCTTGCCCGCGAAAAAAATGGATAAGTGTATTTTGATTACGCTAGATGACTTTCCAACATAGCATATACACAGAAGATAAGCTCAGGCGCTTTCGAAAGAGGAGTGGAGGAGCACGGTCCGCTATCACCAACCTTGGCCGGCAAAAAGTGGGTAATTTCTTATTGAAGAATCGTCAAATACTATTCTCTTTCCATAAAGACAGACAGACAGATTTATTAGAGTGCCGTGAACAAAGATGTGATGTGATGAAAGTGTTCTTCGTTTTCCATAGTCTGACAGAGCGGGCAAAACCTTGATTCTGGTGTTATTCAGTTTTTATTGTAGCGACCTCTTTTAATGTGTAGATTAATGTGGTCGCTTATTCTTAGTTTTGTTAAGTGCCCTACGATATTCTATATTCGATACTTTTAGTAAATAATCCTCTAGTTTATATTCTGATTTGATTTCTCTGAATGTTCTCAGTTTTTTCCCCTCCAATTGGTCTGGAATTATTGGGCTTGATCTCCAATCTTCTATTTCGATTATTCCTATGACTGCGCACCCCCCCCCCCCCCACCCCCTCAGTCAATCCTGTGAACGCAAAGGAGTGGCTGACAAAGGCTTTTTAAAAGTAGTTAATGACAGGGATGGTGGGGATGATTCTAATAAATCAAATAAACAAATAAATATCCGCTGTGGTTTATCCCAATCAAAGAATCACGTGTGAGGCGGCCAAAAAGGAATGGGTTAACGTCAGGATGGGTGGGGTGGGAGGGGGGGCTATAAACCAAACAAGCACCCTCTATGGATCTCGCTTGAAACCACCAAAATTGTGAACAAGGGAACAATAAACCGGTGCCAATACCGAAACATTGGGCTAAAGCCCTGCCAAAAGTTGCCGACGATTCTGGTCTATACTTACCAGTTCTGGCGATCCTGACAAATTACTTAATAGGGCACCATAGAAAGGGGATTACATCAATACATTCAATTAGTGTCGGGTTCCGTGCCTGCGTAGCACGCGTTTCTGTGGAGTTTTAGCAGGAATAGAAAGCGAGCGAGGAATATGGCCGCGCGAAAAATAGGGAGCCATATTCTTCGCTCGAAATTCCACAGAAACGCTTGCTACGCAGGCTACGGGTTCCGCCTTATTCTCTTTCTGCTTTTTGTTAGGCTGTGGTTTAAAAAACTTTTTGTACTTGATCTTGAGTGTTACTAGTATTTCTATTTTTAAAGATATATAAACTGAATCAGGAAGTCATGTTTTACAGTCTATCTATAGTGAGAACTCTCACAAATATAGAGATAAGGGTTCGCAAGGACTGAGCGCGCCATGTTGGTAAGAATGTTGCAGGGATGATCGCAGGGTATTCGACAGCAAAGACGTTTTTCAGGGTTCTAAATGAAGTATCCAATTTTGAGGGATTTGGAGTGAGAATCAACAGCAGAATATTTTGTTATAAAGACCGCGCGCGATGTCTATCGTAACTTTATACTCCCCCCCCCTTCCCCCACACACCCACAAAACATTGTTTATAGTTTCATAGTCATAGGCCATAAGTCCAATCTTAATCTGAGCTGACGCATACTGCTACATTGGGACACCACGGCCAGTGCTGAAAAACGCAAGATTAGTTCCAGTACGCGCGGTTAAACCAGCTTTATTGTTTTGAAATGGCGCCGTTTTACCGGCGAACTGTCACATTTTGGCGAATGCTAAAAAAACTAGACCAAACTTAAGGCTATAATTTTCTTTATGACTCCCTCATTATCACACAAATCTGTCATCTTTTGTACAGTATGGTTTTTATGCGGTACAGTTAGTCAAAACAGCGACTGAAGTCAGCCTTTCGTACCTATTCGAACGATTCAACACTACGATTGTGCTTGTTTTCGCCAGAGCACGCGCATACGTTAGCTACACTGCACATAAAGTGTAACCCATGCATTTAATTTCAAACATGAATTTTGCCAGAACACAATCACAGAACGACTTGCTGGCAAGCAGACAAGCTTTGCTGGAATCTGAGATAGCGGATCTGAGCAAAGAGGAAAATTACTTGGACCAGTTGATCACAAGCGCAAATGACTTGATGCAGGTGCTGACCAGGACAGATGAAGCAGAAAGATATCCTTTGATTGAAACTACGCGTACGGGTATTTGGGCGGGCACATCTCTTTTGTACCGATGCACGCAAGAACGGGGGCGTTGAGCGCATATGAGAAGGGGAGGGTGTATTCCCATGACATCAATAAATGCAATAACGTAACGGGCGTTGAGCGTATAAGGAGGAGGGGGTGTATTCCTATGACATCAATAAATGTAATAACGTAACGGGCGTTGAGCGTATAAGGAGGAGGGGGTGTATTCCTATGACATCAATAAATGCAATAACGTAACGGGCGTTGAGCGCATATGACTGAGAAGGAGAGGGTGTATTCCTATGACATCAATAAATGCAATAACGTAACTGGCGTTGAGCGTATAAGAGGAAGGGAGGGTATAGTCCTATTTTACCAAGAACGGAGAACGGGCGTTGAGCGTATAAGAAAGGGGAGGGTGTACTACTATGACATCAATAAATGCAATAACGTAACGGGCGTTGAGCGTATAAGAGGAAGGGAGGGTGTATTCCTTTTTTACCAAGAACGGAGAACGGGCGATGAGCGTATAAGGAGGGGGGGGGGGGGGTTATTCCTATGATGCCAATAAATGCAAGACCGGAGATTGACGTACAAGAGGAAGCCGGAGGATGTATTCCTATGCTACCAATAACTATCTTTGTCCTCAAGGTTAAATTCGAAATTTGTATTCACTAACTGTGCGGAGCAGTCCACTAAGGATTATTAGCTATTGTAACAGTGGGAACCTTATTAATGAGCTTCAAAGAGGACGGGTTGTACACTTACAAAATGAGCGTGCCAGAAAAGCGTGAATTTTGTAGCAGCAATTTGCCCCTGCTGATTCGGCGATTGGGGAAAGGGTTTGCTTGTGCAACAATAACAAAACTGAAATTTCATTATCGCGCAGAATCCTTTTGTCTGTATTGTGATTTAGCTTTCTTTGTTTAGTATGAAACGCTCAACACAGGGTGACTTTTTCTTGACATGGTAACATATGGGTACGTAACGAAGACAGACGTGCAGAGGATCGCGAGTCTTGCCGATCAGACAGTGATAGTGATCAAGTCCCCTCCAGGGTCTCTTCTGACCGTCCCATATCCTGACGAGGTCGGTCTGTATCTCCTCCCCTCCCCCCCCCCCCCCCCCCCCCCCCCACACACACACAAACACATAGTCCCTCCTTGCCGTCCCATCCCCTGACATCCCTCCCTGGTCACGCTCTCACATTCAAAAAAGCCCATTTAGATTACATTTGGGTAGTCTGAGGACCACGCCTCTGACAGAATGACTGCTTGACAGCCTGCCAAGGGCGGATGCACCACAGACCGACTTCTCGGGCCTATTGTTGGAGAGAACATTTACAAATTGCAATTTGTCGGACCCGACACAAAAAAAAACTGTGTTATGCACCGTCAGATTATTATAAGTCAACTCCACACTGAATAAACTACCTTATAATCAATGGTCCTACCAATCGACGTATTCAGTTTTTCCGTCTGATCCCCATTTTTTTTACTTCAGCAAATCACCATGAGTCTTCAAAGCTCATCGAGCATGCCAAACATAACAATAATAGAAACTCCGGACAGTTCCTCCTATCTACAAAACTCCACTCTACACGAGAGTACAGAAGATCTACCCAGCGAGGCAGGACACCGCACACTTGAGCAATCAACTCGACGCCAGGCAACAAACCCTGCATGCGACAGGGTCTCTACATCTCAAGATAACCTATTTCTAGCAACAAACTACAACAGCAGTTGGCCCCAACCTGCAGGTAACCAAGCGAGTATGCATCACAGCACTCCTGGTAGAGACGTCACAGATACAATACACTCCCCCAGGGCAGACGATGATGAGGTAGAAGAGGCGAGAGAGGATGAGTACCAGGTGCACGACATATGCGGCTACAGTAGTGGCGCCAAGCACTTTTGTTTACATGACATCGATGACAAAATAATATCATTGTTTCCAGCGGTGAGCGACTGGGAAATCTACTATCAGGCTTTTTGCCACACCACAGGGATAACTCCAATCTAGTACACTGGGACTACTTGGCAAAGGAATCTCCGGCCCAATTTGAGCAACAGTTAGTGGGAAGGAATTCAGACTGACACAAAGCGCAGCTGCGCAGAAGGGGTGACATGTGCGGGCTAGTCAATCTTCTGGGTCCGAGATTTTTACATGGCCATCAAATGATGGAAATATTCGGCCCCATAAGTTCTCGTACGGCTCGAGCAAACGAGGTTAATATGATTTTTATCATACAGCGTTTTGATCATCCCAAAAATCACAGCGTCGTTTCTGTGCGGGCCATATGAGGATGACGGGCCCATTAATCAACCAATGAGAGCGCCCGTGGTACGCTGATCAACCAATGAGAGCGCCCGTGGTACGCTAATCAACAAAAGAGAGCGCGCGTAGTACGCTAACCAACCAATACGAGCGCACGTAGTACGCTAATCAACCAATAAGAGCGCCTGTGGTACGCTTATCAACCAATGAGAGCGCGCGTAGTACGCTAATCAACCAATGAGATTGCCCGTGGTACGCTAATCAACAAAAGAGAGCGCGCGTAGTACGCTAACCAACCAATGAGAGCGCGCGTAGTACCGTAGTTTGTATAATGCCTGCCTTTTAGGTTCAAATACAATCTTTTTTATAATAACTTTTTTTTATAAAAACGTCAGGCGTGAGATGTCACATGTCGAGGCTCAGATAGTAGCAAAATATTGTATTGTTAGTTAGGTGCGTTTTAAAATGCAGAATAAAATGGTGATCATAATAACAACCTTATTCCATTTTTAAACGGATATTATATTTTTATATACACAAACTAGATAATATATTCTTATAATACACAGAAATGTATAAGAACGTCCTTTAGAACAATGCTTAGAAATAAGAACGACCCAGCCTTAATTGAAAATCATACGTTTTCATAAAAAAAGTGTAATGGTGAAAGTTTGTACATTCGTGTAAAAAAAATCCATACCTTAGGCCAGAGTTGCACCGTTCTGGTTCGGTTATGATTCGACACTGGAGCGGTTTCACAATAGAAAACGACTTTTTGGGTACGTAATGGTATCAGTAAGGTTATGAAGACAGAGCGCGTTCTTCTATGTGTTATTCCGTTTGAATGGCGGAGGGGACATAAAGTCTGGTAATAACTAAAAAAGCTTTCTTGGTTAAAGCAACATGGTCTTTAAACGCTTTCTACAACAAAGGTTGTGCGCAACCGATTAGTCCGCCTATCTTCTAGGGATTTTGCCTGGTTACTTGGGTTGATAAGCGAGCATTTATTGCAAAAAGAGATTTCGAATCAAAGGTATTTGTGATTTAACTAAAACAAGCGCTACGTATCTGGCTAAAGTAGCTAATGCTGCTCTCTTTTTTAACTTGTGCCTGTCACCAAATTTTAAAACATGCTAAGAACATGCCGAGCTCAGATAGCAGAAAAATATTGCTTTGTTCATGTGATGCGTTCTAAAATGCAGAATCAAATTGTGTTCATAATAACAACCTGAGATATTTTTGCTATTGAACATTTGTGTAATTCTCTTCCTAATAATTTATTGTTTTTTTTTATATTCACTAAAATTTAAGGAACATTCTCAGCCTTAAACTGCTCCGAAAATAAGAACGGCCCAGCCTCAACAGAAAATTAGACGTTCTTACAAAAAAAAAAGATTGTAATGCGATTATGGCACGCCGAATAATCTAGGCCTTAGATGGAACCCGTAACCTTTTGTCGTGAATAAACTACCGTGACAATTAATTAGTGTCTATATTTAAACGTGAGGTGCAAGACTGAGCCATCAACACCAACCAGCGGCGTACTAAACACTTTATTCCATTTGGTGAACATACGATGAGACGTCTTCGAAATACTTATCAAGCAGCCTGGATGAATAAGCATCAAGTCACAATAATAAAATTACAATATAATATTCTTACCTTTTTGTCTCTCGACATTGCAGATCAGAAATTATATTTGCCCCAAAAAGGTTTTGGGAGTAAACCATCAGGTCCCTAGACTGGACGTCATTATCTGCTTTTTTTTTCATCAGAAGCAGTTAATACCCTATATCTTGGACTTTGTTCCTCTTTTAGCTAGGTACGTTCAATCAGCAGGTGACACGGGTGGTGGAATCTACTGTCAACGGGTCGCTCCAAAAAACGTTACCTTATCAAAATAAAAGAATTAACACGGTAATGAATTCAGATTTTTTTTCGTGTAACATAGAAATAACAAGCTGTGTAAAAAAATCTGAATCATAAATGTTTATCTTGTCCGGTTACAGTCTTCATTTAACTTCATTTAATCGAAATATTGAAGTAGCTTTCCTAAATCAGCCGATGGATATGGATGTTTTCTCACAGTCCAAAGAAATGAGTCCATGGGAGGGGAGGGATATGTCGAATAATGTTGTGGCGGCTGTATAATAAGAAAAGGCTCTTTTTTAAAAAAAAACTGATTTAAATGCTGTTGCGGTAAGGTATCTAAACGTTTTAATAATTTTAGTGTAGTCATAGAAACATCAAAGATTATGACCATGAAAGTAACGTGACACAACCGTGACCGTAGCGTGACTGAGGTTTCACTGTCGGTGACGATTTGCGCCATTTGACTGGCCATTGACTGCTAAACATTCTATAAACATTCTTCACTGTACAGTTTAACGCAATTTATATTTCCACTAAAAATCAACTTATCAAATAGTTTAGCGCTATCTGTCGCTTTGCATTAGTTATCTCTACAGAGTTTTTGTTGGTCAACATGCATTGTGTGGTAGCTGTGTCGGCAGGTGACGCATCTATTGAACCGGCCAATCCCTTGCTCCGTACAACCTGCCGCACACAGGAACATTCGCTTCTCACAAGATGATCTCGCCTGAAAACTCTTGTCTGGCAAAACCGTGATTACACCTTTTCATTCAATACCAACAAGACGCGTTGTATGGTTTGGGCGCTAACACTAAAGCGATTCTAAAACTGGATCGGATTATCCTGGACTTTGCCATTGATAACCAACCATGTTGGATTGTTTTCCTCGTGGCTAGTAATGTAATAGTAAAGTTAAGTGACGCGTATTGTGACAGATATGGCCGGCTATCTTCGGAGCAAAAAGGTAAATATTTGAATGAACTTGAAATAAGATTAATTTTAAATTCTAAAAATAAATTTTAAAAGCTTAAAAAGGAATCTCGATGTCGGCCCTCATATACAGCAACGTTGAGGTATTTAGATTGAATTCCCTTGTGGAACGTTAGAATAAGGTAGAAACAACCACTATATTTAGACAAAAAGCACAAAACCGAACAACCGTATCGAGCTCATCACCGGTCAAAGCATACGTCGACCCTATTCCCCAGAAAAAAATTAAATCAAATTAATCAAAATGAAGTTCCTACTTCCTGGAACTTGCACATAAGCATTCATTACCAGTGACTGTTAGATTTCATTATTTTGCAGAACAATTGCACACTGGAAATTTATGCACTTTCACATGCGAGGACATAGTCGAGTGCGCGTTTTGAAATTATGATTGAATGCTGCTGCACGCAAGGGAATTATAATTTTTACTGACCAGTTTTATGTCAAATACTGGTCAAATATAAGTAGGTTTTTATACGTAAAAATGCACATTTCAGGTACACGCCTCTAAGGCCCGGGGGGGGGGGGGGGGGGGGGGAGGCCGGCAGAGTAATGCATTATGCGTTGCCTTCCGAAAACACGCAATAATGTGGATAAGTACGTAGAGCCCAAGCTATTTTATTAAGGGGGGTTTGTCTATTTTTTTGTGGGCTGCTCTTGCGATATTTAAGCAAATGTTTGAATTTAGATCAATTATTTTCTCATTTACATAATATATTTATCTTATTCGTCACATACGACTTAATTCGATGACTCGAACTTTAATCTATTAACCACACTCGAGCCAATTCGCGGCAAACGTTGTACCTTCCATGTACCTATTTCCAAAGCAATAGGTTCGACTGAAAAGCAGCGATAAAATATCAACCGTAACTTAAAAGTTTGTTTCTCTTGTGCGCTCCTACGAGATTTGAAATGGGGATGGATTTTTATAGTTATTATGACAAAATAAATAGAATGTTAAGAATGGGATTCTAATAGGTTAGAATGGTTTTCAAAAACCCGTAAAATTCTTTTTAGTTTACTTAGTACTAATACACTGCAATGTCTTTGTTCTCTTTTGTTCTGGCTTGACTAGACTATTAAATTACACTTTAACAACAACATTTTGTTGCACGGGATTTTGAAAATCACTCTACCCAATCTGCGTGTACTACTAGCCCCTCGGTATTGACACAGCCTTCGCCACGACAGTTTAAGGTGTGTTTTTTGGTGAAATCAGCTCTACACTGTCACTAGACAAACAGGTTTTTAGCGACTGATCGTGCGTTTTCTCTCCCTTAGGTCCTGTGTCTCTTGGTAATTGTAGGGGTAATTCTGTACCTCGGAACAGACTATCTAACCAGCTACCAGACAAGACAGCAAGAGCTTCATGGAGGTAATGCCGTTGTAATTAAATTTGTAACAAAAAGATGCGTGGGCTAAATTTAGTTTCATAAAAATCTATAATACAAGTCCAATTCAACTCCTTACCGTACTATGTGTCCATTAGATGGCTAAATAGACAAGGTGTTTTCACAAAGCTTATTAAACGGCCAATATTCCCCCAAAGGCTTCTTGTGTACTCACTTAATTTTCGCGACACTTTATTTTCGCGAATCTTTTACAATCGCGAAATTCGCGAAATGAAAGTGACGTGAAAATTAAGTATAATAAGGTAAATAAGACCGAGACACCGCTCGCCCATCCATTGCGCTATTAGTACCCAATACTTAAAGGCCTCTCCATTTCCATTTCTGTACTTTGCAAGCTAGGGCAAAAAAAAAATAATCTATACTAACTCATTTTCTGGGGAAGGGGAAGCGGTATAATTCTCCCATTATTAAAATGATCTACTACTGTGTTCGTCTCATATTTGCAGCTGGTGAATACGACCATGAAAGCGAAAGCTCTTACACTCTCACATCCAAGCGTTCTGCGAATCACGACACGACTCCGGGTCTGGCTTCGCAAGGGGTCAACGCGGGGAGTTTCTTAGAAGACGACAATTCCCAGAGAGAGACATCAAGTGCAAACAGCACAGTAAATATCAATGAGACGCAAATTAAGCGCGAGACACTAGAGAGACAGAAGACAACAGAAAACACCGAGGAGCTACCAGTTAGCACTGAAACACCGCTAGACGTGACGTCCTTCAAGCCCCACCATGCTTCGCGCGAGAAGCTGCAGAGCATTAACGATCGACGAATCCCTGACCAATCACAGGAAAGGCCAAGTTGGGTTGACGAATGGTTTACAAGTACAACAGCGAAACCGGAAGTAGAGCGCAGAGATAGCGACGTTAATGATGAGACTGAGGGAGATGTCGTGACGAGAACAACACACCTTGAGCACGAAAACACAATTCCGAGAACAACACACCATGAGCACGAAAACACAATTCCGAGAACAACACACCATGAGCACGAAAACACAATTCCGAGAACAACACACCATGAGCACGAAAACACAATTCCGAGAAGAGCTAAAGGAGTGGGAATAGCGCGGGACGAAAAACACTCAATTGCAAACAATACAAGACGTCGAGATCGCGTTTTCCACAAAAGTCACGCGACCATAGACGTCCTGCCCCCTTTCTCAATCTGTCCGTACCTGGGTCTACGAAGCCCTCTCCAGAAGGACATGGATGGGAAAGAATATGGCAACGCTAGCAACGAGAATTGCAAGCCTCAGGAACGTCAGGAGAGGGCGTGCAAGGAGGCCTACATAGCATACAAGGTAGACGAGCCTGCACTCGATTGCGACGGTTCACCGATGGCTCTGTGTGATGTCGCGTCATCAGGGACCATCAGGTGCGACGTATCGCCATGTGGCGGTAATCCCGTCTTTGTGATTGGCGTCGATCCGAAATACGGAATCTTAGAGGGCAGAGATAAGTGGCGGAGTGTAAAAAAGGCAAAACATCTGGAGTTATTCCTGAAGGACTATATCAAGTCTAGCACGCAGAATGGCTTTAATTTCTGCTATCTGCGTTGTAAGTCTCGCAAAGTTGAGCAACTGCTCATGTTTCCTCCTCTGATCGCGGCGAGGGAGGCGCATCCCGGTGAGGCGTCTCTATTTAATGTGAACATCATCATGTTAGACTCAGTTTCCAGGGCTCATTTCTACCGCTCTCTGCCGTCGACTGTGGCCATGCTCCGTGGAATAAGACAAGATACAACTCTGGACACGACGGTGCTCGACTTTGAGCTGTTTCAGGGCATGGCGGATTTTACCTTTCACAACATTCGGGCCTTCATGACAGGGCGGACTGATAAGCTATATAAAGCGCACAAAGAACAGCACTACCACATCGAATACCTCTACAGCAAACTGAAAGCCATGGGCTATTACACATTACTGCAGGAGGACAGTTGTTGGTTCGACGAATGGGGGTCTCTATTCACTGATAACCTCTTTCAAGGCAATAGACCCCGAACATCTGCCGAGTACAAATCAAGATGGTCTCGCTTTTACAACAAAGTCACTCGTTACAATATTGACGATTTTGGGTTGTCTCACTTTTCATGTGAGGCGTTGCAGAGGTACAATATCACAAATCAGTTTAATAAACCCAAGAGAATATGCTTCGGTAAAAAAATATTCGGCGAGTACTTTATAGAGTACGTTGAAGCGCTGTTCAGAAAGTCTACAAATCACCCCATCTTTGCGTACACACACCTCAATACAGGGCACGAAGTATCCGGCACACGAATAAAACAAATAGACAAAAGGTTAGCGTCTTTTATCAGGAAGATGGCGGAAGAAGAGAATACAATGACGATCATGTTTTCTGATCATGGTCCCAAAACAACGAGCTATGCGTTTCAGACTATGGAAGGCCGCGCCGAGATCTACGACTCTCTGTTGTTCGTTGTTGTGCCAGGTAAAGTCGGTAGGACATTAGGGAAGAAGAGGCTCCAAGCAATGTTTGCGAACCAGCAACGGCTCGTTACTACTGTAGATCTACACAACACTATGGTTTCACTAGGACACGTAGCTACGACACCGGTCCCCATCTCACGTGAAGGAATCTTCACAGAGATTGATAAAAACCGCACATGCGCAGACATACCCTTGAGGCGTTCTGCCGTCTGTAAGTGTAATGGCTGGGAAGAACGGTTCCCGAACAATCACCCCCCCTTCACATGGCTTGCGGAGCTTGTACTCGGCCAGTTGAACAACAGGATACAGGAGGAGTATCTGAAGAGCGAAGACGCGGAGGCTGGATATGGGAATTGTCAGCGCTTGATCGGGAAAAGCTTTGAGAAGGTCCGCAGAAGGAAAGTTGGGGACAAGTACGTCGTTACAATGGATGTCATCGTACAACCAGAAAAAGAGATCTTTGAGGCCCAGGTGGAGTACCCCGTTGATACTGAGGAGTGGGAAGGGGATAGCGCTATAGGGGTGAACTGTACCCACACTAGTAGAATAAGCATTTATCGGCGATTCGAACGATGCAAAGACAAAAGTGTTGATCTCACCATATGTGTGTGCAACTCCAAGATAGGTCAAAGACACTCAAAGCGTAATAAACACTGGATTAATATCTACTGTAGAAAGGACCTACTGCGTGTTATAACACGAGCTAAGAGCTTCGGTGCCGAAGTGGAGGTGACCAACTTGCACGACGACTGCCTAGTGATGTTCTCGCGCGCTCACGCACACAGCACAGCGGTGTTCGAGATAGCGAATGCGTGCGACAATCGAACATATGACGTAGTGTTGAGAGGGAAAAGCAAGAGTAAAGCGATGTTATCGAGGACGCTGCCCTACAGCTTGAGGGTTCCGCCCCTTACCCTGCACTTTGTGCTCTCGGTTTACCACTTGAGCAAGCCTTATGGCTTCAAAATCAAGGCATCGTACCGAGCTCACTTCCTCTGATACCGTTAAAGCCGCATTGTCACCAGTTTAATTCCGGTCGATTACGTTTTAACTGATTTTTAACGGATAACGCGAAAAATATTTCAAAATATTGAAAGCAGTGTGTTTATTGGAAGTTTCTTTGAGGATGCGATTGATAATTTAGAGCGGATGGCCTGTTTAATATCTCGGATTTTAATGGATTCTTTTGTCTTTTAACGGCTGAGGTTTCCGTCGGACCTCCGGTGGTAAACTGGTGACAATGCGGCTTTAAGAAAGCCGTATTATTAAATGGATTTAAACTGGTACTATTTGAGCAAACCATAAATGGGTCCAAAGTCGATGCACCTTTCAGAGCTCACTTTCTCTGATGCCACTTAAGCAAGCCATAACCATTTATGGCTCAAGTCAAAGCATATAACAGAGATCCGTAAAGGTTGGTCGTCACTAAGCGCAAGAGCAAGAAAACGTAACTTCTTGATTTCCTTACGCTTGCTCTTTACTGGTTTTCACTTTCGTTACACTCGTACTTGCTTGGTATTGCCGTAGCTGGCCTCGATATATTGGGGGCAGGGGGGGCACAATACAGAAACATTAAGAAAATATTTGGGGGCACAGCCACGCCCCCACTGGTCATTTCCTTATAATCCTTTGAAATATGGGGGGGGGGGGGTACGTGCCCCCCCTGCTAACGCCCTGTCTTGCGTCGTAGTGAGAACCAGGCACCATAAAGGGGAAGATAAAGAGCTTAGGGATTTCCTAGATTGGATACAAGTGAACTTGTTATTTTTGGAGACTATTGCAATGAAAAATAACAATTAAGAGGGAAACTTTATATTTTTATTTATGAATCATCTACTATTTTAGAAGTAAAGAAAAAGGATATAAATCAATTGCCGAAAATGGAGAGGGACCATCTAGTTTGTTTATTGGTTTGAGTAAATATGCACGATGTACCGACACCTCAAAGTGCTTTTTTCAATCCATTTCCATTCCCTCGAAATGAGGAGTTGAAACCACAATATTGTATTCAACTGATTTTTTAAATTATTCCACATGATTTGGACTGTTTTAAGATTGCAGAAAGAACACTTATCTCACTCTTTAATCGTGTTAGTGGCCCTTTCAATGTTTTGGATTGATACTCTTCAACAGGGCTCAAAGTAAATTATAACTCATAAAAAAATTATATTACAGTAGCCATATACCTATTTCATCGAACAACATCAAGCTTATCATAGTTTGTGTGAAAAATGGAATTACATGACTCTGTCATGCACAGGTTTCCATCCTTCCTTTGTACATTTAGTCAAACTATGTGTGCTAGCCTGTAATGCCTGGGGAAATCTCCTGGGGAATTATCCATTGGTTGCTAGAGCTTCTGTACATTCTATACATATATACAGCCACTGTATGTGGATCAGTAAAGATCCAAGAACTGCCATGAGAATTGCAATAAAGATTCAAGAATTGCATCTTACTTTCTCATGTGTAAAGCAGTTGACTACCTAATGTAGTTCCGTTCTTTCTTCCTTTCCTGCATGCATCGAGGACAATACCTAGAGAAATATATTAAAATAAATATGTTAATTTGACATATTGCTTACACAAATAAATGAAATATGATACTGATTAAATTTTTATCATAGCATACAGAAAGACATTTTTTTTGCATTAAAGTTGTTAAATTTCTTGAGCAAGTTTCTATGGTGAAGAACGTTTAAAATGGGTCGGCTTATCATGTTTGTAGGCTAAAATAGCACAAATTGAAATATATGCAAATTGCTCGGTTAGGAGATATCAATAAAGAAAGGGCAACAAGGAAATGTTTACAATAACCTTTCATCTCATGATCATGCGGACACACTGCATCATCCTGGTGACTAATTTGTTTTGAAATCTATTATTGACACATTTGCTATTTCAGCCCAAAAACTTGACACATTTTACATACATTTAATGTATTTTTGGCTGCTAAAAGGGGGCCCAGGCCCCCTAGGCCACCACCCCATGGCTACGCCCATGGGTAAGTTGGTAGAGCATCTCTCTGTAGTGTGTCTACCTATTATGGTTGGGTTCCAGGTTTGATTCCTGGTTCCAATGTAAGTTGAGTTCATTGTTCTTCGCATTTGCTTACAGAAATGGAGTTTTCTCCAGGTGCTCTAATTTCCTCCCTCACCAATAAACAAATTCAATCTAAGCTGTATTCCGTGGTCAGACATGAATTGTATAGCAGCTGCCTGAGGCGCCTTCTATGCCTCCTACTCAACCATGTGTTATCTGTGCTCTCAGACTGTCATTCAATATTCCAGCTTTATGGAGGGTGGTTAGCTTTCCAAATTCTATTTATCTGTTTACAAACATTATTACTGTAAGTCATTGGCTGCTGTGTAACTCACCATTTGCCTTTTGGCTTGTGCGAAAGTCCAACACACTGGAAGTGAAACCATTCTATCTGGCACTAGAGGGAAATACCATTATCAATGGGTCAAATGAATTTGAACAGGGAAGCACCAAAACTTCGAAAAAAAAAATCAGAAAATGAATCTTACCTCCTCGTTATCACAACCAATCATTTCACCAAAAGACACCTAGAAACATCAAAATAGTGTGCAGAACTGATTACATTACTCAGAACAGTACAAGCAAAACCAAAAGTGTTTCTGAAACTTTTTTATGATTGACATATATAACACTTTACACTACAATAGTAATAGCTGATCAAAGTACTGTCATAAATACTTACCTGGTTACATAGACAGTAAGTTGGTTCATTTGGATCAATGGGGATGTTATGGGTAGGGGAGTCCTGCGTCTTCTTCCTTTAATAGGTAACAAAAAAATCTATTAGGTTTATCAAATATTGCAGGTTATCTAAAGGATAAGATAACTACTGTGTTCTGTTCTAACATCGCAATAAAGACAATAAACAACACAATTTCCTTGCTGAACTGTGTATTGGCTCGATTCATAGTTAATTACACAAGAATACCATAAATATCTTAATGCACATTTCTGCTAATGTACAAACAGAAATCGAGAAATCGAATATCTGTGTATCAAAGAAATTTATTCAATTTTCATACTGTGTAAATTCTGGGTTGTCTCTCATACAAAAAGCAAGATCATGACCACAGCAAACCGGGATCAAAGTTTGTGTCCAAACAGTCACATTTGCAACTAGGTAGGTTTTTCAAAATGAATGTAATTTGGTCGCATACTAGCAAATTGGCCCTGGGCTTCACTCACTTTCTACTGGTTTTGGCCTTCTTCTTGACAGGCTTCTGTTGATCGCCTCCGCCAGTGCTGACCGATCCCACAGTATCCAAGTCAGCTTTGTCATTATTTCTCTGCCGTCTATTTCCTTTTGGAGTAAACAAAACCATTGTAATGCCATATTTTCTAATACTGTGCATAAAGTAAACAGTTATTAAACATCTTTTTTTAAAGTTAGATATATATAATATATAATACATTCATGAAATTTCAAACATAACACCAGAAATGATTGGAGAGAAATTTATTGGTGAGATTTCATGTTTCTGCAAATAAGATACAGCAACCATTCTACTGCTAGCAACGTTTGACTTAGAGATTAGTATGTCGTTAATGAAAACTAACTATGTTGATTAAACAACTAAGGTCCCTCAGTAAAGCTTAGGTAAACAGGGCTTGCCAATAGGATATACTGTACTTGTATATACCAGGTTGATCCACAAGTTGCAGGTTATTTTGTCTTTTATAATCCCCACAAAAAATTAGCACGTATACAACAGACTTTGACAATGTCATCTATATACCAGATACAAATTCAATTTCAAACAATCAACCTCCAGTATAGTAAACTAACTCACTAGGTGTGAAGTCTTCAATTAGACCTTAGAATTATGTAGATACAATGATGAAATATAATGATACAGTAGAACCACAATATATAACTCCAGCTCTGAAAACAAAACAAAAACTGCTAGCTCAAACTGATTTTAAATCCCCTAAAGACTTATATTCAGTCATTTCTACTCTAATGGCAGAAACTCTCTGCTGATAAGTTTCCCATGAGGGTTTAAGTAATGGGGTTCAACTGTACTTGCAATACCTACTTTTAGTTTTCTCAGACTTTGTTGGAGGCACTATTTCATCTGTTGGCATGCCTGTTTAAAAATCAACAGCCAAAACAAGTTACAATTAGCAGCACTTTTTCACTTAGCATCCCCTGCAACTTTGGTGCCAGTTTTATTCACATTAACAACAGTTGGTACACCTGCCTGTACTTGAAGATTCCTGTTTTACAAGCTGTGCAAACTGGGTGTCATCATTTCGGAATGTGTCAAGATTTTCCATGTCCACTTCAATTTGTCTACTTTTGTTATCAATCTGAAATTTAACCAATATATGAAAATTGTGATCACATGACTCAAAATACATAATAAACGTACATGTTAACAGTGCAAATGAAATCAATTCACATAAATGTGCCTTAAGTAAATGATGGACTTCGAGCCCTAGAGGTCAAGAGTGACGATAATTAGGATATTTCTATAATCAAATAATAACTAACAACAATTAAATGTGATCTCTTACCACATCAACCATATGTGCAACCAATTGAAGCTTTTCGTCACCATATTCCTGGCTCTTGACGAGTCGCCGCTGAATTTGGATCAACCATTTCCTTCTGGAAATGGGGTCCTTATCTCGATTATATGAATGGAGCAGTCTTTCTATTTCTTTAAGTCGGTCTGTGACACAACAATACCAGAAAATCATAAGTTGAACTAAAATAAAGGTTGGTGCTGTCTTAGATTTTTTTATCTCTTCACCTTGATAATGCAGGTCCAATTCCCTCATTTGTGACAAGCTTCTCTGCATATCATCAGGAAGAGATTCTATGTCTGTAGGAGTACCATCATTCATAAATGATTAAAGATTTGTAACCCATATCAACATCTTTCAAACCTACTCTGGTCCAAAAGCCTTAAATGTCTCTAAGTTACTGTCAAGCCAAGCTATCTTGATATGAGGCTCTGTACCCACCTCAACTACAGTTTTGATTTAGCTAGATCCAGAATCTGAGCATGTAGTTATCCCGTGGGCTATAATTTGAATAGATCAGATTCTTTTTACCCCCCTTTCCCCTGGTGCATAGCTACATCTCTACTGTCAATCACTTCTTTTGCCACTTATTTTGGATCAACTCTTTCACACTTCAACTATTCCACTCAATATGTAATAGGGTTGGGGTAAAACACTGAAACCAATGGGTAGGGTGAGCACTGATGTGTGGACACATTGACAAGTAGCAGTTGACAAGTAAAAAAATTTGGACCTGTGGACTAGCTGGCATGTTTTTCAAAGGGGTAGCTAAGGTATTGGCACCTATTCTCATCCACTTTATCTTTCCTCAAAGAGGAATATTTTGCGTCTTTGAGCTGATTTCGACCATTCTTACATGTTTGTTTTTTGCCAACAAAAATCAAAGTAACTTCGAACCCTTTCCCAAACCTATTCTTGCCCAGTTGAACCTATTCTCGTCCGCTCTTAACCTATTATCGTCCATTTGAAAAAAATAGTTTCAGTTTAGCTAAAATTCCACATACAATAATCTCTGATAAATTTAGTTTGCAAAAGTGCCATTCAATTCTAATTTAAGCTTCATTTGGCTCTGCACCAAGTGATTAAAAACTGACATTATGTGTGTGCGACATGCTGAACGGTGAAACATGCAATTGCGCAAATTTGTTTTTAATCGTTCAAGTGGCTGAGAATAGGTGCCGTGGCCGAGGCTAAACCAATGAAAGCTAGCATGAAAACGAGGCTCAAACAAAGGCCAGAACAGCACCCTGGGACACCAACAACAGAATGGCGGTGCAGAGGGATTTTCATCACAATCGGTTAATGTTGGAGATTTTACCAGCATTTTTTCGTCCTCACGTAGTGCAATCAAAAACAATTTTTCGTAATTACTTTATGGTGTGTAAGATAAAAATTCTCTAAGCTACAGTAAGCGAAATAATGAACATTCGTAAAAAGCTTTATAAAACATGTTTCACCTAAGTTGTTTCTTCAGCTTGTTCTTCGTAGTTTACAAAATATTTGACATAATTTTCATGTGGCCAAGAATAGGTCCCAGCGGAGAATAGGTACCAATAACTTATATGTGATTTCAGATTCCATTTCATCCTATTCATAATCTTGAGGTTTACAGAGCAAGCAAAGAATGCTTACATATATGCTCTCTAGATTATACTGTAGGTACAATCTCAAAACAGGTTTTACTGTTTTTTTTTAATCTTTAATTTTGATTATTACCACAATGAGGTGGGACATACCAGCAATGAGGGTCATACAAATATACAGCTAACAACGGATTGCTAGCTCTAAATCTAAACAGTACTTTAAGTGAACAGAGCAACATCTGTAAGCTCAGCATAAGCTAGTTTGCTACCAGAGCCTCTGGAGCCAGGGTATTTTCCTGGCACTATTAATCAATGAAACCGATAATAAATCAATGGATGCTAATCAATCGATTAAAATTGGAAATCTATGGTTAATTGATGTCCAGCAAATTTGTGACTGTGACACTAGTAAACGGACTCCCTGCGAAATGGTCACATTTTATGGGGATTTTCAGGAGCCATCCTACTGGTAAGTTCTTCCTATTGATACGACAGTAACAAGGTCAACAAGGGGAGGATGAGTTCTTAAATTCACATTTGTGTCAAAAACATAATTGCAAAAACCGACCTCGGTATATAGTGAATAAGTTTGTATGTTGGATTTAGCATAATTGCAAAATAAACCATGTTATATAGGACGATTCTATATTTTGTCATGACTTTTTTATTAAGAGAAACATAATTGCAAAAAGTTACCATTTTCTATAGAAAAAGTTAACTGAAAAATTCACATATATGTGTACACCCGGTTAACAAGGTTTTGTGTTAAAAGCTTTTAGGCCATCCTGGGATCTTGCACGACCAGGCTTCACTGGCCCACCCCCTTTTGCTTTGACGGACCTTTGTGGATCCTTGAATAAAAAATGAATGCCATTTATATTTTGTCTAGCCTGCACACAAGCGTCAGAGTGAACGGTAACGTAATTCCAGCCAAGCTTGTGTGGCAAGATGAGTGAAGCGAGCGGCCTGCTATGATCTCTGTTTTGTTACATTAAACTTAAACCTGTTCAACAAACCATGGTTCCACTATGACTATCAACAACACAACAACAATCATTCAGTAAACATATTTTTCAATACACTAACACACATTACAAACACTTTGTTGGCCCCGGAGAATGTTGTGAAAAAATGTTGAAGAAAGGGTAGTCAATAAATGACAGCCGATAATAATCGATAAAATCGATGAAATTAAATATCTTTTTGTGACTATTGATTAAGCATCGATTACCAATATCAATCGATATTAATCGGCTGATTTTATCGATTGGTATCAACTTATCGATTGGCAAACCGATTATCAATTTTCATCGATTAATTACGCCGGGGTATTATTATAAGCTTAAACCTTGTTTATCTCGCAAAGCAAACCAACTTGACAGAGAGGCAAAACAATATGTGTGGGTCCGGCAGGGATAGTTAGTGATAACATTTAGAGATACAGACTATACATGCAACACTACATTTAGAGGAAAGACTCACATTCAAGATATCCCTCTACATAGCCAGTGGAAGCGGCGATGGCGGAATCCGTCTAAAAAACAAGGACAAGTGAAAACTATATAACCACATTGACTTCAGTTTTACAAACGTGAGATTAGAAAAATCCATGCGAAAGTTATCTTTGCCGTTAAAGTTATCTTTATCACTTACCGCCATTTAACCGAGAGTTTATGACTCAAAAAAGGCCCATGAACAACGTTTTTCTGAATAAAACTTGAAGTAGGGAATCACAAACTATGCGACCAGGCCTAATAAATCTTACATGGCTTCTCATTGGCTCTTTGTTTTTTCGCCAGTAACTTTTCTTCGTTAGCCAACCAAAAGTCCTAGTATGTCCCACTTTATTCGGTAAATAAGAAATACGATCCGACGTATTATTGATTTAAACGGGTGCCTTTCGATGCAACTTGCTGGCGATGTTATGATAAAGAATTGTTGTATTTTTACGGTAATTTTCGTAACAGACCACGATAAGTACATGTGTCCAGGAAGAGAGTAACCAGTTGATTCAGTACCGGGACAGTTGAGGGTATTTTGAAGTATCGATCGCCTTTTTGTAGCGCGAAGGACGATCGAGGGAGGAGGAAACGTTCACGCCACTTGTTTAGATTGTCACATTTCGATGGAACCGCCAAAGAAAAAGAAGTCTGGAAGGTAGGGTAATTTTGCCTTGATTTTTAAATATGTACAGTAATATTTGTCGGGCTGTACTTTTGAAGGATTTTAGGAAAACACCGACATTGTTCGCGTGACGTTGCGCGTGTTTCATCTTGTCACTGTCAAAATTCACGAATCTGCAAAAGTCTATGTCACTAATCACAATACGTTCCTTATAATACTAAATAGAGATCTGTCGTTTTCGGAGGGAATTTCGAGGTCTGTATGTACAGGCTAAAAGAAGAGATTTATAGTGCCTTCGAATGTGGCAGGTTTGGACTGTTTTGGAGGATATTAACTTTCGGGACGGAGTACTACCAGGAAATAGTTTAGTCAATTAAAATTTATTACTTAAATATGTAAACCGAAATTTTGATACAAAGTTCGGTCAGTTATCCCTCTGATATTGTATGATACAATATTAGTATATTACAATACAGCAATTTTAATATGATGAAATGAACCAACACACATAAGTATGGCCACTGTACCTAAACAACAATCACCCTGTCTTACTCAGCCAGGGTTTGATGCCATCTCCTGTGTAAAATGGTTGTAGTAATAATTTTAATTAGCAAGAAGGAATACCAAGGCCCTCTTTTTGGAGTCAGGGAAATGTCCCAAAGATAATGGAGCACAAGGTGGGTCTTTGGAAGGTTGGAGTTTGTTTATAGTGGCTGCCTTGCAGTTTTTTTGCAACATTTCTCCTTCTAACCAAATTGCCACATTTCAAATCTTTTCTGCAAGCAATATTAGAGAATGATAACAAAGTAGCAACTTGGCTAACCTGGGTGCCTAACATCCCCTTGCACAAGACCTTCATCTGAAACATACAAAAAGATAATTTATAAGATGCAAAAATACACTATGAGATAAAAAAAAAAAATAATGAGGGTAATACATACTGTAAATAAGTTGTATTGTACTGTATTTGATTTGATTTCTCTGAGTTTGAGAGCACTGGAGATCATCCTTTGTTTTGCTGTAAACCTTCCAAAATACTGTACAGATTGGACTTTGCTTTGATTTATTATCTGATCAGTTGCTTCTTTCCAACTCGAGCTATAATACGCACCCTGATTTTTTAGATCGTTTTCCAAAAAATTAAAGGTCATTTTTGAGGTCATGATAGTGGACTGCTGATTGATCTGTGAGGGATGCTAACCACTCATTTGCAGATAAGTTTGCCAAAAGGAATTATCTCATTTAAAAATCAAAGGTGTTATAGGAGAGGGGCTTGTGGCAAACTTCTTCTGGTGGCAATTTAATGCCTTCTTAATAAACTTGACTGGTCCCTAATTTGATTTTTAGGGAATTTGCCTTCAAACTTGCACCCATATAGACTGAAATCTACAACTCGTCACCAAGAGAGGGATATGTACCAGTGTAAGTGAGGGAATCCCTGGTGATCAGACCTCTTTCAAAGTGAAGTCCACCCAAGTCGGTTGAAAATGATATGCCACCCATTACCCTACCTCACAGATTGAAAAAAATCATAATAGTATTTACCCTTGATTCCCTTTATTGTCAGACAAGAAATAGTTTGCCCTTTTGGCCAAATCTACTACTCATGTCTTAGTGTACTTTCTACATGGTATTATAGAAGCATTCAGCAAGGGACATGTTTATAGACTTTTGCAAAGGTTTTGATCTTATAGATCATAATGTTCTCTGTGATGAGCTTTATGTGTTAGATGTTCACAGGAGGTTAAAATAGGTAGTTCTATTTCCTCTCATGTCTCTTCCAAAGGAACTATCCCACAGGGGACCAAGCTAATTCCCTGTTGTTTGCATTTCTGGCCAATAGATTGTCCGACAACTGGAACACTAGAGCAAAGTACGTTGATGATCTTACACTAGTAGAGATCATTCCTGTTCTCGGCATCATGTCACATTGCAAGAGATGTCTGTTATTTTTCTAATGAGCATGGCATTTCTAAATGTAAAGACATTTTTATAGACTTTTTACATCACAAGCCAAGGGAGTGACATTCTAGATCACTGATAAATAAAACAAATAACCACGGGCCTAGCTTGGTACCCTGTGGTACCCCGGAGGGGACTGGACCCCACTCGGAGTAGCAGCCCTTGGCTAGCTTAATTCGTTGGAATCTATTGGAAAGAAAATTAATGATCCAGTTAACAACGCTACGGGGGATGGCCAACCTACTCAGCTTATCTACGAGAATACTATGATCAATAAAATCAAAGGCTTTGCGATAGTCAAACAACAAAGTTCTTACTGTTGCTCCATTCCCGTCAGTCCCGAGAGCCCAAGCATGCAGCATGCTTATAAGCGCCATGGTGGTAGAAGACTTTGGGATCGCCCCGTATTGGTCTTGGCCAATCACCTCAAGAACCGCTGGTATGACAAAGTCCGTGACCACGAATTCCTCTGCCACCCTAGACACGCACGGTGTTAGTGAAATAGGTCTTAGGTCTTTTTTGAGATCCAACACAGGTTTCGTTTTTGGAAGAAGTGGGACATCAGCCATTTTCCAGATGGGTGGCAGTCGCTGATCTTTAAAGGATGCGTTCAGGATTTGTGTAATCGGTTGGGCCTTTGTGTAATCGGTTGGGCCATGATATCGGAAAACTCTTTCAGAAGCCAGCTCGGCACATTGTCGGGGCCCGAGGCCTTTCGTGGGTGGAGTTTGGATAACACCTTTTGCACGCGATCCTGGGTAACACTAAGGAACACGGGCTCATCCTCCAGGGGAAAGCGCTCGAGCGGCTCGTTCAACCGGTAAACCTCCAAAGGCTCTAAAAAGGCTGAGTTTATTCTGTTTGCCTGATCTTGCATAGGGAGTTCGGAAAAATTCTCGATGTTTATTTGAGTAGTCTAGTCCCCATTTGTTACTTTGGTGCCACAGAGCTGCTTAACCTCATCCCACCATTTCTTGGGGTTTTCGCCCTTTAGTTGTTTCACCTTCGAATCGTAAAACCGGCTTTTGCAGACCTTCCTCTCCCTATTCACCATGTTCCTGAAGAACTTGAATTGAACTGACTCGGGGCCGTGATTTTTAAAGGCCTCTTGTCTCTTGAGTATGATGGATTTAAGACCTGGCGTCATCCATGGTGCGTCGGCTGCACAAATGTGGTACTCTTTTTCGGGCATGATGATGTCAAGCCCAGTACTCACCACTTCAATAAATGTATTCCACATTTGATCGCAGTCCGATAGAGGGGCGAATAACAAGGACCAATCAATGCTGATCAGATATCTTCCGAGTGCGGCCTTGGAACTGGTGTGCAGGTCCCGCTTTATGATAGTTTTCTTGCGGTTGTTGTTTTGTTTCTTGTCTATTGCAGCAGCTAGCACCGTGTTGTGGTCCGACAGACCAAAAGGTGGAAAGGCCTGTGGCGTGGCGTAATGATCGTGCATGTTAGTAAGAATCAAATCCAAGGTTGCATCTTTCCGCGTTGGCACCTTAACAATTTGCTTCAGGCGAAAGTGTCTTAGCAGGCCGCTTACGTCCAGACGGTTGAAATCGCCAGTAAGCAGTATGCCAGAGTTGGGGAACTTTGACTCTACGAGCGCGAGGGACTGGAACAGATGCTCCCGCAGTGACTGGTCGTCTGCGCTGGGTGGGTGATATATTGCAGCGGCAATAATACAGTGGAAACCTCGAGGAAGGCGATTAGGTCTTAAATGCAGCCACAAACTCTCATGATCTTCACAGCAGTTCAGCTCTTTTAGATGTTGGAATCTACAGCCATCTTTGATATACGCGCACACTCCACCATGCATCTGTTCCATCCAATCACGGCATACCACACTAAAGTCAGGAATATTAATGACTCCGTCGGACACGCTTTCTTTTAACCAAGTTTCGGTAATAAAAACAAGGTCGGCTTCTTTGCGCAAAACGAATTCTATTACTTCATCGATTTTTGGAGCAAGTGACGTAACGTTAGAGACAATCACATTTGGAACTTTGGCGCGTAAATGTCTCCGAGTAGGTCCGGTTTCGGTTTCTCCAATGTTGTTTTTGTCGCTGGGCTGGGTGTCACATTGAATATTAATAAGTTCTGGTTTGGAGTATGCAAATTGATCCCTTCATTGAGGTTGGAAATATCGGGAACCGAATACATTTCTGCCAAGCCAGGAACTGCACTTCCCTCTCTGCGACTAGTAGAACCCGAAGTAGGTCTTTGCTTCCGTTGTCCAGCCCGTTTGCTCCGACGAGTAGGACGTAAACGTGATATCTGTAGCCCGTTTAGAGTATCCCACAGGTTACGGCTGAGTGGTTTCGCCTTGGCTGATGTAAAAACTGCTTTTAAAGCTTCCCTGGTGTAGAATAAGGCCATTTCCAATCAATGAAGAGTAAAACACAGGTAGGGAACTGTGTAGGTCTGATGGTGGTACGGATTTGGTCGTAAAACTGCTTGGTTAAAATGAACTTTATGGACAGTCGAAATTTTGCATGCAGCCGGTTAGGCGCACAACATTCATTCCCCACACTTATGGAAGTACGTAGACGACACCACGGTCTCCGAAGTGGTATTGAAAGGGGAATTAAGCAGCGCTCAGGGGTTGGTCAACGACATCATTGAGTGGTCCCACGACAATAGAGTAGTCCTTAATCCTGATAAATGCAAAGAGATGAGAATTTCGTTTGCCCGCTCGCCTCGACCTTTCGATGCCATTACCATCGAGGGAAAGGAGCTTGAGGTCGTTAAATTATTAGCAAAATAAATTATAAGCACGAAATTATTAGGGCTCACAATAAGCGATAACTTGTCGTGGAACGCTCATGTGAACGAGGTAGTCAAGAAATCGAGCAAAAAGCTATACTTTTTAATCCAACTTAAAAGGGCTCGGCTACCTCCCTCAGACTTATCTTTATTTTACAAAGCTTGCATTCGTTCGGCCGTCGACTATGCGGTGCCGGTTTTTCATAATGCCCTGCCGCAGTACCTAAAAAATGAGCTTGTACGTATCGAGAAAAGGGCGCTATCTATAATTTTGCCCCGTACGAGCTACGATGGTGCTTGTGATTTGTTGGGCATAACACCATTTAGAAGTGCACCACGGCCTAATTTGGAGCAAGCTCTTCGACGAAATAGTTTCTGATCCGAATCATAAACTAAAGAGCTTGCTGCCTCCATCAAACATTTCAAGCCATAACCTTAGGAAAAAACGGCCCTTTGCCTTGCCCCGCCTCAAAACAAACAGAGCCATGAATTCTTTTTTTACATTCTCGATGGCCAACAAATCTTAAATGGAGAGTATATATGGTTTTTATGGATTATGATTAATTTTATATAGGATGAACTTTATCACGTTTTTAAATTTTTATATTTTATATTTATTACTGTATATAGTTAAATTTATTATAGTTGTAATATAGTATCTATTGTTTTGTAAATGCCTAATTCAGCTTAAGGGCTGCTACGCAATTTTTTCCTAATAAAAACTATCTATCTTCTATCTACTACCCTCTCCCCTTGCAGTTCTCTAAACATGCAGTACAATTACAAGGGGCACTATTTAAAAGCTTCTCTGGGTTCAGTTGCGGATAACCTCAACTGTAATACGCATTGTGATTACATTGTCAAGGCACACATTATGAACTCTCAAGAAATCATGCATATCAGAATTGGACCTCATAAGGTCTGTTAATAAGGTCTGTTGTGGAGTATACTTCCCTTGCTTGGGCAGCACTGCCAGTCTGACTTTGTTTAGAGCGTTCAGAAGTCATTTACCCAGGCTGTACTTATGACGAGGCACTTCAATGCTACGGCTTGTCGACTCTGTCTGATCGCCGTGTCACAGCCTGCCAAAAGTTTTGGCAAAGGACCAGGAACATGAGCTTTCTAACTAACCTGTTGCAAAAGTTCACTAGTGTCCCCCATCAGTACGGTTTGTGGTCTGGCACAATGAGGCAAGGAGCTATGCCCCTTCCTTTGATATCCTCTATAATTTCCATCCAAAAATACAGTTGACATTCCAAAAGACATTCACGAAAGGAGTGCCCCTTGAGGGTAAACTGCAATCAAAAAGAGGTGGAAAAAAATTAAATACACTAAAGTAAAAGTGAGGGTTAGCTTACTGTAAAGAGTAGCTGTTGCCTTCTGTATGTTACCCTGGGTTCATTGTGTCTAGGACCTCTAACATGCATAAGCCTGTCATATTTAAATCTGGCCTTATTAGGAAGTATCAAATGTTCTGCAAATAAATCATGGTGCACAGGGCGCAGTCATCATAGGGTAATCTCAGTCCCTTTCAGATGCTAGATCAGTGTCTGCATGACATTACAAAAGGTTGTTAATGTTTATTGACATAATATTTCCTTATTATAAGCAATTTGTTTTTTGTAAAAATCACTCTACTACACATGCAACTTTGTTAATTAGAGACAGTATACAGAAAGCAATAAAAGAGGGCTATTGCCCATGTGGAATCTTTTGAGATTTTTCCAAAGCTTTCAATACGGTTAATCACATTGTCATTGGGACGGGATCGAGACTTTCATCGTAACCATGAAATTCACTATCCAAAAGCTCGGGTTGTGATTCAAGAAGCTCCGACTCCGAGTCAAAACTAGAGCTATCGGATAAATCTTCGCTTTCTGAAATACTGCGCTGCCTCGTTAACGAAGCCATAAGATTTTAGTTCGGAAAGTGTCGAGATAAAAGAAATTCTTTGAGTATTTTAAACTAGAAGCGGCGTCTGAGCTCGCGAAGCGTATTGAGTATGTGACGTAGAAGGTGAGAAACCGCATCCTTTTCGCGGGCTCGAGAGAGATCAAATCATTTGATTTCCGTAAATTGAAGATCAATGGTTCAGGAAGTACCTTACTAACAGAAGGCAACATGTTTCAATTTAAACATCCCACTCTGAATACGCTTTGATTACTCGTGGGGTCCCACAAGCTTAGTATTGGGCCCCCTTATATTTCCCCTATACATTAATGATTTTAATAATTGCTGTTTATACATATTTTGACTTCCACATTCTTCCACAATCTTATACATGTTTTTCATTTGCGACGATTTCCAAATTTAGGGCATTTTCAAATCTAGAGCTTACCTTAAATATTAGTAAGACAAAATATCCACCTTCGCCAAAAGCTTATTGATTATGTAACCCGTGTTTCTCCATGATGAACTAAAGCAGGTAAAGTGCATCAAATATCTTTGAGTCATGATTGACTCCAATCTTACTTGGAAAGAACATACTGTATTTAGGATATTGCTATGAAAATGAAATGCAGTGTTGGTATTTTATCCAAGGTATGTCATTACTGTATAATAATAATAATATCAGCATTTATATAGCGCCTCATCAATAATTGCCCTAGGCACTTTACAATTATATATCAATTAAATAAACATTACACAATTAAAAATCACCCTGACAATACATTGTGTCTAATAGGAAATGTTACATTTATAAAAATCGATATTATAATTAAAAAATATATATATTTGTATGTAATGTATAATTAACAGTGATATTAAAAAAAATGAATTTTAAACTAATTATAAATTAAATGCTTCTTTAAAAAGGTGAGTCTTAAGGCATTGCTTGAAAGTATTAAGATTTTGCATTGTCCTTAAGTGAAATGGCAACTCATTCCATAGTTTAGGAGCCGCAATCGAAAAGGCGCGGTCACCATAGGTCTTCAAATTGCCCCGTTTGACCTGAAGGTATTGTTGAGAAGCAGACCGTAGTGATCGGGAATGAGTATACTTGCATAGATCTTTAATATATGGTGGAGCCATTTCATTGAGAGATTTAAAAACGGTCAGTAAAACTTTAAAAATTATCCGGTACTTTACTGGTAACCAGTGGAGATCTTGCAGGATAGGTGTTAAATGCTCAGTCTTCTTTGTTAAGCTGTAATATGAGCAGCTGTGTTTTGAATAAGTTGTAATTTATGAATTTGGTAGTCAGGTAATCCATAAAGGAGGGAATTGCAATAGTCTAGTTTTGAACTGATAAAGGCATGTATAAGTATTTCTGTGGAATTCTTGTCAAGGTACTTCCTAATTTTGCCAATGTTTCTAAGGTGGCATCTTGCAGATTTACATACCGTTTTGAGATGATCTTCAAAAGAAAGATACTTATCAAGAATTACTCCCAGATTCCATGCAACGGAGGCAGGTTTGATGATTTCATCAACCACCTTTACATGTTCAAGACCTGGGGGAAGGACAGAACTTGGAGGAAAAAAGAATAAGTTTTGATTTATCATGATTTAGTTTTAGCCCATTATGCACCATCCAGGCATTGATCTCATGAACACAACATTCAACTTTAGTTTTAGCCATCAAAAGTTCATCTTGTGAATTACCTCAAAGAAAAGAAACGTAAAGTTGTGAATCATCCGCATAAAGGTGGTATAGAATGCCATGTCGTGCTATGATCTGAGCAATGGGCGAAGTATAGGCAAGATAGAGTAGCGGACCTAGGACAGAGCCTTGAGGAACACCTCATTCCAGGCTACGCAAAGATAACTTGCAGTCCTCAACCCGTACATACAGTTTGCAGGATGTAAGGTATGAGCGGAACCAAGCGAGAACATTGCCAGTCAGGCCATAACTCAATGAGAGACGTGAAAGAAGAATGGAATGATCAACGGTATCAAATGCCGCTGACAGGTCAAGCAGTAGCATCAATACCGAGTTTCCACCATCAATGGCACATAAGATGTCATTCTGCACCTTAATAAGAGCTGTCTCCGTGGAATGGAATTTCTTATAAGAAGATTGGAGGGAAACATCTAAATTATTGCTTACTATATGCTTTGTCAATTGTTCAGCGACAGCTTTTTCGATCACCTTAGAAACCATCGGTAGGTTAGAGACTGGACGAAAGTTAGGGTAAAGTAGGTGATTGGCATTGTGCTTTTTCAATGAAGGGTGAAGTTCAGCAACTTTCATTGGGTCAGGCATTACACCTGATGAAAGCTAGGTATTAACAATCTGTATGTGCCTAAGCCTATCCTTATTCAATCGCTCTATACTCTAATTAATCCATATTTGATTATATACCTTAACAACATAGGGAAACACCTAGCCAACAACCTCTTATCCTCCAAAACAAGGCTATAAGAATAATTACAGTTTCAAATTATCAAGCTCACTCTAGCCCAATCTTCCTCTAGTTAGAAACATAATAATTGCCAATAGAGTAAGCTAATCCGAAATTATCACATTTTTATCCACAAGAGCTTATTTGTGTTTGATTTCCAATCTAATTTGTTACCATCTATCTACCTTTTGTGACTTCACACCTTTCAATAAAATGCATAGTTACAATACTAGACTAGCTTAAAAAAACACTATCTGTCAAAAACAAGAACTTACTTTGGAAAATTCAAAATTTGTTATGTAGGAGCTAAGTATGGAACTCTGTTCCTGGATGTCAGGCATGTACACAGGGCACCCCCCTTGGCGGCCAGAACATGGGTCATTTCTTATTAAGGAATTTTCAAATGCAATGCTTTTTCCATATGCCTGTCACTGCCCTGCCCCCCCCCCCCCCCCCTAGGCCAATCCTGGGTACAGGCCTGAATGTTACCTGTATGTGTTTGCATACCTGTCAACTCTCCCGCATTAGGCGGGAGTCTCAAGATTTTGACCCCTTCTCCCGCTCTCCCGCGTTGAGCACCAAATCTCCCGCTTTATAGCGATTTTTACCGCTTCAGAAAAATTATTCTATAGAAAATCGTCATTTTAAATATTTAAAACAATAATTCCCTTGCGAACGCAATTTATCTAACACCCTCGTGAGATCTATAAGTGGATTTGTTCGCGAAAGCTTTCTTTACGGCAAACGCCTGCCAGGTTATACCCATCCCTCCCCCCAAAAAAATGAATATACCCCACCCCTCCCCCTACAAATTCTCAAGCCTTGAGATTTTCGGAGGTTGACAGGTACGTGTTTGTTATAACTGTTTCTTTTGTTGTTGTTGTTGTTGTTATTGTTGTTCTAAGTACTGACTGACTGACCATAGCTACCTAAATTGATTAGCTTTGCTATTTCTAGGCAGTTGTGATCCTCTCAATTAATTTAATTATTTTCCTTCCAAACTGTCACTGTAATACTTCAGAGGGCACAATAAATATATGTTGTTTTGTTTGTTGTTGTTTATACCATAGTACCATAGTATGTCGATACAATACTATGACTGAATTTTACAATAGAAGCAAAATATATAATTTAAAAACTCTTTTTTACTGCATTCTTTCGTGGCATAGCCACATGGAAGCTTTATTTATCCGTTCTCGTTTCCGAGACTAGACTAGTTGAGTACTTTAGTTGTAAACAATGATGTGCCGATCGTTCTCTCTTGAAAAAGTGGCTACTGGCAAATTTTTTTGCTTTAGGTTATAATCGCTTATCCGCATTTAGTCACCTTCGCGTGGCGCGCGAGATGAGCTTTTTATCATCCCCGGAGCCATAGTAGGTCACATGACCACTCAAGGCCGTTCAACCAATCCGGTCGCAGAAAATAGCAGCCGAAGCACTATAAACAATCGCCATCTTGAATCTAGTTCCCCGAGAAAACACCTCCGATTTTCTGCCGGGTGATCGCTTTCCCTCTAAATGTTTCCGAAGTGACGCTACCAAAGTCTAGTTGGGCTGTTGTCCTTGCGGTGTTTCGCCGGTAAATGGTGTCGCTATGCCTCCAGTAAAGCGCCAAAGTCCAAAACCTAGGTGAGCTTATGTGGAGGAATAAAGTTGTCTGTAATTATAGACGTTTGCGAATTTCGAAAAGTGCTTGAGCGACATGTCACAAATTCTTTCTCGCTTTGCGGGAGCTATGATCCTGCGTGTCTCGCTCGATTTGGAAATGCATCGTCGCTAATGTGTCTGTTTTGTGTTTGCAGGACCAAAAGCACCGATAACGCGAGGTGGGTAATACACAAGTTTGATTTACTCGATTCTGTATGCAGCCCTCTGTATGTCTTGAGAGGCCGTACTGTACTTCGGCACGCTGTTTTCACGGCTTGTTTATCCAAAATAGAGAGGTTGCAGGTTTATTGATGGCTATTTTTGTCATGTCGGCGCCTGTCTTTCTAATTCGGTTGATCGTTTCGGGTTCCCCTCTAACGCCTTTTCCCGATAAAAGTAAAACCAGACGCTGCTTTTCTATCACAAACAAAGTTATTTGGACGTTTCAAGTGTACTCTACACCACCCATTTAGCACCCGTTAAGTAATATTGAAAACAAAACAAAACTGCAGAACTGGACGAGTATGTTTTTCGTACCTGACTATGTACATTTCAGTGTGGATCAGACATTCGAAAATGTGACTTTCCACGCGCCGATTGTTTGCGTTGTTTGATTGTCTCATGGCTGTGTTTTGGTGTGAAAACGATAAACCTCTTTTTTTCCTCCTGAATTTACTTTATTTGTGTTTAGAATACATATATTTTCTAATGTGATCTTAATCTTTGTGGGATAAATAGGATTCGATTTCTTTGAACAACTTGTCGCTTCAATCAATCTTGTTCCAGTCAAAAACGGACAATAATCACGCTGTATGTCCAGGGACACTAAAGGATTTCGACTTGGCATAACTCGCTCTTTTCGGAATTTTCGAAGGAATTGAACAGTGTCTGCTTTTTGTCAAATAATAAAAGCAAGCTGTTTCTAAATTTGTCTCTGTCGGCCATTTATGGATTAGTGGAAGACTGGCCGCTATAATTATGCAAAGTTTTATCACTAAAGTTACAACAAAATTTATTTTTGTTACTTTTTCCTTCCGATCCGAGCCAATACGGAAGTTTTAATGCTGCAATTTGTATCACATCAATATTTACTGATGGCTTAACTAATCCTTAAAGGATAATTACAGAATTAATTTAATACTTTCTTCTATTGTATACGCCAAACACACTCCTCCCCAGAATAATACACAAAGAGCTCTAGTCTTTGGCCATAACGCATAATAAATAAGTTTAAGATGAATTTATTTATTTATTTTTGAGATGTAGAGTTTGAAGTACACATACCAATCATAACCCCTTCACATTAAGGAAGTAGGTATCCACAACGTTGTGAAAGATGATATCAATTTATATCAACTTTCCTCGTCATACTTTTTTTCATTACAAGCATTTTTTAAACCTCATTTTCTCTGTAATAGGGTTGTTGAGTTGCGAAAAGAGCGTTCAAGAGATGCTGCACGCAATCGGCGTGGTAAAGAGAATGCACAGTTTGATGAGCTTGCGCGACTTCTTCCTCTTCCTGCCGCCATCACCTCCCAACTGGATAAGGCCTCCATTGTTCGCCTTACTATCAGTTATCTGAGCATGCGAGAGTTCGCTGGGAACTGTAAGTGTAAATGACTATATATAAACCCTCAGACAATGATGTACGGTAATAGGGGGGGCTCACTGTGCTCTTTTCCATTTCTCTCCTTTTATGTTGGCTATAACCCGCTCTCGTTTAAATAATTCTCTGTCAGAATGAATGGTTTAATGTGCAAAATGCTATAGTCCATACTAAAGTTTTCACTTTAGTTGGCAGAGAGTCCAACTAAAGAAAAGTACAAAAGAGTAAAACAAATTCATTTGATTGTAAGTCTGGGGTTTAAATGGCAACATGAGTTGCCACTGCTTTTAGCTCATTTGCATTAAAATATAAACAAGTATAGGACAATCCTTGAAAGAACAATAAATCCGGACCCCTTACTTAAAATACTTGCTTGCCCCCACCCACCCCTTCCCCCTCATTGTGATTCCTGGATCCCTCCTGGGCATCTCCTAAAGTATGGACTTGAACAAGAAGCTGTATTACATTTGCTTTGCCCAAACATGCCAGATGTACATTACTCATAGAGTAATCACAACATGCCTAGTTTATATCAGATTATTTATGAATTCCAAAAATGCTAATTTTCAAATGCTCTTGACCCTAGTTCTCAGAATACAATCTTGGCAAGGTAAAATGTTAAATGAATGTGGAAGTAGCATAATGTTTCATAGTATTGGCTGACTCACCTCCATCACACAAAACACTACAAGTAGTAATTTAGTAGTCTTTTATGACCCAGTCATTTTGTTGTGCCCTCTTATATTTTCTTTTTCAACTTTTATTTACAGCCCCTAAAAAATTGGACACTGCCTTCCTATCTCGAGAAGGTCTGGATGCAGGTCTGGGTATGTTCAAATGTCTTTAATACACTTGCCTTTGCATGTTACAGTTTGTTAACCACTTCAGACTGTTTATAACATTATAATGAGTATTGATCTCCTTCAGGTAATACCGATGGGTCCTCATCCTCAAAAGAAGGTACAATAAATCATACACAGTGTTATTACACCAATGTTACTGGTCTTGATGGCTGAGACTAGGATTTGTTTATTTGAAGTATATATAATTTCATTTATGATAATATTTTATTTTTAAAGAGCCACTTATTACTTTCAAAAAATACAATATTTGATTTTTTCATGGTTTAGCTGATGGAAGTGGTTGCTTTTTGTCACATAGAGTAGCAACCCATTTACATATGAAGATATTTATCAAAAATGTTCTTATACTATGCTAGACTTAATAATAAAAGTAAAAAAATACCAGATTTCATAATTATTTTATGATTTATTTTAAGGTTTGATCATTATTTTATGGATGGAATGATTTTTTTTCAGTTGTTGCCTACAATTCAAATGCCCAATCATCTTCTATGCCTGAGGAAACTGGAAACCAACTTCTTCAGGTGAGAATATTGGCTATTCAATGGATTCACTAGTTATTATGATACCTATGGTAATGATACCTATGGTCCTATTAAATTGTCTTTCTTCAATGTTGCAAAAGTTTTTTACCCCTCTCTTTGCCCAATCATGAAACCACTTGCACTTCATCATGATCTTTATTATCATTGTAATCTTTTGCAGGCCATGGATGGATTTCTAATGGTTTTATCTCAAGAAGGGAAGATTCTTTACATATCAGAAACAGTCTCAGTCAATCTGGGCCTTTCTCAGGTATTCAGAGTTTGCAGTGATATTTATAATAATGTTTGAAATGTAATTTAAATGTAATGAAAAAAGTATCCTTTTTTCCCCTTGCTTTCATAACCACACTTTAAAAGAAACATCCCATTCTATCCTAAATGTGTTGATTGTTTGCAGGTTGAGCTGACTGGAAATAATGTATACCATTACGTTCACCCTGAAGACCAAACTGACCTGGCAAACCAGTTGTATGAGATAGAGATTTTAGCCAGTGATGTCGATGCCCACCAACAAGCCCCTGGTTCCCCTTACTTTCAAGGTTAACTTTTTGCAAGAGACTGTAGACTCAAATATCTCTTGATTATGTCTTCCGAGAATTTATTTATCTGTATAGAGACATCATGTTAGACAGAAAATGAAGATAGACAATTTATTTATTTATACACATTTTATTTTGTGACACAGATAATAGCCCAAGCCCTACTGATACCAAGTCCTTCTTTATGCGAATGAAGTGTACCCTTGTAAGGCGAGGCGGCTCTTATACTAAATCATCTGGTTTCAAGGCATGTTTAGCAAAAAAAACAAAGTGTGTCTGTGTTTGGAGGGAGGGGTGTCTCTTATACTAAATCAGTGGAATGGCCCCGAAAAAAGCTGGTAATGTGGTAATGGATCATTTATGTGGCATTGATTTTTGCTTATCGACAACAACTTTTCCAACCTATTGGAAATATTTGTAAGCCCAAATGGAAATCAATATTTTAAAAAGTTGATTTCAAATTAGGGAAATACCAAAAAAGGGTATTTTAAGCTAATCAAGAATTTCTTGTTATTCATTTATGCACTATGCCTATGTAACAGTAGTTAGGATTTTGATGGGTGTGGCACTTCAGTGACTTTGGAATGGGGGGTTAAAAAGAAAATTTGATAAAAAATATTATTACACCAAATCAGGACTTTCTGGGAAGTGAAAACTTTAATACTTTGGGGGTTTACAAGCCGGTTGCTTAGGCGAGTTTTACTGTATATTAAATTCTTTCCTGTTCGTTTAGGTTATCCACTGTGTGGGTCGATTGAAGAAGTATGCTTTAGACAATGAGTCAACTCACAGAAAAGCATTTGTGATGGTCTGCCAGTCTGTGATGAGTATGAACATCAACGAACTTCCTCTTGAATGTAACATGTTCGTGAGCAGAGTCAACATGGATTTGAAGATTGTGTACTGTGAGGGAAGGTAAAGATCTCATTCTTATGCCACTATCAGACTAACACCAATTGTAATAATATGTTTAATTAATATTTAATTGTTGAATTGGAAAGCAATTGTCGCCAAACTAAAATATGGTACCAGCAGATATTTAGAAATCCAATTCTCAGCAAAGGAATAGCTTCATTAGTCCTTTTCCAGTTTTTTTTTTGTACATTACATTTTTAGTTCTTGGTTTTGTTAAAATGCTTTCTATAACTCGCACACTCTCATCCCTACCATCAGGTCATCATTCTTTGGGGCTATTCCTTTCACTCTCACTCACTCTCACTTTACCTTTTGTGGTTTCTTTTCAGGATTCATAAGTTCATGGATTACTTTGCTAAAGACATTGTTGGTATATCTGCCTACGACTTCTACCATGCAGGGGATGTCGCTGTTATTCAGGGCCATCATGCCAAGTGTAAGAGAAACTATTTTACAATGATATTGAATTTGCTGGATACAGTTTATTCAAGAAAAGGCTAAACCTCTCTAAATTAATAACTCCCTAGGGTTTTGTCCAGACTATTATTGAACTGAATGACTAATGTGTTATAAAAACCATAAAACAATTCTAACTTGTCCACAGGTACAAACTCAAACTCAATCTTGACAAACACAATCTGACTTCAAGTTTGCTACAGACTGATTTTTAGTCATTTCTACTGTATTTTATTTCCTGAAGCATAGACATAAATAGTAACATTGTGGTTTGATGGTTTGATCTGGTTTAGTTCTAGCCAAGGGCCAAATTATGACCAAGTACTACCGGTGGATGAATAAAAATGGGGGATGGGTATGGATGCAAACAAAGTGCTCGCTCATCCCTCACCCATCAAACCCTGAACTCAAACAGATGCTTTGCCTCAACTATATCCTCAGGTGGGTCCAATCATTGCTTTTATGGCTTATCTGGGTAAAAATATCCAGAACACTAGCTAGATTGAAAACTACTTGTGAAAGAGCTTTATAGAACTTAAGTTGTTGAAAAAAGCATGTAGCAATGTTTGAAGCAATGTGAGACATGTATGGTATAGCGATCGCATCGTCTCCATTCACAACCTAGTACGACTTTTTTTAAAGAAACAAACAAATTCAATTCAAAAGAATGATTGCATCTCCAGACTTCATCTAAGTACTGTATTATACAAATAATGGTGTCCTGAGGGGTGACATGAGCTTTGTCCTTCAGTGAGGTAGAGCATAGAAGTATCGTGCTGGGTATGGCCCAGTTGCATGGCAAGCCACAGTTGGCATCTGCTGAGCACAACATAACTGAGATTACCACGGAGGTGGTTGACTCTAATACCGATGAGGAGATGAAGGATGCACTTATTGATGATCAAGTCATGGTGTTTCCAAAATGGCATGCAACATGTGAGTGTATTTTTTGTCACTATGAGAGTTATGTTTTAAAAAGAAGCATCTATTTTGTAAATGTTGCAACAAAAAACTAAAGCTTCAATGGCAAAAAAAAATATTTTTTGTTCCTCTACTAATACGACAATTCTTTTCAATCTTCTCTGCTAGAAGATCTATGTGTGATGTATTTGTCATATTCTTGGTTTAGTTTTTCCTTGGTGCTTTAGTGTATTGTTTACTTTTAAAATTCGTCTTTCAAAGGATTAGTAGGATTTTAAAATTGACAGTATAATATTACAATCAGCTAAATACTACTTGTGGATTTTTATTTTAGCTGATAAACTTGTGCCAGAGAGGACACTTCTGGACCAGATGGCTTTACAGCGGACTGGTTATGAAACAGGGATAGAGCAAATCTTCCCGCCCAGCACATGGCAAAAATCCCAAGATATCTCACCCACTAATGCTATGGTCAGCGACAGTGAAATAGATGATAAGGAGTTACAGGACATTGCAGAGATCATCAATTCAGACTTGACTGATTTTGACCGAAAGCTTTTGGATTATGTCGCGGCTGGAGGTATTGATAACTTCCAGACAAAACCTGAGTACCTGAATCCCATTGGAGCTTACATTGAGGAGATCCCTCAGGACACGCCCACCATCACGCTCAGCAGAGCAGGGCTGGTTGTTCCTAAAGTAGAGGAGGGGCTGTATTCATCTGGGGCAAGCGCCTGCGCTCAAGTAACTAACAGTAGCGGCATGCATGAGAACGTCTACGAGTCTTTTGCCATAGGCACCTCCACGGCACAGAGATCTAACACCTTGAAGCGCTCCGGAGTCCCTATGAATTCTGACATGTCATTGAGTTGCAGTTTCCCAGAAAAAATCCCGAGACTTAGTCACAGCCCAGTTATGTATACCGAAGACAGTGGAAGTAGTCGTCGGTCACCTTTCCCATTACAACAGCCTCCAGTAAGACTTGACACTCAGTCATATGCACGAAACTCCAGCAGCCCGTGCTCTGTTGGAGTGTCAAAGCCACCGCAGTACCAGGCGATGAATCCTAATAACGCGCCTAGATTCACTCAGACTACAGCCGTGTCCAGTAATACCTCCAGTTATGGAGAGAATTCTGGCGAAACAGGGACGTCCACTAATCAAGGACTTACTGGACAAACACAAAGTTCTGCTGGTTCAAAATCATTGGTGACAAGAAAAAAGCCTCAAAGCCTGCTTGAGCAATTGATCCAGATGCCAAATACGAGCAGCAATAGTGATGAATACAACGATGAACTTATTTTTGATATATTCGAAGAGTTGCTAAATGAAGGTGACAGCAGAAGAACGTGCCAAGACAAATCTTCTATTGCCAATAGCCTCCCAGTTCCTGTACAGGAAATTAAGCAAGAAGTTGTCACGCCTACCGCCCCAGAGCCGAGTGTGTCATTCAGTAAGTGCTTCAACATCCCACAGCATCAGAACAGCAGACAGTCTTCCCCTAGCATTCCCATGAGTAACAACACCTCTACCAGTCAGCAATGGGCTAACAACAATTGGCAGCAGGAGGGGATTCAGACGCAGCAACAACAACAGGAGAGGCAACAACTACAGCGGCGACAGCTCCTCCAACAACAACAGCAACAGAAGCCAAAACAACTACTTCCACAACGAGTACAGCAACAGCAGTACCTGCCACGGCAGCAAGTATGGCAACAGCAACAGCCCGTGGCATCTCCCCAGGGACTCAATCCACTACAAACCTATCCACAGCAACAGCAGCCACACCCACCCTACACCCAGCCCCGACAGCCATCGCAACAGCTGCAGCAACCGCCTGAGGCATACCAACAACGGTATCAACAGAATCCGCGGTCTGGCCAGACCCAGCAGGGCTTCGGCAATGATCTCCTCTCGCTGCTCCAGCGAAAGGGTGACACAGGTTTTAGTGGCCAGCGTAATATTAGCATCTCAACCGCACCTTTGCCTGACCTGGGTAATGGCCTTGACGAAGAACTGAACAAACTCCCCATGGCGATAACAAGCCTGGCAAACCAAATTATCGATAATGGGTCTACTATCGCGGGGGAAAATCCTTCCAGCGAACTTAATAATTATACAGGTATGATGTAAAAGAGAAATGTTCTTGTAAATGATTAGTACTGTAGTTTACCAAGTGTACATAGACCGCTCCTGTGACACGCAAAGGTGAATATCTACCGCTATCTACCCTGTGTATGTCACGTTAATCGTATCCGTCCTATGAATGTAGTACCTACCTATAATTCAATGTAACATAAAATATTTAGAATGGTTATAGAGAGCAGGGTGTTATTCGTACTTGATATAATCAGAGCATGTTTTTTTACTGGCACAAGTCCCTAGCCATTGACTGGACCTCAAAGAGGTTCAAATAAATATAGCTTTTTTTAGAGAGGAGTAGAATATCATACAAATTTATGTCTCGTTCGTATTAAGTAGATAGCAAAGCGAGTTAAGTCGAAATCAGGTCTACATGGTACAATCCTTATAGGGGTAACCCGTACTTTTTTCGAAAGTTAAGTACAATGTTGTTTTCATCAAAATAATTATCCTTTTGAAATATTTCACGACTTGTCATTACTTTCTATTGTTTGAAAACGTACTTAAAGTATATGAATACCTAAGAAATTGACATTGATGGCATTAAAAATACCTCCTTTCCCTGGTATGTTTTGAGGAACAATCCTCCAGCCCCTTACGTCGTTCTACCTAAGGCCTTGTAGTCACGCTATTGTCAACGAAATGTTATCATCACTATTTTACGGGGAGATTTTCACTATTTTTGTGGTTTACGACGACCGTATCGCCTGTGCCTTAATGTATGGTCGAAGGATTTTGTTTAACAATTGAAAACGGGCTTTGAAATGTCGACGAGCGCCAGAACAACTTATAATCGAATACTCAACAAACTGGAAGTAAATACCATAGTATTTCTGAAACATTAAAATTAAAACTTGAACAAGTTCTTACTTCTGGTGTAGAGTTTTAAGTATTTAACTAACTCTCATGAACATGTGTGCGATCGTAGGGGAAACGACATATTACTTTTAACTACTTGTAGAAAGCATAACAAACGCTTTACAACGCATAACAAACGCATTTGCGGATTTTTTTTATTATAGACGTTATGGGGCATATGCTATTTAGTGCTTCCTATTAAATGTTTACCTTAGACACATTTGAGTGGTGAATAAAGAGCTCTTACTGTAGTACTTTATACAGATTGAGAAACAAATATATTTTGAGTCGCTGACTTGTTGACTTTAGAGAGGCAGAGGCTAAGAGTATATAACTTAGTTCGCAAACAGGAAACATAATCGAGCCTTTTGCCCTACATTACTGAGGATTTAAAACGTGTATATTCTAATGATCTATGAGATTAATATGGATGTTTGAAGATCAATCTACCCAACCATATCCCCCTGCCTTGTTTCCCTGTAAATCGCTCGTATATCTTTTATCTAAAACGATTTAGTTATTTGCGTGGCGCAGGGCCAACTTAAACCACACCTCATGATATATAAGATTGGTGTTCAACACGTCGGTAAATTAGTCACAGCGTTGGACCCAACTAGGCGTTGATCCGTAATGGGTCAACTAAGTTCCAAAATGACAGAGAAGGATGTCTAGGATGTACCAAGGTTTTTAACCTTTTGAATATTCAAAATTTTGTGTCGCATTTCTGTTAAAATGCTACTGGCATTTTACGACAAGAAGGCGCGGCCAGTATGTAGATGCTTGGGGTGTTTTTTTTTAGTGCTTTCGTGTTGAACACGTCGTGCTCTGTCTAACGCTGTTGATTTTATGTTATTGTAGGTAGATAATAGACAAAAAATTAACATTACACACAGAAGATCAGCGAAGGAAAGATGAATAAAACATGCAGTTAAAACACTTGCATTGTCTTCTTTTTCCTGGGGCCACAGGCTTGAGTTGTGGTCGTGTTACCCTGGGTCCACAGGCCAGAGTTTGTGTTCATGTTACCCTGGGCCCACAGGCTTGAGTTGTAGGTCGTGTTACCCTGGGTCCACAGGCTTGAGTTGTGGGTTGTGTTACCCTGGGTCCACAGGCTTGAGTTGTGGGTTGTGTTACCCAGGGTCCACAGGCTTGAGTTGTGGGTTGTGTTACCCTGGGCCCACAGGCTTGAGTTCGGGTCGTGTTACCCTGGGTCCACAGGCTTAAGATGTGAGTTGTGTTACCCTGGGTCCACAGGCGTCAGTTGTGGGTCGTGTTACCCTGAGTTCACAGGCGTGAGCTGTGGGTCGTGTTATCCTGGGTACACAGGCTTGAGTTGTGGGTTGGGTTACCCTGGATTCACAGTTGTGAGTATGTTACCCTGGGTCCACAGGCTCGAGTTGTGGGCCGTGTTACCCTTGAGTTGTGTTACCCTGCGGGTCCACAGGCATGAGCTGTGGGTCGTGTTACCCTGTGGGTCCACAGGCTTGAGTTGTGAGTCGTGTTACCCTGGGTCCACATGTGTGTGTCGTGTTACCCTGGGTCCACAGGCTCAAGATGTGATTTGTGTTACCCTGGGTCCACAGGCTTATGTTGTGGTCGTGTTACCACTCCCACTCCCCCACTGTCCCCTGTTTGATCCAGATGCCAAATACGAGTAGCAATAGTGATGAATACAACGATGAACTTATTTTTGATATATTCGAAGAGTTGCTAAATGAAGGTGACAGCAGAAGAACGTGCCAAGACAAATCTTCTATTGCCAATAGCCTCCCAGTTCCTGTACAGGAAATTAAGCAAGAAGTTGTCACGCCTACCGCCCCAGAGCCGAGTGTGTCATTCAGTAAGTGCTTCAACATCCCACAGCCTCAGAACAGCAGACAGTCTTCCCCTAGCATTCCTATAAACTCCATGAGTAACAACACCTCTACCAGTCAGCAATGGGCTAACAACAATTGGCAGCAGGAGGGGATTCAGACGCAGCAACAACAACAGGAGCGGCAACAACTACAGCGGCGACAGCTCCTCCAACAACAACAGCAACAGAAGCCAAAACAACTACTTCCACAACGAGTACAGCAACAGCAGTACCTGCCACGGCAGGACCAAAGTCTCCAGCAAGTATGGCAACAGCAACAGCCCGTGGCATCTCCCCAGGGACTCAATCCACTACAAACCTATCCACAGCAACAGCAGCCACACCCACCCTACACCCAGCCCCGACAGCCATCGCAACAGCTGCAGCAACCGCCTGAGGCATACCAACAACGGTATCAACAGAATCCGCGGTCTGGCCAGACCCAGCAGGGCTTCGGCAATGATCTCCTCTCGCTGCTCCAGCGAAAGGGTGACACAGGTTTTAGTGGCCAGCGTAATATTAGCATCTCAACCGCACCTTTGCCTGACCTGGGTAATGGCCTCGACGAAGAACTGAACAAACTCCCCATGGCGATAACAAGCCTGGCAAACCAAATTATCGATAATGGGTCTACTATCGCGGGGGAAAATCCTTCCAGCGAACTTAATAATTATACAGGTATGATGTAAAAGAGTCATGTTCTTGTAAATGATTAGTACTGTAGTTTACCAAGTGTACATAGACCGCTCCTGTGACACGCAAAGGTGAAAAGCTACCGCTATCTACCCTGTGTATGTCACGTTAATCGTATCCGTCCTATGAATGTAGTACCTACCTATAATTCAATGTAACATAAAATATTTAGAATGGTTATAGAGAGCAGGGTGTTATTCGTACTTGATATAATCAGAGCATGTTTTTTTTACTGGCACAAGTCCCTAGCCATTGACTGGCCCTCAAAGAGGTTCAAATAAATATAGTTTTTTTTAGAGAGGAGTAGAATATCATACAAATTTATGTTTCGTTCGTATTAAGTAGATAGCAAAGCGAGTTAAGTCAGGTCTACATGGTACAATCCTTATAGGGGTAACCCGTACTTTTTTCGAAAGTTAAGTACAATGTTGTTTTCATCAAAATAATTATCCTTTTGAAATATTTCACGACTTGTCATTACTTTCTATTGTTTGAAAACGTACTTAAAGTATATGAATACCTAAGAAATTGACATTGATGGCATTAAAAATACCTCCTTTCCCTGGTATGTTTTGAGGAACAATCCTCCAGCCCCTTACGTCGTTCTACCTAAGGCCTTGTAGTCACGCTATTGTCAACGAAATGTTATCATCACTATTTTACGGGGAGATTTTCACTATTTTTGTGGTTTACGACGACCGTATCGCCTGTGCCTTAATGTATGGTCGAAGGATTTTGTTTAACAATTGAAAACGGGCTTTGAAATGTCGACGAGCGCCAGAACAACTTATAATCGAATACTCAACAAACTGGAAGTAAATACCATAGTATTTCTGAAACATTAAAATTAAAACTTGAACAAGTTCTTACTTCTGGTGTAGAGTTTTAAGTATTTAACTAACTCTCATGAACATGTGTGCGATCGTAGGGGAAACGACATATTACTTTTAACTACTTGTAGAAAGCATAACAAACGCTTTACAACGCATAACAAACGCATTTGCGGATTTTTTTTATTATAGACGTTATGGGGCATATGCTATTTAGTGCTTCCTATTAAATGTTTACCTTAGACACATTTGAGTGGTGAATAAAGAGCTCTTACTGTAGTACTTTATACAGATTGAGAAACAAATATATTTTGAGTCGCTGACTTGTTGACTTTAGAGAGGCAGAGGCTAAGAGTATATAACTTAGTTCGCAAACAGGAAACATAATCGAGCCTTTTGCCCTACATTACTGAGGATTTTAAACGTGTATATTCTAATGATCTATGAGATTAATATGGATGTTTGAAGATCAATCTACCCAACCATATCCCCCTGCCTTGTTTCCCTGTAAATCGCTCGTATATCTTTTATCTAAAACGATTTAGTTATTTGCGTGGCGCAGGGCCAACTTAAACCACACCTCAGGATATATAAGATTGGTGTTCAACACGTCGGTAAATTAGTCACAGCGTTGGACCTAACTAGGCGTTGATCCGTAATGGGTCAACTAAGTTCCAAAACGACAGAGAAGGATGTCTAGGATGTACCAAGGTTTTTAACCTTTTGAATATTCAAAATTTTGTGTCGCATTTCTGTAAAAATGCTACTGGCATTTTAGACAAGAAGGCGCGGCCAGTATGTAGATGCTTGGGGTGTATTTTTTTTAGTGCTTTCGTGTTGAACACGTCGTGCTCTGTCTAACGCTGTTGATTTTATGTTATTGTAGGTAGATAATAGACAAAAAATTAACAAAGATCAGCGAAGGAAAGATGAATAAAACATGCAGTTAAAACACTTGCATTGTCTTCTTTTTCCTGGGGCCACAGGCTTGAGTTGTGGTCGTGTTACCCTGGGTCCACAGGCTTGAGTTGTGGGTCGTGTTACCCTGGGTCCACAGGCTTGAGTTGTGGGTTGTGTTACCCTGGGTCCACAGGCTTGAGTTGTGGGTTGTGTTACCCAGGGTCCACAGGCTTGAGTTGTGGGTTGTGTTACCCTGGGCCCACAGGCTTGAGTTCGGGTCGTGTTACCCTGGGTCCACAGGCTTAAGATGTGAGTTGTGTTACCCTGGGTCCACAGGTGTCAGTTGTGGGTCGTGTTACCCTGAGTTCACAGGCGTGAGCTGTGGGTCGTGTTATCCTGAGTTCACAGGCGTGAGCTGTGGGTCGTGTTATCCTGGGTACACAGGCTTGAGTTGTGGGTTGGGTTACCCTGGATTTACAGTTGTGAGTATGTTACCCTGGGTCCACAGGCGTCAGTTGTGGGTCGTGTTACCCTGGGTCCACAGGCTTAAGATGTGTTGTGTTACCCTGGGTCCACAGGCTTGAGTTGTGGGATGTGTTACCCTTAAGTTGTTACCCTGGGTTCACAGGCGTGAGAGGCGGGTCGTGTTACCCTATGTCCACAGGCTTGAGTTGTGAGTCGTGTTACCCTGGGTCCACATTTGTGAGTTGTTGGTCGTGTTACCCGGCGGGTCCACAGGCTTGAGTTGTGGGTCGTGTTACCCTGGGTTCACAGGCGTGAGTTGTGGGTTGTGTTACCCTGGGTTCACAGGCGTGAGTTGGGAGTCGTGTTACTCTGCCGGTACCCTTGTTAGAACCCTTGGTTGGACTCACCTAATATTCACTGCAGGGACCTACCATTGTACCGCTGGATAGGATAGTGATTTTGACCTTAGGGTATATATTTATAGCCTTATTATCTTGGGAAAAGTCCCCGCCCCTAGGAAATCATTAGGTATCACGTGCGTGTTTGAAGGTGTAGATAAAACCTAGGCACTACCTTACATCCCCCCTTTCCCTCCCCCCCCACCCCTCAAGAAATCATTAGGTATCAAGTGCATGTTTGAAGGTGTAGATAAAACCTAGGCACTACCTTACATCCCCCCTCTCCCTCCCCCCCAAGAAATCATTAGGTATCAAGTGCGTGTTTGAAGGTGTAGATAAAACCCAGCCATTACCTTACTGCCCATATCCCCCTCCCCCCCCTAGAAATCATTAGGTATCACGTGCATGTTTGAAGGTGTAGATAAAACCTAGGCACTACCTTACATCCCCCTCTCCCTCCCCCGCAAGGAATCATTAGGTATCAAGTGCGTGTTTGAAGGTGTAGATAAAACCCAGCCATTACCTTACTGCCCATATCCCCCTCCCCCCCTAGAAATCATTAGGTATCACGTGCATGTTTGAAGGTGTAGATAAAACCTAGGCACAACCTTACATCCCCCCTCTCCCTCCCCCTCAAGGAATCATTAGGTATCAAGTGCGTGTTTGAAGGTGTAGATAAAACCTAGGCACTACCTTACATCCCCCCTCTCCCTCCCCCTCAAGGAATCACTAGGTATCAAGTGCGTGTTTGAAGGTGTAGATAAAACCCAGCCATTACCTTACTGCCCATATCCCCCTCCCCCCCCAAGAAATCATTAGGTATCACGTGCATATTTGAAGGTGTATCTAGAACCTAAACACTATCATTCTGCTAGTCTGCTTAGCAGCCGCGAAGGCGTGCGTGACACTAAAAGCGGCTGCTAAGAATAATACCATTCTGCTTGATGACAGCAACAAAAATATCCCGCTCCGTGTCACGCATTACGCGTTTGGTCTAACCTTCGTAATGACGTCACCATCGAAGTCACAGCCATTTACAAACTTTGTGTTGTGATAGTTTTAAGCCATAGGACTGGGGGATAATTTTGCCTCAAATCGCCGAGCGTGAACATTGAAACCAAAGAACATCACGTAAAGGGAATTGATCGTACAGAAATCCGGCGAATTTCTTGGTTATTAGTTACAAGTTTTGCGAATACGTGTTTGATTACCATCTTCTCAAACTCACTTGCAGGCACGCATGCATGTTGTGCCCTCAAAGCGAAAGAGGGATTGCTTCAACAGATCATTCCAAATCTCGTCCAAATGCAGAGTGAGACTGTATTGGACTCTGACCCTCTGAAATGCGGAGACAGTACCGAATCAGGATCTCGGGTGCTGGAACCGTACAATAATCAAGTTGGTGGTCGATCGTTGATTCTAAATTACGACCGCTCGACGCTTTGCAAACCGATGATTCCACAAGAAAGACAGTTCTATGAAGATCTCCCCTCACAACTTCTGTCTTTTACTCCGAAGTATAAAGGTAAGTTGATCATACTATCTTTCTCTGTTGATGTATTCTCGCTCAGTTGCATGGACTTTTTTAAGCCTTTTTAATATAAACATTTCTATTGTGCATTCTAAAGCCAAACTTAATAGGGGGCGCCAGAGAATCGAAAAATAAAGGTTTCTCCGCAGCTGGGGCCTTTGAATAAATGCGGCAATCTGAAAGTAGAAATTCGAATTCGTGTATAGTCGATGTCAAAGTTTCACTGTAATTTACAGTCTGAACAATTTACTTGTAGAGTCACGCATCTCTGAATCCCCCCAGATTAGAATAACGATAAGAGGCAACTTGTGGGCCCTAGCCCTAAGACGAATTCAGTCCCGATCGACGCTAAATACGAGTATTTTAGTACAGCCTACAGTGTTTGTGGTGTTCACGGGCCCTTACATGTAAGATTGTGTAAGCTTGGTGTTGAACCCTTGAATTTGCACTTCCGAAAGAGCAGTACTTTGCATAGCATACCAGAGAGTTTACGCAACCCGCGCTATCGGATCAGGAATTTCAAGTTGCTGTTACGGCGATATCGAATCTGTACGTCGAAAAGCGATATCTAAATCTGAATTGTTCCTTTCTCAGAGTGAGATAAGATTTGAAATTAGTTTAACAAATGTGCTCGATAAAGTGGCCGTCTGACCTTCCTTGTTCAGTGTCCAACCATGCGAATCGAGTATTTAGTTGTTGAGTTGTTTATATTATACTATGTCTTGCAACATTTGAAAAAGTCTTTTGCGCACTTTTTTCACTGTCAGATTGTTTTTTCATATGATATTTCGTTATTATTTATCTAGTTTTTATGTTTGCATCAAATCGCCCTTCTGTACCAAATATTACGATGTTATGCCCTCGTTAGCATCTTTAATCTTTTATTTTATTTCCAGGGGTTATTCATGTCGGGTGCCATACACGCGAGGATGGTCAAATTCAACTTGTAGCATACCCCAAGAATAGTTCTGTGAATTTACCAGATTTGAATAGTAACAATAGTTTTATGAAAACAGTACGATTTATAAGTGAGCATGAAAGCGATGAAGACATAGCGAATATTCATGCAAAGGGCCCCTTGACTATGGGTAAGTATTTTAAAAAGATCTTTTGTTTATTTGTTCCTGACGCGCTCCATTTAGCCAACCTCATAAATTTTGTAAGATATGACCTTAATTCAGCTATATGTGTTTTTATGCCCTGACTATTTTGGAAAATAGTGTGATCTATTTGTTTTGGTTCCAGAAACACCAGCTACAACTGTAAATCCCTGGACATTTCACTGCCAGTACTTGCACCTTCAAAGGCTCCATGAGTCCTGGCAAGCTGAGAACAAGCTACAAGGTAAAGCAACCTTTTCCAAGTAACGACTCTATGTTATATATGTATTTAGGCAGGCACCTTCTTTGGAAATCCTGGCTATGCACCCTTATAATAATTGTAAGTTACAATTATTTTAGTCAAAATAACAATCCTGCAAACAGAACATGACCCAAGGGTTCCTGCAGGTTCCTAAAAAGTCTTAAAATGTCACAAAATTGTATTTCACATTTTTAAGGCCTAAAAAGGTCTTAAGTTTGGGTAAAAGTTAAATAATTGTCTTAAAAAGCTCTCTTTCTTGTTTCTTTTCCTCAAAACATGTACACCTCTCTTTCACTTCACTTCTCTTTTCTTGTCCTGTGCTAGACAAGCTAAACCTTATGACAATTTGCCTTTTAAAATTATTTGTTTTATATTTTCTTTTTTAGAATTTATACTTATGGAAAATATAGCAAGAGACATTGCACACCCATCCATTATGGACCTGAAAATGGGTAATGAAGGCCATAGTGATTACTCTGATGAGGAGAAACAAGAGCGACAAAGAGCAAAATGTGATGCATCGACATCTAAATCCCTAGGAGTGAGGATAGCTGGCATGCAGGTGAGAAATAATTGGCTAACCAGATGAAGTGAAAATAATCAACTTCTGGAGAATCTTCTACCAAGATCATACTCTCCAAACATCCCCCTCATCTACCAAGCCCACTCCCCCAATGTCCCCTGTTCTACCAAGCCCACTCCCCCAATGTCCCCTCATCTACCAAGCCCACTCCCCCAATGTCCCCTCATCTACCAAGCCCACTCCCCCAATGTCCCCTGTTCTACCAAGCCCACTCCCCCAATGTCCCCTGTTCTACCAAGCCCACTCCCCAAATGTCCCCTGTTCTACCAAGCCCACTCCCCCAATGTCCCCTGTTCTGACAAGCCTACTCCCCCAATGTCCCCTGTTCTACCAAGCCCACTCCCCCAATGTCCCCTGTTCTACCAAGCCCACTCCCCCAATGTCCCCTGTTCTACCAAGCCCACTCCCCCAATGTCCCCTCATCTACCAAGCCCACTCCCCCAATGTCCCCTGTTCTACCAAGCCCACTCCCCCAATGTCCCCTGTTCTACCAAGCCCACTCCCCAAATGTCCCCTGTTCTACCATGCCCACTCCCCCAATGTCCCCTGTTCTACCAAGGCCACTCCCCCAATGTCCCCTGTTCTACCAAGCCCACTCCCCCAATGTCCCCTGTTCTACCAAGCCCACTCCCCCAATGTCCCCTGTTCTACCAAGCCCACTCCCCCAATGTCCCCTGTTCTACCAAGCCCACTCCCCCAATGTCCCCTGTTCTACCAAGACCACTCCCCCAATGTCCCCTGTTCTACCAAGCCCACTCCCCCAATGTCCCCTGTTCTACCAAGCCCACTCCCCCAATGTCCCCTGTTCTACCAAGCCCACTCCCCCAATGTCCCCTGTTCTACCAAGCCCACTCCATCAATGTCCCCTGTTCTACCAAGCCCACTCCCCCAATGTCCCCTGTTCTGCCAAGCCTACTCCCCCAATGTCCCCTGTTCTACCAAGCCCACTCCCCCAATGTCCCCTGTTCTACCAAGGCCACTCCCCCAATGTCCCCTGTTCTACCAAGCCCACTCCCCCAATGTCCCCTGTTCTACCAAGACCACACCCCCAATGTCCCCTGTTCTACCAAGCCCACTCCCCCAATGTCCCCTGTTCTACCAAGCCCACTCCCCCAATGTCCCCTGTTCTACCAAGCCCACTCCCCCAATGTCCCCTGTTCTGACAAGCCTACTCCCCCAATGTCCCCTGTTCTACCAAGGCCACTCCCCCAATGTCCCCTGTTCTACCAAGCCCACTCCCCCAATGTCCCCTGTTCTACCAAGCCCACTCCCCCAATGTCCCCTGTTCTACCAAGGCCACTCCCCCAATGTCCCCTGTTCTACCAAGCCCACTCCCCCAATGTCCCCTGTTCTGACAAGCCCACTCCCCCAATGTCCCCTGTTCTACCAAGCCCACTCCCCCAATGTCCCCTGTTCTACCAAGCCCACTCCCCCAATGTCCCCTGTTCTACCAAGCCCACTCCCCCAATGTCCCCTGTTCTACCAAGCCCACTCCCCCAATGTCCCCTGTTCTACCAAGCCCACTCCCCCAATGTCCCCTGTTCTACCAAGCCCACTCCCCCAATGTCCCCTGTTCTACCAAGCCCTCTCCCCCAATGTCCCCTGTTCTACCAAGCCCACTCCCCCAATGTCCCCTGTTCTACCAAGCCCACTCCCCCAATGTCCCCTGTTCTACCAAGCCCACTCCCCCAATGTCCCCTGTTCTGACAAGCCTACTCCCCCAATGTCCCCTGTTCTACCAAGGCCACTCCCCCAATGTCCCCTGTTCTACCAAACCCACTCCCCCAATGTCCCCTGTTCTGACAAGCCTACTCCCCCAATGTCCCCTGTTCTACCAAGCCCACACCCCCAATGTCCCCTGTTCTACCAAGCCCACTCCCCCAATGTCCCCTGTTCTACCAAGCCCACTCCCCCAATGTCCCCTGTTCTACCAAGCCCACTCCCCCAATGTCCCCTGTTCTACCAAGCCCACTCCCCCAATGTCCCCTGTTCTACCAAGCCCACTCCCCCAATGTCCCCTGTTCTACCAAGCCCACTCCCCCAATGTCCCCTGTTCTACCAAGCCCACTCCCCCAATGTCCCCTGTTCTACCAAGCCCACTTCCCCAATGTCCCCTGTTCTACCAAGCCCACTCCCCCAATGTCCCCTGTTCTACCAAGCCCACTCCCCCAATGTCCCCTGTTCTACCAAGCCCACTCCCCCAATGTCCCCTGATCTACCAAGCCCACTCCCCCAATGTCCCCTGATCTACCAAGCCCACTCCCCCAATGTCCCCTGATCTACCAAGCCCACTCCCCCAATGTCCCCTGTTCTACCAAGCCTACTCCCCCAATGTCCCCTGTTCTACCAAGCCCACTCCCCCAATGTCCCCTGTTCTACCAAGCCCACTCCCCCAATGTCCCCTGTTCTACCAAGCCCACTCCCCCAATGTCCCCTGATCTACCAAGCCCACTCCCCCAATGTCCCCTGATCTACCAAGCCCACTCCCCCAATGTCCCCTGATCTACCAAGCCCACTCCCCCAATGTCCCCTGTTCTACCAAGCCTACTCCCCCAATGTCCCCTGTTCTACCAAGCCCACTCCCCCAATGTCCCCTGTTCTACCAAGCCCACTCCATCAATGTCCCCTGTTCTACCAAGCCCACTCCCCCAATGTCCCCTGTTCTACCAAGCCCACTCCCCCAATGTCCCCTGTTCTACCAAGCCCACTCCCCCAATGTCCCCTGTTCTACCAAGCCCACTCCCCCAATGTCCCCTGTTCTACCAAGCCCACTCCCCCAATGTCCCCTGTTCTACCAAGCCCACTCCCCCAATGTCCCCTGTTCTACCAAGCCCACTCCCCCAATATCCCCTGTTCTACCAAGCCCACTCCCCCAATGTCCCCCTGTTCTGCCAAGCCCACTCCCCCAATGTCCCCTGTTCTACCAAGCCCACTCCCCCAATATCCCCTGTTCTACCAAGCCCACTCCCCCAATGTCCCCTGTTCTACCAAGGCCACTCCCCCAATGTCCCCTGTTCTACCAAGCCCACTCCCTAAATGTCCCCTGTTCTACCAAGCCCACTTCCCCAATGTCCCCTGTTCTACCAAGCCCACTCCCCCAATGTCCCCTGTTCTGCCGATGGCATTTCCTGCATCTTTGTGTCCCCCTTCTCCTACCAAGACCACACCCCAATTTTTACCATCTTCTTCCAAAATCTCAGCCCCAATTTTCAGCACCTTCTACCAAGACCACCCCTCTCAATGCACCCCCTCTTCTACAAAGACCAAGGTTTGTAAGGGTTTGTGGGCTGGGTGTCGAGTAGGTAATAATTTTTTCATTTCATTTATGTTTTTCCTGAATTAATATTAATCTATCCCCTGAAGGTGTATAAACCTGCTCTCCAGAAGTACACATACCGCAACAAGTACTATGGGTTCGACCTGACCAAAGAAGGATTTAAAGAAGAGCTTTTACAGTTTGTTCATGATGGGCATAGAGTAAGGAAAGAGCTGCTTCCTTTCTTCATAGAGAAACTTCAGCTACTTTATAGGTCTATTGATTCACTGGATGGATCACGGTTCTATTCAAGCTCCTTGTTGCTCATTTATGACAGCACTGTTCAAAATGGTGGTCTGAATGGAAGTACAGCACTAAATGATAGTTATTCTAATGAGTTTAAGGTTGATATTCGCATGATTGATTTTGGACGCTCCTTTCACCAAGGAACCAAAAGGCAAAATACAACAGGCCCCGATAGGGGATACCTTTTAGGAATTGAAAGTTTGATCAAACTTTTCAGCGAGATAGCCCTTGAAGGAAATAATAGATGAATGTTTTTAAATTTTTCTATAGAATTTTAATGTGCATCTTTTGCATTGACTTTTTGTACATGATCTGAACTATGTAAGGAACGTAAGATCAGGAGTTGCAATAAAGGTGTCTAGAACATCCATACCTGCCAACTCTCCCAGTTTTCACGGAAGACTCCCGTTTTTTAGCTTTCATCTTCTGGCAAAAAAGTCGAAACTTCCTATACATTTACTGTAATCTCCCAGGAAAATTCCCCGATAAATTTGTATACAGTTTTTGTATTTGAAGCACAATCTCCCGGTTTTTGTGCTTTTAAGGTTGGCAAGTATCAACATCAGAAAGTCAAGCAACCTTGTAAACAGGAAAAGGTTCTCTTCTGGTTATGTTCCTTACCGGAATACACACATCAGCTAAGTTTTGCAGAGTATCTGCTAATATTTTTATACAAAAATATTGAGGGCAATACTTTCACCCCCTCAAAATATTGCCTCCTAACTAGTCATCAACATAATGTGTTACAGTGGAACCTGGAGTCTACGATAACCTTGATTTTATGATGGCATTATTCCTTTCTACCGGTGGAAATACAGTGAAATGTATAAGAAATTACCTCAATCTAACGATACTGGATACAACAGTATTCTCAATTTTATGATACAAATCTGTTACATACAAATCCCAAGCGTAATTTTGACCTCAATACAACGATTTTACTGATGTCTATCAACAAAGAGAGAAAAACTCACCACACACATACAGTACAGTTAACGATTTTTTGACTTGACAGATCTTATTAAAGGCAGATTTACAGTCTTACAGAAAATAACTGTACAGTCTTACACAGAGTAAAGTAACAATATTATTGTTTAGTAAAAATTAATAATTAAACCGACCTTGCTATAATGATATTTTCAATGGATTTTCCTTGATATCGTAAACTCTAGGACCTCGTTGCAACGATACCTCCATTTAACGATACATTTTCTTTCTCCCGAGGCATATTATAAAATCTAGGTTCCACTGTATTGCAATGCCTTTGCCATTTGAGGTACATCCTTATGCTAATAATACTATCTGATGATGTATTTAATTATTTATTTGTAATTAAAATAAAAAATAACATTTATGAATAGAATCATTTTATATGTGAATATAAAAAAATACTCTCAATCTACATTGCATTAAAATACTGTGTGAGCTGGTAAGTATTCAATTTAATAATAGTTAAATTAATCCATTTTGATAGGAAAAAAACTACTTTTGAATAAAATATGCTAATGCTATCATTGGGTTGTCATTTGTTTTTCTAGGTTTGATATAATCTGTATAGACTTTTATAAAAATATCCTTCCTAATAATTTTTGATATGATATTATTTCTCTACATAGGATAAGTCCTGTTTGTTTTGTAGTCCTGTGTGTAGCCTTGATGGCTGTCTCATAATGTTACTGAAAATAAACAAAGTGTATATAGTATTTACTTTTTGCATCTTTTCTACAGAAAGTCATTATTCTAATGCTGGGTTCAATTTAAAATCCCCAAAAAACTAAAAAGTTTATCCCTCCAAAAAAAAAACGAAAAAAATGAAAAAAACCCAAAAAGATAACAATAAAAATGAAACTTTTAAACGATAAAAAATCCCTTGAAAGTGGCAGTGACACCCTATGTAGACCCAGTGAAAGTGTCAGTGACACCCTGTGTAGACCCAGTGAAAGTGGCAGTGACACCCATGTAGACCCAGTGAAGTGTCAGTGACACCCTGTGTAGACCCAGTGACACCCTGTGTAGACCCAGTGACACCCTATGTAGACCCAGTAAAAGTGTCAGTGACACCCTGTGTAGACCCAGTAAAAGTGGCAGTGACACCCTGTGTAGACCCAGTGAAGTGGCAGTGACACCCTGTGTAGACCCAGTGAAAGTGGCAGTGACACCCTGTGTAGAACCAGTAAAAGTGTCAGTGACACCCTGTGTAGACCCAGTAAAAGTGGCAGTGACACCCTATGTAGACCCAGTAAAAGTGGCAGTGACACCCTATGTAGACCCAGTGAAGTGTCAGTGACACCCATGTAGACCCAGTGAAAGTGGCAGTGACACCCTGTGTAGACCCAGTGAAAGTGGCAGTGACACCCTGTGTAGACCCAGTGAAAGTGGCAGTGACACCCTGTGTAGACCCAGTGAAAGTGGCAGTGACACCCTGTGTAGACCCAGTGAAGTGGCAGTGACACCTTGTGTAGACCCAGTAAAAGTGTCAGTGACACCCTGTGTAGACCCAGTGAAAGTGTCAGTGACACCCTGTGTAGACCCAGTGAAAGTGGCAGTGACACCCTGTGTAGACCCAGTGACACCCTGTGTAGACCCAGTGACACCCTATGTAGACCCAGTAAAAGTGTCAGTGACACCCTGTGTAGACCCAGTAAAAGTGGCAGTGACACCCTGTGTAGACCCAGTGAAAGTGTCAGTGACACCCTGTGTAGACCCAGTGAAAGTGGCAGTGACACCCTATGTAGACCCAGTGAAAGTGTCAGTGACACCCTGTGTAGACCCAGTGAAAGTGGCAGTGACACCCTGTGTAGACCCAGTGAAAGTGGCAGTGACACCCATGTAGACCCAGTGAAGTGGCAGTGACACCCTGTGTAGACCCAGTGAAAGTGGCAGTGACACCCTGTGTAGACCCAGTGAAAGTGGCAGTGACACCCTGTGTAGACCCAGTGAAAGTGTCAGTGACACCCTGTGTAGACCCAGTAAAAGTGTCAGTGACACCCTATGTAGACCCAGTGAAAGTGGCAGTGACACCCTATGTAGACCCAGTGAAAGTGGCAGTGACACCCTGTGTAGACCCAGTGAAAGTGGCAGTGACACCCTGTGTAGACCCAGTAAAAGTGTCAGTGATACCCTGTGTAGACCCAGTGAAAGTGGCAGTGACACCCTGTGTAGACCCAGTAAAAGTGTCAGTGACACCCTGTGTAGACCCAGTGAAAGTGGCAGTGACACCCTGTGTAGACCCAGTGAAAGTGGCAGTGACACCCTGTGTAGACCCAGTGAAAGTGGCAGTGACACCCTGTGTAGACCCAGTAAAAGTGTCAGTGACACCCATGTAGACCCAGTGAAGTGTCAGTGACACCCTGTGTAGACCCAGTGACACCCTGTGTAGACCCAGTGACACCCTATGTAGACCCAGTAAAAGTGTCAGTGACACCCTGTGTAGACCCAGTGAAGTGGCAGTGACACCCTGTGTAGACCCAGTGACACCCTGTGTAGACCCAGTGACACCCTATGTAGACCCAGTAAAAGTGGCAGTGACACCCTGTGTAGACCCAGTGAAAGTGTCAGTGACACCCTGTGTAGACCCAGTGAAGTGGCAGTGACACCTTGTGTAGACCCAGTAAAAGTGTCAGTGACACCCTATGTAGACCCAGTGAAAGTGTCAGTGACACCCTGTGTAGACCCAGTGAAAGTGGCAGTGACACCCTGTGTAGACCCAGTAAAAGTGTCAGTGACACCCTGTGTAGACCCAGTGAAAGTGGCAGTGACACCCTGTGTAGACCCAGTAAAAGTGTCAGTGACACCCTGTGTAGACCCAGTAAAAGTGTCAGTGACACCCTGTGTAGACCCAGTGAAAGTGGCAGTGACACCCTGTGTAGACCCAGTGAAAGTGGCAGTGACACCCTGTGTAGACCCAGTAAAAGTGTCAGTGACACCCATGTAGACCCAGTGAAGTGTCAGTGACACCCTGTGTAGACCCAGTGACACCCTGTGTAGACCCAGTGACACCCTATGTAGACCCAGTAAAAGTGTCAGTGACACCCTGTGTAGACCCAGTAAAAGTGGCAGTGACACCCTGTGTAGACCCAGTGAAAGTGTCAGTGACACCCTGTGTAGACCCAGTGAAAGTGGCAGTGACACCCTATGTAGACCCAGTGAAAGTGTCAGTGACACCCTGTGTAGACCCAGTGAAAGTGGCAGTGACACCCATGTAGACCCAGTGAAAGTGTCAGTGACACCCTGTGTAGACCCAGTGAAAGTGGCAGTGACACCCTATGTAGACCCAGTGAAAGTGTCAGTGACACCCTGTGTAGACCCAGTGAAAGTGGCAGTGACACCCTGTGTAGACCCAGTGAAAGTGGCAGTGACACCCTGTGTAGACCCAGTAAAAGTGGCAGTGACACCCTGTGTAGACCCAGTGAAAGTGGCAGTGACACCCTGTGTAGACCCAGTGAAAGTGGCAGTGACACCCTGTGTAGACCCAGTGAAAGTGTCAGTGACACCCTGTGTAGACCCAGTGACTGAATATTTGTATACTCACAGCTGTGTGATTTTCGCTTCATGTTTTTCTAAAAAAAATGAAAATTCAATAAGAACAAAATGACTATAAAATTACTATAATATATATTACTATATACATGGCAGGACCTTCTTAAGAATGCACGCTCTGATTGGTCCTCTATCTTGGAATAATGGACAGTTAAAACATCTCAATGATCAAATGCTGTAAAAAAAGGTTGTGTTAATAGAATTACGCTTGTCTATAAAATAATGTTGGTCAAATGTAATGCAATGCAATAATGCAATGTAATACAATAATAAGATTAAATGGACAATTATTTTTTAAGTATGCATCCCCGCTAACTTTCCAGATCTGGGAGTACAGTAGCATATTTTTATTTTCAACCCCAAGCATTCAATGAGCAGCAAACTTTCAGAAAAAAAAAGAATATTTGCCAGGCATCAAGCAACTGGGATTATTTGGTGAAACATATTTCCGAATTATTTACAAGACAAGAAGTTTGATGAGCATTCTCAGAGCATTTGTCTTATTTTTGAAAACAAGCATTTGAGCAAGATTGTCTGACTTTTTCGGAGCATTTGTAAAAGCGTTGCAAGCATTTTTTTGAATTTTCAAAGCACCATTTATTGGATACCCTCCCTCACAGGTGTTTTTAGACAGGTGAAACTAGATAACCCTTGACAGGACTCTCAATTTTGAAAATAGATTCACAAATTTCAGAGGAGCCTCCCAATTTAAGACCTGGCAGTTCAACTAATTTTCGTTTTTTTTAAAATGTGATTTAGATATTTACCAGCTTCCACTTCAAGAGAGACACCCAGTCCTCCATGTCCTTTTTGCTGTCTGCATATATATAATATGTTCTTTCTGGAAAACACACTCTGAAAAATATATGGTACAGGTAGCAAAATATTATTATATCATATATTATTAAATGAATTATTTATATTTATTAATATTATTAAGTGAATTTGCAAATTATCAAGGAATATGCTGGGAATGGTCTTAGAAGGAACAAGGATTTTATAATTTGCTGTAAGGAACAAAACTATGAAGTACAAACTGAACTCCTCCCTAGGCAGCCAAAAGGTTGGTCATTTCTTAATCTTCAAATACCATGTTTTTTAAAATGATACCTATAGACTGTGCACAAAAACCTTTCCCCCCCCCACCCCCCTTAGTCAATCCTGGGTAAGCGGCTGTAAGTCTGATTAGAGATAAATACACTATCCACGCTTTATTAAATACTCACTAATTGTGTGTAGATTATACGATTTGCTTTACACGATTCCTAATACATTGTCCATCATGATAAAAAAAGTCTCAATTTGAGACATGCTACTAAAAATGCCACGACAGAAGTGAATTCAGAATTTTATAAAGGAGACGGATTAGAGGGTCCAGAAAAAATGCTGATACTTTATTTGTTATTTACAGTAAGGACATGACCTTTTTTACCCAAAAAGGTGAGTGAAAAAACCCCTAATTAACTCCTCTTGTACCCTCCCCTGCACAGCAGGATGTGGACAACAATGCCGGTATCTCTTGAATAATCTGCCATCTTACCGGAAGGCATTAGGTTTCTCACAATTGTTGTCAGCTTCAACCTCAAATGCAAGTCTCAAATCCAGTTCTTTCAAAGGCTTTGTGTCCTGGGAACACAACATGTAATATCAGTCATGCAAGCTAAAGTTATTTATACATTACATCCTTGAGACACAAACAAATAAAAGCAAGGTTAACAATTCCTGTTATTATAAAGACAAAATAAAACAAAGCTGAATGCCACCAGAAACTATCAATTTCCCTACATTTACAGAAATATGTTATTTTTGGATGGTGTAGAAGCTGCAAGTAGTGTCAGTCATTTGATCATTTTATTTTTATATTATTATTTTTTTTTTTGGGGGGGGGGGGGGCAGTGACCTAGCTGCTATGTTTTTTTTAGTGGGGGGCTCACTTCCTTTGTCTTCTCTCTGCTAAAACCACTGGTCATTCGGGTCAGGGCTTTTGGAATTACGCGGAAAAAAACTCAAAATTACGCGGGATTCTTGGCTAAATTACGCGGAAAATCAATCATTACGCGCTAAATTACGCGGGATTTTGCAATACATTTTTCTTTAAAAATCAAAATTTTGCGGCATTCTTTACTGAATTACGCGCTAAATTACACGGAATATCAACTGTTACGCCCAAACAACATTTTGTACCGAAGGAAAACACGAAATAAGTTGAAAAGGTTAATTTTTTGCGTGAAAATATCTTAGGCGAGTTTTCATTGGCTCCTAGCCACCAGCCAATTAAAAAAAGTATTTTAATATTAGTCCTAGGCCTTCGCGGTTTAGCAAAGAACGCCTAGTCATTTTATTTGTTTTCGGAAATTCAGTTCGAAATATTGCACTCTTACGAAGAATATCTCTCTTTTTTCACGAGAAATAGAGGTAACAACCCTAAAAGAACACATCAGCTGTGCAATTAAATGTTTTGTCTTCCAAAATATAGCCAAATTACGCGGGATTACGCGGAAACTTGTGGATTACTCGGAAAAAGCCAAATTACGCGCTTCCGCACAAGCGCGTAATTCCAGAAGCCCTGTCGAGTAAACTTGCATTTGTTCACTTACCCCTCTTTGATTGAAGTAAAACATCATGTGTTTTTTAGTGACAAACCATCTACGCTTCCAGTTCTGCAGTAACAAAAAGTTAGCTTTTGTTAAAATTGATCAAATTAATTGCAGCGGATAACAGTATATAATAATAAATAATACTTTATGAAGTGCTCCTTGTTTTGTAAGGAATCCCTCTTTTGATGCAACCTAAACACAAAAATTCACAACTCAGCTTCTGTGAAGGTTACACTGAATATATTCAAAAAGGATGTTATATGATTTATCTGCTGCCTTAATATTGACTCACAGAAAGTGTATTTTCCCAATCATTGTTGCAATTTTGAGCACCCCCAAATGAAGTTCCATGAACTGCATGAAGGGTGACATCTGTGTAGAAGGAAGGCTCGGCTATCTTGTTAAAGTATGGGAACCTCAGGGTTACGGGAGGACCTGATATAAAGATTCAAGATTTTATTTCATTTGTAAATGTTTCTTTTTACTGAAATACTGTTGCACCATTGGAAAAACACTTACCGCACTCCCCACCAAGGACAGGGATGTTTCTAAAGTGCTCCATCAGCTCTGCAATATTAGCAAAGTCCCCTATTCCAAACTTGTATCCCCCTTTACCATCCGGTATTAGGGGGAAGTGCTTAACTGAATCCATGCTCCTAGTAAAATAAAATAAAAAAAAATACACACATATTTTAAAAAAAACTATGTCGTTGCAAATGGAAAAAGACAGTTCCAAGAATTAAAGGTGCTATAAGTACTGTAAATGTTCACAACCTCAGTCTAATGATGAGGGCAGATTGGTACGATTGGCAGTATATATCAAATCTCTAATACATGGTTTTAACAATAATTATCATAATAAGGGAGTGTTCATTAAATACATCGAGGGGGGAGAGGGAAGATTTTTACTCAAGACACCTTTATATTTTCTGCCCCCCCCCCCTTTCATTGTAAAAAAATTCAGTGCTCCCCCTTTCAGAACCCCCAAATTTTCAAGCCCCTCCCCCTTTGTATGATGTGAACCACACCCCAAAATCTTGGGTTGCTAGTGAGATTAAGTTTATAGATGAACACATGCAATCAATACATGTCACTGAAAAAAATCTTATTTCAATTCATTCTGCAATTTATTCAACACAAACAAATAAGTGCTAGATTCAACCGCTACAGAGTTGCAATTGAAGAAGAGAAGAGAGTGGCCAAAAGAAAAAAGGAGCAAAGAAAGAAGAAAGTCAGAAGAAGGAAAAATGCTGCCATGAAGCTTGCGAATAAACTTGTTTCCAAACTCTATAACACAGATTTTACGAATCGCGTCATGTCAGGAGAGGCTGAAGAAAAGGTCAGCACCCGTAGACTCGGGAAAGCTAAACTGCTACCAAGGTTTTTCCTAAAGACGATCAAGTATCTAATCGAGGTTGGTGTATTTGATGATGAAGATGAAGCTCAAAGGCTCATGGATGTGCTCTCAGTCAGAAAGGCATCGAACTCATCCCCCCCCCCCCCTCAAAAGTCAAATGGTCTGTCTCTAAGGACATCTGTGAAGGAATATGCATTTAATGTATATATTTGTTTTTGTTAAGAATATTTTTTCTGTAAAAAATGGATAAGGTCCAATGTAAAAAAAAATTGTGGGCATATTGTTTTGGGGATTTGCATGCTCCACCACTGTTTATTTATTACCAAGTTTATTTCAATTTGTTCCTGTTTTTCTGATAATAAACTGTATCGGTAAATCCAACTGTTATTTACTGGAAGTCTCTATATTATGGTTTATAAAGACAGTTATAAAGAAGTATTGAATACATTTGTCAATAGGCTTACTTAATCTGTATTTTTGCAACAAACTAGATCATATCAGTAAAATATTAAAGCCCCCCCCTATAGAGAACCATTTTTTTTCGGAGCCCCCCCTTTTGGTGGTTAAAAATTTTCGGAGCCACCCCCAAATATCTTCCCTCCCCCCTCTGTGTATTTAATGAACACTCCCTAAGTTCTGAATATTTACAATTTATTTAAAAATGTAAACTGATCTCAATCACACACTGCCTAAACAAGGGTGGGTGTGGCCGGTTAATTGCTGCTTGTTAAATCTGAGCCTCCAGCATAGATGCCGAATAAAAGGAAGCGTACCGTATACACAGGCTTTACATATAATATTTAGCTAAACATTAACTACCTATTTATCTAACACATACTTATTAAACATATCTTTAAACATGACATGGCAAATAAACTAGCCATAAATTAGTGGTCTTGACTAAAATGGACTCGTCAGTTAATGGAAAGCATCCAGGAGGCCATGAGGGGGAAGCATAACTACTTGTTCTACTCTCACCTTGCAGACACAGTATACATGTCATGCGTCTGGCTTGACCTAAGCAAGTAGTTTCCTTCAACACCATTTGTCATCAACAACACTTCAGACGCATTTCTTGTCAAGCTTGGATGATACCAACTTTGAAGGCAAAAGTCATCACCAAATTGCGGCGAAAAGCAAAAGTGAGCTTAAAAGGGGGTTATGATGCTATTGGAAGATGCAAAAATTTTTAAATAATGGGAAGGAGTCTTCTTGAAAACAGAGCGGGAGTTGGGGGGAAGGGTGGACGGGGGTGATTATCATTATCTTTAAAGGATAAGAATCGCTGTTGACCACACCTAAAGCGCTAAGCCTTGATAAAAAACTGCTGACCAAAATACTATCATCAGCTCTCATTCATGCAAACGGTGACAACTCTCATGTTACATTAACATGTTCAAAGTGAATGAGAGTCGAAAAGAGTGTGAGTGACCTGTCAAACAGTCATAAGAGTTGGATCTCTCATCAACTCCCATTTCCATTTGATCGAGGCTTTAAGGGTTATAAATGATTTTGCCGAGGATCACCCCCGTCTGACTTTATGGGAGTCCCCCCGAAGGTAAGTATAAAATAAGGCTGGGAAGGGAATCACATTATTGTCCCAAACAACAATAGTCTAATAATCTTCCATCCCTACATTTAATGCTTATTCCCTCGACGTATCGAATAAAAATGCGCTGTTAACCAGGAATTTAGCAGGTTTCCATGCACCCTCGAGTATTCACAGAAGCGTGCTTGATGGCTTGATGGCCCCTTGGGACAAAACAACAACAATCTTTTATGCAAGTATACTTACGGAATGTCTTCAACCTTGGTAATCTCGATATTTTTTCTGAGTTTCTCGATAAGATTGGTCATTTCAATACTGTCATGACTCCTCTGGTGACAGCATAACAGGACCACTGCAGTAATCAGGTAATGCTAGCAAATCACTAAGGATATCAACGCTTTTTGTGGATCTCTTTGTGAAGTTTGCACTTGAACTTGGCTCGCTACAGCTTGGCGAACAAACCCGAGTATGCACGACCATGTGACGGAAAAGCAACGAGTAAGGTCCGAATTTTTAAAATAGAGCTGAAATAGATTAAATAAATTTTTATTGCGCCTGTTTATCCGTACATAGTAAAGCTATACAGAAAAAAATAGAGATCTGAATCTTTTTTAACAAAACTTTGTTGAAAAGTTTTAAAAGAACTTCTAGCTTGCGAACATTATGGTCAGCGGAATTATCGCGGAGTATGCGCCTTGAGTTGTTGGCGCCCGAATTTGAGTTCGGTTTCAAAAAATCGAAGAATTAGTTTCTTGCCAAAAACGATTTTTTTTATTATAGTTACCTACGGGATTCTTCTTAGTTAATGGATTATGGTCTGTGAGGAACCAATAAGGGTGAGTTGATTTAGAACATTTTTAAATTTTGTTTTGCCCTTCATAATTTCACGTCCGTGTCAAAATCAAATCGTATGCCGTTTCCCGTGATTCGAGATTATTTCAGGCGGGCCTATCTGTTTTGTAAAGCAATTCCTTAGAAAAGCCGATTATTATTTTGGCCCTCCATGCTTACTTTCTTAACTGCATGGCTTTTTCATGTTATTGTTATTATGTTTCTGAATGGCTTTTTCATGTTATTGGGAGCAGTATGTTGGTTGTTGTCTAAAATCTGTCGTGTCTTTTTCGAGTTTATACGATATTAAGCTTAAGTTACGTATTTCAGTACTTATCCCCTAACCGTGTTTTATACTGTTTCATGTACAGTGAGATATATTTACTGACACTGACAGCCCTATCCAAAGAGCATAGTTTAAACCATTACTTTCCCCCCTTGACTCATATCTTCTTATCAGACCGCAGAGATCTTAGTATGTGTGCATGCATTTGTACCCTTGTGCATTGTATTGAAAAAAAATTGGCGCAACTGTAAGATATTTGTACCCTACATGAAGACAGTGGAACCTAGATATTACGATACTGGATTTTACGATAACCTTGATTTTAGATGTTGTTTCTTTCTCCTGGCGTAAATACAGTGAAATGTATAAGAAACTACCTCGATTTTATAATTTTGAAGACAACGATATTCTCGATTTTAGGGAAAGTTCATTTATTATCCAGAGTCCAGAGAGGGGGGGGGGGGGCTTGAGAAATTTCCGAGGGCTAAAGTGGGGGTGTTGAAAGTATATGGATTTAAAAAAAGGTTGGGTAACTGATTTCTTTGGGTGTTGTCTCATCTTTATAATTTGACCAAGTGTCAAATCAGGCTCCTTGATCCAACAAGTCTTGGTTTGGGATCAGTTTAATATTTGGCATGCACAATCTAGAAGTCCAGGATACATATTAAGCCACGTTTTATCTATGCAATGCAAACCTGTATACACCCTATATAAATTTTTTTTTCATGGTTTTCGCTATATGATATTTATAAAGTGCGTATGTCCCATATAAAATTATCAACATAACAGTCTGATGATTTAAGCACTCATTCTTCCTCATCAACACCCTCACTAATGTCAGATTTGCTGTCTTCCTCTCTTTCTTTCTTTTCTTTCCCATGCTTCGCTTTTCTCCCAAGGAGAAAAATGAAAAGCCTCTTTGCTTCCTTTGCGCCATATATAGCATCAACCTTTATCAGGTTGACAACCTGGATTTAGTTGCATCTTTGATAAATTGAGTGGCTTCACTTTTTCTGAATTAGAATTTTCAGCGAATTCTTTCCCCTCCACTTTCTGACTAGATTGCAGTTAATCTTTTGCTCGCGTCCCTTTGACATTGTTGTTTTCGTTCCTTCCTTTGCTCCTTTCTTCAGTTTTCTGAAGGGGGGATATGGGGAAGGCATGGAAAACTTTGTTCCTTCTGAAGGGGAGCCAACTAATTTTATCCCTTAATTTTTTCAAAATCCTCACGCCCCCCACCCCCCTCGGGATAATAAGTAAACTTTACCTTATGATAAAAATCTGTTCTCCGGAGCATAATTTTAACCTCGATACAACAATATTACAGATTCTGTCTATCAGAAAGATTTAGGCAGTTAGAGTAGATGCACCCAGATATGATGGTAAATCAACAGAAAAACACAACCTTTTAAAAGCCTTTATTGATAGCCAGTTCAGAGTTCATTCCTCAAAATCCACAGCAGCCACAAACACAGGGAGGTGCGCAGGGTGCATGTGCCCCCCCCCCCTTGGCGGCTCAAAAGTGGGTCATTTCATATCAAGGAATCTTCATATAGGATGTTTTTCCACGATACCTATGACTGTGCACCCCATCCCCCCTTCCCCCTCTGCCAATCCTGGGTAAGCACTTCACAGAAAGGATCACTTAAACATTACAATAAGCTTAGCAGCTGGCAGGTTCCTATAATGTTAAGTTTGATATACAATCAATGTTCTATTTTTCTGTCTTTTAGGCATCCATTTGGCATGCGCTTCACCATTATGCATATTCAGATGCAGTATTTCTAGCAGAGAGGTTATTTGCCGAAGGTATGATATCTCATTCTCTAGCCATCTGCCTCAAACATGAGAAGTGAGATAATTAAAGTTGAATTGAATCAGCCTTCAAAAACATGTACTAGTCGTAAATAAAACCAAGCTTGTACATTTGACAGAAAAAGATGTAATTTAACCTGTCATATGTAGCTCTGATTTGAATATGAATAGACATCTAGCAAGACTGAATACCACACTTGACTAAGCTGCTAGAGAAGTTCATTATTTCTATACATTAATTTATTTGGTGGGTTGTAGACATTCTTCATATTTCCGGCATTGTTTTTGAATTTCAGTGGGCTCAGATGATGCTCTACATTTGCTTGCATCTTGCTACTACCAAGCAGGGCAGATCAAGAGAGCCTACTCTCTTCTTCAGACAAATGGATGCCCCACACCTTTATGTCGCATTCTGTTTGCTAAGTGCTGCATGTTACTAGACAAGTAAGTGCCTCTGTTGCTATGTGATCCTGTGAGCTTTACTGTATAAGTCTGGGGGATTGCTGTGTCCAATGCTTCACTTGTAGCAATGAGGCATAGATATTATAAAGCAAGGGTGACCTACCAAGTGTAAGTATCTAGACGTCTCAATTCAATTGAGTTTGTAAAAATGCAAAATATGCCAATCTTTTGCTCCTGTTCCTTATCAGAGTCATTTAGACAAATATTGCAAAGATGACTGAAGTGTAGAAAATGAAAAGAAAAAAATGTTTTTATTATTTTTTGCATTTGCCTTTTCTCTCTTCATCTTTAACATTACATGAAACGAAGTCATTTTATAGGACCAGAAGCACTTTTTTGCTCAAAAGTTATATGTGTATACACTAAGTGACTCCAACAGTTGTTATAAGCTTGCACAGTATTTCATTTAGAGATGTTGTGTATGGAGATGTGACATTTTTAGACTGCTCTAGAAATTCACAATAAACAACCCCAAGTAAGCCTCTGTGAACTAGGCTCTTTTTGAAGCCTCTTGCTTGAGAGAGGGAATCTGGTATAAATCAAATAAGAAATGAACTCATTATGAAGCACAAATTTGCACAGACTTGCTGAGGGAGAGATGGTGCTGGCAGGAGGATGTCTGTTTACTAATGGCAAACCAATAGAAACCATAGCAGCAGAGTTTGGTACCTCCGCAGGGTATGCCCTGTCAATCCTTGGACAAATATGCAGGTAATGTATATAACTATCAGCGTTCTCATGTGGTGCAGATCTATATCTAATGTATAATGTAACTGACATGCAACCCTCATAAATTTAATTTTTGTATTTTATATTTGTGAACGCAAGGCTTAAAGATTGGCCACTTAAGGGTTTTTTAATTCAATTCATTAAGGGATGGTTCCTCAAATATGCAGAAATGTCTGGTGTGCTTTACAGATGATTATGTTAAGTGTTATAATAAATGTAGGACAAGTAATATACATTCATGTGTCTATTTTACTAGGAAATCTGATCAAAGCAAGCGAGCAGCTGAATGCTTCAAGAGCAGTTTACGACACAATCCATTCCTATGGACCTCATTTGAAGCACTCTGCAATTTGGGTAAAGCTAGTTGAAAAGTCCTTTTTCCTCAATTTTTATTTATCTATTGATTTATGGGGAAAGAACACTACAGTATACCTTTTTTTTTTCTTGTTGCAAAGGTGAAAAACCTGATGAGATGGAATACTTTAAGTCTTCTTCTTGCACAAAGATATTGTCTTCACTTATGCAACGGGAAACCATGACAACAGGCATTGCAACAAGCACCATGGCAACGAACCCAGCAGCAGACAGTCAGCAGCAGCCAATAAAGTGCATGGCTGAAAATCTAGACCCCTCCAGCAATAATACGCCACTACCTATCGGGAATTTTTCATTTGACCAAGCTGGAAATAATACTCCAGGAAGTGACAGTGGTTTTCTCATACCTCCCACCCCTATGAGTCTCATTAGTGAAAACAGAGTGAGAGCCCGTGTAGGGAGGAATTTGCTTGGAGCTACACAGACTTCAAGTCCATTATCGCCCAGGTAATGAAAGTGCCAGTGTAATGTTTGCATAAGGAGTCTTACTGCACACTGTTTATTTTGAATTGACTGCATTAAGTCTTTCAAGTATTTTCAAATATTCTGAGCAGTTACCTATATGGCCAATACAAAGAAATAACCAGATTACAAGGTGAACTTTACTACTTTTTTATTTTAGCAAAAAATGTTCGCATTATAATTTTTTTGCATTTGCTGTTTTTTTCTTCATCTATAACGTTACATATCACCAAGGCATTTTATAGGACCAGAAGCATGACATACTTTTTTTTCTCAAAAGCTATATGTGTATAATTAAGCAATACACCAAAAACTGGAAATCGACTCTGCCAAATTTTCGTCTTTAATAAGACTTCTTCAGGGAAGACTAAGTCTGAGTCTGAGATCGCGACAGTTTGGGCTTTTTGATTCTATTTGTATAATTAAGCATTATAGCTAAAGACAGTTGCAAGGGCCAGTGACGCCAACAGTTCTTTCAAGCTTGCACAGTATTTTATTAAAAGATGTTGTATATGTACTGTAGATGTGACATTTCTAGACTGGTCTAAGTCTAGAAATTTACATACAATAAGCAACCCCAATTAAGCCTGAGCTAGGCTCTTTCTGAAGCCTCTTGCTTGAGAGAGGGAATCCATAATATATCAAATTTGCGAAAACTCATTATGAAGCACAATTTCCAGATTTGCTGAGGGAGAGATGGTACTTGTATATTTTAGCAACTCCCTCCTAAGAAAAGGTTTGCTGCTTTCGAAAATACCAAGGAATTTTTCTTTTCTTTCTATTTCACCAGTTTTGGGATTTTGCCCTGCGACACTCCTGTTGACCAGAACACTGTGCCCTTCATCACACCGTCACCAGCTGTGCTGGGTGGAACTGATATGCATTCAGGCAATACTCCAAAGGCTCCTTTGAAAAAGGTTAGTGCGGGTGGGATGAATAGAGGACTTGCGCTAAGAGATCACGAGACCTTTTTCGGTGGCAATTCAAAACAAAATGATCATACCAAAGATCAGAAATGACTGCAGCTATTATGCCAGAGAACAACGAAAAAATAAAATCTTTAAATGAAACTAAACCTTTTCTGAAAAAAAGAGTTCTGTTTTTTTCGTATGCTCTGAATAAGTTGCTTTTTGTTTCTGTTATTTTGTTGCTAAAAGTCTGAAAGCGCACTTGTTTGCCACACAAACAGTCACGTGGTATCTTAACGCAAGTCCACTATTGAGGATCACTTAGCACTAATGATTAGATTGGTTTATGGCAGTTGTCTAAAAAAATTATCAAAATCTGCAATGAGTGCTTGTTTACCTTAGTGTTAACAATAAGTTCTCCTTCTCGTGTTTAGGGTGTTAGAAGGAGTGACACAACATCCACAAGGTCTACAGTGGTATCGACTGTCCACACCACCTCGGCACCCTCCCAGATACTGACCAGAGCATCGCCCTCTCACCCCAGTGTCAGTCAGTCTCTTTTTCCATCATCCACCACCAACAAAACAGTGCGCCGCAGTACCCGCCTCTTCACCATGTCTTCAAACTCAAGCGGAGAAAACAGAGTCCCCGTGAGCATTTGTTTTTTAACAGCTTTGGCAGTCTTAGGGACGTAAACAAACATCTACTTTATCTTTGTAGGAAATCAAGAAGTCTAGAAGTAACAGGACAAGCACAGTAAGAAAGGTAGTGTCAGTTGAATCTTTTCTTCATGCCCTCCATACTATACTGTAACTGGTGTCTCTTGCTGTCTAAACTCAGACTCGGCGACAGTCTAGCAGGAGTACCACCCCTCAAGACTTAGAAAAGTCAAGTGACTTGATTGGTGACTCCATCAACCAGAATGGGGACAAACCAACCAGGACATCCATAACACAAGATAGTTTAGGTGAGTTTGATGTAAGATTTTTATTGAGTACCTCTCTAATAGCAGAATGGTTCAAACGGATGCTTAAAGTGATTCTGAGGAAGGCCATCTTGTGGCCTCTTTGTGTAAGGTCATTCATCATAATTTCCCCATTTAATGCTGTTCGTTTTAATGGCTTGGGTTATTCAAGTTCTTGAGGATCCATTTATATACCATTACATATTAATTATATAACCTTATGAGTGATGGTGTTTCAGATGGTCTGATGGCGTTGCTGAGGCATATAGGCCAAGCCTATCGCCAGCTATGTGGCTATGAGTCAAGGGAGGCACTTCTGTTATTTTCAACCCTTCCAACCCACCACTACAATACAACTTGGGTATTGAGTCAAGTTGGGCGGGCTCACTTTGAGCTAGCAGAATACCAACTGGTAAGCGCTTACAGCATACCACAGTATACTGTACAGTACTGTCAAGAATGTTAATTACAGTAGAACCTAGAATTAACGATATGCCAGGTATGGCGTTGGGATGATCTACTACAAGTAAATCTATCATAAAGCCAAGGTATCATTACAAGGAGGTCCTTGATTTTGCAATATAAAGGAAAATCCATCGAAAATATTGTTGTAGTGAGGTTGGGTTAATTATCAACTTATTATCAATAATTATATTGTTATCAACTTATTATCAATAATTATATTGTTACTGCACTCTGTATTAGTCTTTTCAGTTACTCTATGTAAGAATGTAATCTGTATTTAACAAAATCTGTCAAATGGATTAACTGTTTTCTACGTGTCTGGTTTCTTGCATTTTTCTCATGTTGATAGACAGAATCAGTAATGTTGTATTGAGGTCAAAATTACACTACAGGAGACCAGATTTGTATTGTGAAATCAAGAATATGGTTTTATCCAATATCATTAGATTGAGGTAATTACATTTCTGTGTATTTCTGCCGGGAGAAAGGAACACCATTCGTAAAATCGCTGTTAAAAAATCCAGTATCGTAAAATCGAGGTTCCACTGTAATAATGTGGGGTCTAACATACAGTAATATGCCCTCATTCCAGCAATGCTCTTGCCAACACTTTATGTTATGTACCACTTTGTGCAAACACGTTATTCTCTTTTTAGGCTGAGAAGGTATTTTCACAAGTCCAGCACTTGGACCCCAGCCGTCTTGAAGGTAAGACACAAAGACAAAAATTATTTGGTTTGGTTTTAATGCTTCCCTTCTAATGAGTTGCATTGTGCAGTCAGTTCTGCGCGCAAATGCGCTCTATGTTTGCTAAAAAATTACGTCATTAGCACATATATGTAAGTAAAATACACATGCTTTGCTTAGAAATTGAAGAAAATAATGAAGGTTTTTTTTTAGATTTTGCACTAGAACCGTTCTGCGTTTTTTATTTCAAAATGTTGTTCATACAACCATTTTACAAAAGGCTATAAAACTTATAACTAGTTTGAGAAATTCATTAGAAACAGCTTTGAGGATGGCCAATTGCCCCAAGCTAGCTCTAATGTAGTTAGTCACACTATTTATCAATATTGTGTTGCACATTGAATGAGTTAGAGTGGTTTTAAAAACCCAGTGAAATACTTTTTGATTTATTTAGTACTAATACACTGTAATGTCTTTGTTCTCTTTGTTCTGGCTTGACTATTACACTTTAACAATTATATTTTGTTGCACAGGATTTTGAAAACCACTCTAAACAGGCTACAATAGATTTACTTTGTACTAGCAACAAGCCAGTTAAAATATTAACCTATGTGTCCCGTAATGATTGTGAAAATACAATTCTCATCTTGTCTGGTTGTTCAAAAGGCATGGAGATTTACTCCACTATTCTATGGCATCTTCAGAAGGAAGTTGAACTCTCATCTTTAGCTCATCACCTGGTTGAAGTGGACAGGTCATCTCCAGAGGTAAAGCTCCATCTGCTTTCTGTCCTTAAAGTCCTTAAAACCTTTCACTTATATCAATCTAGCCAAAACAAAGCATAGATAAACTTTCAAATTCTGAAAAGGGAATTGAATTTGATTGAAATTTTAATTTTCTACAGACTTTTGAAAATTTTCCTGGCAGCACGAAAGGAGATTGAATCGAATGAATAATTCCAAGTTTTGGCGGGAAAATCTGAAACAACGTATTTTCCTTAAATCCGTTACAATTCAGAGACAGCAATACCACAAAATATTGGCGAAGTGTTTTCTATTGCAATGCTGCCCACAATGAAGCGAAGAATAATTTAAAAGTCGAGAATTGTATGCGATAAAAAAGATATCGTTTAATTGTAGGTTTCAAAAACAGCGCGAGCTCGTGAGAATGTAGTCATTCTTGATTGCGAATGCAGCGCGCGCACAAAATGCAAAAACAATTCAAAGACTAATCAATATCTGCTAAATTTTGCAGATTTGTTTCCTGAAGTTAAATAGTCATTTGACTACCAGGTTGAGATATAAAGATCACGGTAAAAGTTGTAACCACACAACGTTCTTCAGCAATAACTAAGAAGACATGAAGATGGGAACCGGTTTAGCGCGTGCATATTTTTTCTCATGTAATTTGGTTGACATCCTCATCTACGTCACAAATGACTGGACCAGGGCCTTCCAGTTCACATTCACGGTTGACCAAAATACCTCAATATTACAGATTTGAGTTATTCGCACGAACGCGTGTATTATAGGGTCCATACAAACCACATACCATTTGGAAAATGAAAATATAAAGAATTGACAAAGTCTATTTTGAAAGGTTATATGGACTTTAAGTGCTAAATATTAATGTTATATTATACTGGTGCTAAATATTATATGTTATATTATACTGGTCCTAAATATTATATGTTATATTATATAACATACTGGTGCTAAATATTATATGTTATATTATATAACATATAATATTTAGCACCAGTATAATATAGCATATAATATTTCGGTATAATATAATATTATTATTAATAAATATATTATAATAATATTGTGCTAAATATTATATGTTTATTATACTGGTGATAAATATTATATGTTATATTTAACGATTGCTAATTTTTTTTATTTTTATATTATTCTAGTGCTAAATATTATATGTTAGTATATAAAACTCGGGAACCTCGCTAGAACAAGCGATTTGATTGGTTGAGTAACTCGGAATAAAATGCAATATACACCTCCTAGGAGGTGGATATTTTCCTGTGCCCCGAAATAAAGCAAAATGGCGGGTGTAACAGCTGATTTGCAAGTGTTTCCAAAAAAAATTGCTCTAAAGCTCGTTTTATATACTAAAACAATTATACCTTCCCATTTCAGTGGATAGTGGCTTTAAAAATATCTACCTCAAGCCTTCCCCAGCTTCCACCTCAATGGAAATGGAATAATTGTTAATTATATTATTCTGGTGCTAAATATTTTATGTTATATCTGGTGATAAATATTATTTTATTTTATACTCAGGTACAAAATATTATATTTAATTTATTTTACTGTCGCTAAATATTCTGTTGCAGCTTGTGAAAGAAGCATTGCCTATTTCTAATAAACTGAACATGTTATATTATATGCGAATATCAAAGGTGCAAGTGGTTAAGTTATATACATGGTGATACAAATTAAAATTTTTGACGTTCCTACCTAACCAACCCACTTTCTAAATTTCTTGCCAGATATTTCCAGTTTTTTTCAAACCATTACTTTTTTATTTTGATATAACAAGTCCCGCTCACTATAAATTTCTCATCAACTTTCAGGCCTGGTGTGCTACTGGGAACTGCTTCAGTCTCCAGAAAGAACATGACACAGCCATCAAGTTCTTCCAACGTGCTGTGCAAGTCGACCAAGCCTGTACCTATGCCTACACACTCTTAGGTCATGAGTACGTTCTGACGGAGGAGCTGGATCGGGCCATGTCCTGCTACAGGATGGCAATTAGGAGTGACCCCAGACACTATAATGCATGGTAAGTGGTAACACAACTTTAAATGGTTTGCATGGATTGTTCAAAGTTCGATCAAAGGACATAAACAAGCCACCAAGAAACATTGCAAATAAGATGTCACTCGGTAACTCAAACACAATTAAAATCAACAGACTCTTTCTGTGTCGCAGGTATGGTGTTGGGATGATCTACTACAAGCAGGAGAAGTTTAATCTGGCTGAAGTACACTTCAGAAAGGCATTGTCTATAAACCCGTCAAGCTCTGTTCTTTATTGCCATGTAGGAGTGGTGAGTGTTAATAGTGAACCAAAAAAGTTTAATTCTTGCTTCAAGGGTGCAGCCAGGGGGCCAAAAAAATTGTAAATGTATGGTACGCAATTTAAATTACACGAAAAAACGTCTTATGGATGGCCTTTTGGGCACCCTTCTATTAGAAATACCGTATACGCTTCTGTGCTCTGAATGGGAACAGTACTAAATATTCTTCCTATCCTATCCTTATCGTTGTTTGTTCAGCCGTGAGACATTTTTTGTTTGTCTGTGTTTGTTTTTGTTTCCTTGTTTGATTGTTTAAGTTTGCACGGCTGGTGACAATTGTCGATCATGCAGGTCCAGCATGCAATGCGTAAGTCTGAGGCAGCCCTCGCCACCATCAACAAGGCGATGCTTATCGACCCCAAGAACCCACTGTGCAAGTTCCACCGTGCATCAATATTGTTTTCTATCGACAAGTACCAGGTTAGTAACCCCCGCCACTATCATCCAATTAGCAAGAGAAAAATATACCCTATGAAGACTGTTTTATGTTCTATTCGTATCGCTTACTACAGTAGATAATTTTTTTTCTGTAGTTAGGTTTTATTTCCAACCCCACATTCATGTCTATTGTTTTCCCCAGGAGGCCTTGCATGAGCTCGAAGACCTTAAGAAGATCGTACCGAGGGAGGCTTTGGTCTATTTCCTTATTGGAAAGGTAGGGTAGTCTTGTGAAAAAGGTTGTAAATATTTCTTAGATATTTAATACTATTAAATATAGATGGTGTAGGTAGCAAGCTCGGCCATAGAAAATTGTATCTGGAAAGTCTCCGCATGTCTTCTGTACCGATTTTCTTCATTCTTTAGTGACACCAATGTTTGTATGTTTGTGTATATTGCCGTCACTCAGGAAAACAACTCTACACCCCCCTCCCCCCCTCTTCCTGAAATCAAGTTCAAAGTGTTGCCATGGCGACTTCTGGTGGCTTCCACTGACTCGACCTTGTTTCTATCAGGTCTATAAGAAGCTCGGTCAGGCTCACCTAGCACAGATGAACTTCTCTTGGGCCATAGACCTCGACCCGAAAGGGGCCAACAACCAAATCAAAGACGCCATCGACAAACGCTATCTCCCAGATGATGACGATAGCACTGCTGGGTTGGGTGGGCCTGGGGACGAGTCTGCCATGGACCAATCAACGGGCAATGATCTTTCTGATAATGAGCCAATGGGGTTCGAACTTGATTCTGGTAGCAATTCAAGCATGGTCTTATTCTAGTTTGCTGGGACCGTTTTATTTTGTAGTCAAACAGATTTTCACCTGTCACGTTATAGCTCAGAATTTGCGCCGGACGCCGTTTCATGTTATGCTTTCACACAGAAAGCAGCAAATATGAATTTCCCGCAGATTGCAGCGAATATAAATCAATGCCCCTTATTTTTCCTTCGTGCTTGAAGTCCTAGCGAGCAGGCTAGGGGCAGGGCCTGTCTAGAATAGAGAGGAGAGGAGAGAAGGCTTTGCTATGATTGACAGAAAGTGCCTCCTGGATTCATATGCGTATGGTTTATTCAAATAATGACAATTGTACATAAACAATTCTATTGCTAAAAAATACATATTAGGCATATGGCGATTTATATAAGTTTATATCTGAATAAACCTTTTATTCGAGCCGAGACCTTGTTGTCATTGTCGTCGCCAAATTTCCTTGACTCCCTTTTCTGAACAATTGTTCACATGAATCAAGAATTATCAAGAGTACTGTCACACTGCATTTATATGCGCCAAAATAAATGAAGCGCAAAAATTGATAACTGCTGCTGAAAAAAATCCCACGAAATTTGCGAGCGCGGCGGAAAAAAAATCACTCGAAAATTGCGAATGCGACAATTATTTAACATAAACAATTATAAACACGGCTGGATAGAGTTCGCGTTATCTAAGTTTAAAATGTATAGAAAAGTACCTGAAAGAAAAAAAATGTTTAGAAAATATTAGTTCTAAAAGTTTATAAGCGCCTGACACTAAAATGCTATAGCCTGTTTTACTATTTTTCTATATATTCGAATTGCGCACTACGCCACTATCAGTGACGACTGTTTAACGTAGTCTGATAGTTTCCCGTCATTCTGTGGTGCGCTTCTGCTCTATCATACTCCTTAACATACCATAGTCCACCCTCTTATAGCCGTTCCTTTCTAGACGCACCGCGGCCGGGTATAATCCCTCCACTTCCTGGGCTATCACCCCTCGACCACGCCCTTCCAGGCCCAGCGGCCCAGCCTGGGACCTCCACACCCACTCGACCTCACGCAGGCCGATAGCCTCATAATCCGCACCCGGAATGGTGGTGATGTTTTGCTTGAGTCTTTCGTCGCTAAAAAGAACTCCAAGGCCTATGACAGCAGCAACTGTTTTGACGATTTTATTATTCTTCTTAGCCTTTTGTGCTCTTTTCTCTGCGTCCCTCGTCTCTTCTAAGCGCCGTCTTTCCTGTTCACGTTGTTGTTCCGCCCTTCTCGACTTCTCCATCTCCTCTTTTCTCCTCTTCTCCTCGGTTTCTCTTCTTCTACTTTCCTCCTCCATCCGCTTTCTCTGTAATTCCTCCTCTTGTTTGCGCTGTTTTTCAAGCTCTTTCTGTTTCCTTATTTCATCCTCTGCCTTCCGTCGCTCCTGTTCTATCAACCGTTGTTTCTCTTCAGCGTTTTGCTTTACTCGGATAGCCTCCTCAAGCCAGTTTTTTGCCTTCGTCTTCTCATCACTCAGGACGCATTCCTTGGAAAACTGCTGTAAGGCAGATTCCATAGTATTTCTAATTTGCGGATGGTCCCTCCTGTCCAAGGGCTTGATAAAAGTCCTAAAGGCTTTTTCACAGAAAGAAATTTCGAATGATGTAAAAGTATCTGCTAGAATCGCCCAAGAGTTCTTATTCAGAGCTACCACTACATCCAAAGCCAGTTGCCTTAGCATTGGACCATCAAACTGCGCGCCTCGAGCTCTTTTGGCGGGAACTGATTGTAGATTCTTCACAAGGTCTGCGATAGCTTGTCTGTACCCGGCGTTTTCCAGGGCTTTTGAGTCTTGATCCGAAGCCTGTTTGAGCTCGGAGACTGCCGGGATAACGCTGACTGTTGTCTTCGATTCCGGGAAATACTTTCGGATAACTGCCGCTTTGTCGTCGTTTTCTCCGACCAAAGATCCCACGATAAAGCTTCGTAGCGTTTCACCATCTGGCGGCTCCAGAGCTTGCCTCAAGACGACCCTCAAACTAGGAAATACGTGAGCATCACCGTCGAGCATCTCGTCACGCGTGATCTCTTGTGTGACGCGCGTCAGGCGAAACATGAAGTCGCGGTTATGATTCGCAAGGCCTCCTTCTCCAAACAGCATGAGCGCAGATGACATGAGCGCCGTGAAAATACTCATCTGGCTTGTCTTAGCGTCATCGCCCAGGTCCGATCCCTCCACGTCTAGCAGCACCAGGCTCCCCGCATCTTGCTCGGTCACAGAAAGCCACACCCCTCTCGTACACGGCAGTACTTGATTGCTTGTGTTGAACACCCTTTCCGCCACCGTCTCCTGGTTACCTCCCCGCCATACGTGTTCTATGTGGTTGAGGGTTGTTGACTTGCCAACTCTCGCGTCCCCTATAGCGCCTATCACTCTGACAGGACGGCTTAGCTTTGACAACTCCTTCAGCGCGTCATCGTTGGTGATAAATCTCTCAGTCGCGTAGTCATACCTAGAATAGAACGGCGAATCATTTGTGAAAAAAAAGTATAACACATTAGTGCCCTCGTCCACCATAAAGAAAAGTTAAGAAAGGTATAACTCAGGAACACTTGTCCACACAACCATCCCTGTAATATGAACCATAAACGATTATTACGGCTTGCGATCTTCGCTGGATCTTTGCTAGAATCTTTACCGAATTCCGGACCCGGTTCTCCTGTTCTTAGCGAAAGAGAGGGTGGATTTCTACGCTTAGTAATAAGGGCCTTTATACCAGAATTCTGTTTACCTTAGAAGTTGTTTGGCGCTTGTTCCATTACACGTTGTCATACTCAAGACTACCAGAAGTAGGCACGACACGACTCGGGCTGCTGCTAGGTGAGTCATGATGAACTCTCTGCTCTCTCTACTTCTGCTCAACATCCGAACTAGTATTTATGCAGAATCGATAACACGAGGGGTATTCCCGAATTCCGCGAAAACAAAGTGAAACTTAAAAAAAAAACGCTTAGCTTTGCTTTTGCACTAAAGATATTTTTATCCCCGTGCTAGATGCGGTTAATAGGTCAGTCCCGGCTCCGGGGAATTCCCATTAACTTGTGCAGCGAGTCCCAGAAATTCGCATTCATTATTTATACACTGTTCACTGTCAACAAAAAATATATATCGTCTCTTCACTTATCCACCTACCACCGTCTATGGCAGGAATGTGGATTTTTAAATTGTTTTTTTAAAAAGTTTAAAAAATCACAACAAAGATGCATGGGCTTATAAAGGGGTATAAGGGAAAAGGGATTTTCCCTAACAAAGTCCTACCAACCCACGCATTTGCAACTGATAATTTACCGTATTCAAGCTAGAAACAAAACATTTTCCCAAACACCGATGCTTTGGTATAACCGCGTTTTTTTTATTCGTAAATATTATTTGGGGAATAAGCAGAACGTTTCAAGGCGGCTAGTTTTCGCTTCTCGATTGCGTGACCAAAAATTGCGTGACTCAAAAAGTAAAAGTATGTACTCCTTTGGCTAGCCTGCGTAGCAAGCGTTACTGTGGAGTTTCAGCAGGAATAGAGAACGAGCGAAACTCCACAGAAACGCTTGCTACGCAGGCTATCCTTTGGCAGGATAATGCTTACTAGTTGCTGATTAGCATGTTGACTCTATTGCTTAATCATTTTGTTGTTGTTGTTTTGCGTGCATCATGAAAGATTATGATCAGCTTGTAAGCAAAAATAAACAAGAAGGGGCCCTCGGGGTCGGTAAGAGCGAGGGGGTTTTCCCTGCTAAAGTCCAAAGTGCAAACACCAACATTGGACCAACGTGATAATGATAATAATGACAAACACAAACATCGAAAAGACCATCGCCAGAAAAGAAAACATTTCAAAGATAATACAACAGCTAAATATTCATATTTGGTCAAGCCAGAGTTTGAATTCTTCTCGAAAGCTTTTATACTCAGTCACAGCATGGTTTCTGGGTAGGGGATTCCCCGAAACAGTTCCCGCATGTCTTATCTGCTTTCCATGAATCGCTGGAGGGGTGATTCCCTATTTAAAATACCAATCAGGCCGCTCCACGAGCTCTTTCCACCGGATAAAGGGTTGCTTCTCCTGAATCCTCAACTCAATCGTGACATCGAGAGCTGACGGAGATGCAGCTTTGTTTTTCGGTCTCGTTGTTGTTACTAGTCTCGCGAATACTGACAAATCTGACGTCTGTTGGAGCAGACATATTCAAGTCAGCCCCGCTACTCAACTATGACAAGGATACCAATCGATTCTCTCTCGATCCGGCCGGACTTCGGTTGATCCAGGGACTCACTCAACCGATACAAGTGGTATCTGCAATTGGGGACGCGCGGGTAGGCAAGTCCACCGCAATGAACATAGTCCAGCACCTGTGGAGTAATCGACCTTCCAATCAATTCACCGAAGTCTTTAAAACTGGTGGCACGTTCCGAGCCGTGACAAGAGGCGTTGATGCTTACGTCGTGCGGGAAAAAGGAGGAATGGAACGGGTAATTCTGGATGTGGAAGGCACGGACTTAGGAGATGACAGTATCACTGACCATTTGAGTATTTTCACTGCGCTGATGTCTTCAGGGATGACGTTTTTCATGCGCGATGCCGTCAAGACTCACTCTATTGACTTCCTGTACCGAATGTCACGCTTAAGTGATGTTATATTCAAGGACGAAGTCATTAAAAATTACCCTCGGCTTCGGGTGGTTCTCCGCGGAGCACTAGCTAGCCCGCCAGGCTTGAGTGTTGAGGATTACGTCAAGCAAGCACTTGTTGGCGCGCGAGAGCGTGATGGGTCGGACGAGAAGAGGCGCGCCATCAGTCAGCATTTCCCGCGGGAACACATCGAGGTCAGCTTGCTAGAGGACGTGCAAGACCGGTCACTTTTCAAAGACTTCACTCGCCTAGCCTCCTCTGACTACATGAAATCCATGGAAGTGTTGGCGGAAACCATGGAATTGTTTCCTGTCAAAAAGACTGTAAACGGTGGACTGATGGACGGACGGAGTCTTGCCGAGCTGGCGGTGAAGTTGGTCGAGGCGATGGCGAATGGGACTTTGCACGACTTCGGGAATGTGTATGTTGTGGTGGAGAAACATCTCTGTGATCGGCGCTACGAGATCATGGTTAAACCAGAGATCAACGGCGACGCGCAGTCCATGCGGAAATTTCTGCAGACAGGGTTCAAGGCATTCGAGAAGGAATGTGCTCTCCGGGACTACATCACCGCCACGAAGGTGGAATTCACGCGCATCGCCGAGACAAAGGAGAGTTTGGAGAAAAAACAAAAGGAACTGGAACTCGAGACACAGCGGAGAAAGCAAGAAAAAGAGAAAAGGCTTAAAGAAGCTGCAAAATTCGAGAAGGATAAGAATAGAATGAACCAAGAGCTTGCAACAGAAAAAGCTCAGCGATTGGCAGTAGAAGAGGAATCGAACAAGATAAACCAGCGCGCGATGGAGCTACAACACGAGATAGCATCGCTACAGGATCAAGTTCGTCATTCAGAGCAGCGACTAAAGGACCTTCAGGACAGCGGTGGAGGATTTTTCGGGTTTATTGACAAAATTGTTGACACTGTTGTAAAGATTGCGATTCCTTTCAAAGTTTTAGGTGGTGTACCATAATAAATAGTTAAGATAATATCTTGGAAATCCAATAATGGTTAATTAACATAAAAATGCGTCTTTTTTTTTTTTCAATAAAAGAACTTACAAACTTACGCACAAACTCAAAGCACAGAAAGCAAGAAGCAGGGAGGACGTCTGATGGACCGTGGATCGTGCCTTTTATTCTGACACAGGGGCGTAGCCAGCGGGGTGGCCAAGCCCCCCCCTTCCCTTTTAGCAGCCAAAAATACAGTAAATGTATAAGAAATTATCTAAAATAAAGGAGAAAATGCCTTGAAAGTCCCCTCCTGTTAAAAATCCGGGCTACGCCGGACTTATACCAAGAGTGCCAAATAGTTTGACTGGCAGGCGCAGGCAACCGTTTGGAGTGTTCTAAAACTCATTTTTCAAAAGCCCATCACATATGCATGTCGATTACGACAAGGCTTTAGGACCCCTGCAAGGTGCCCAGATGAACCTCAATACTTTGCATGGTCCGCCTCAGGAGCCTTTAGGTTGCACAGTTCGCACGGGAGCAGTGTCGGGGCCGAAATCCCCTGTAGACGTAAAGCTTAGGCTTCCAAATGATGATGAGAGCACGTCTGAATGTTTGGTCTACATTTATTTATCTTTTCATCGAAAAATTGTTAGTTCGATCCTCGGCCAATAGCCACAACCTGGAATCAATGTTTTCTCCCAATATATCTGATTGCATTAGTTCTCATATTTTATCTTCTATGATATCTTATCCCTGATCTCACCCTGCGATCTTGTCTTACCGTCTTAGGGTTTCTTAGGACCCTCTCCACTCTGCAATCTTTTCTTTCACGATATTTACTCGTTCCTGGACATCAAGGACGTCTATCAGAGTGTACGTGATCTGGAGTCTGTGCAGGAGCGCTTCCATCGCCGCAGTAAAGGCCACCGCTTCATCAATACGCGGGCTCAGGCGAACATTATCCTCCATAAAGCATTCTGGGAATGGCTTGATGACGAATACTAACGATGTCTGGTACCTTAATAATAAGGAGTAAAATTTGAGATTTATATTAAGAAATCTAGACATTTCAATATGACAAAATATACTTACCCCAAAAAATCTATAATTGGTAAGTGGGAACTATCGGGATACGCAAATTATGAATTGCCATTGCGTTTTTTTCTTAATATTAAGGATACCGTCACGTTTCGTTTATCCTATACACGCGTCATTTGATGAATAGATAATTTGGGTGCAACACAGTAGTCGAACGGACGACAAAACTGACTGAACTTTTACTACTACCTGAAAGAGAGAGAAAGATCTGCTGTATTAGGAATGGGGGGGGGGGGAGATCGCATTACTTTCCAAGAAACCTTATGTTGTGTAAACATCGCTTTTAAACGTTAACCATGATTCTCATAATTTGAGTTAACAAACTCTATACCTTGCTATTGATTCTTGTGTTTCTGCGAGACTCAGTAAATAATCCGCCTCCTTTTCACCTAAATATTCTGCTGCGTAAACCACTGGGTCAATACCTCTATCAGCGATATAACTCCTGCAACATTCAGAGTTTCTTTGCTCCGTCCGTGACTGTTCACGGATGATTTCCTCTTGTAATTTAAGAAACCTTTTGGGATTCTTTTCAGGATCGAAGTCGTCTCTGTGTAAACCGAGGTTATGAATAACGCGGCGCGCTACCTCGGCCTCGTCGTGAATTTGTGTTTGCCTTGCGAGAAGCTTGACAAGGGTTGTTTTCCCGACGCTATGAGAACCGCAAATAAAAATCCTGAGTAAAGGCTGATCTGTATCCATATATGCATAGGAAATAAGCCGATTTATATGTAAATAGAGCTTATCTCTGCGCTAGTCATGTAATATGAATATTGCTCCATTCTTGCTATGTTACTTAATCCGAGAGACAATAGCCTGCTTGGAGGCGTTTACCCCAAGCTCGTACCCAGACGACGCGCTATGCATTTTGGGGACGTTGATTAAGCGCACGGTGCATGACGGTCAGGATGCAGTTTTAGAGGTCTGTACAGGACCCGAAATGATCCCAGGACCCGAAACGATCCCAGGACCCGAAACGATCCCCAAAAGTACCCCAACTGATCCCGGGACCCGAAACGATCCCCAAGAGTCCCCGAAATGAACCCCAAGGAATTGCAGTAATGGACAAACAAAAGGAATGTGGAAGGATTGGCTTTCAGTTTTAAAAACATATGAAACATTTAAGCGTCATTTTTGTCACTATCCAGAAATTTGAATTAACTAAAACCATAGTATTAAGATTTTTATATACGACTGCGCGGGAAATACAGCTTTCGACAGCTTGGTTGAGTCAACAATTGGGGTCAAATAAAAATTCCCGTGATGGTAATTTGAAGAACCAGGCGTGAATAAATAATTCATACATAACAAGCCATAAACGAATGTCTCCAAAGATTAGACATGCCTCTGCTTTCCCGTAGGAAAATGTTTGTTTGTGTTCGGTGAATGAAAGACCTATCATAAAGAGAGATAGAGAGAAATCATTCAGTGGTGTACGCACTACTACATAAGGAAATTCAAAACTCACATATTGCTTTCAACAAAAGCCACATCTCTTAATATTTTGCAACGGTAGTAAAAGGGTTGTTCGAGTGCATTACTCAGTGTGCTTTTGTAATTCCATCTTCTCGGCCAAACCGGCTGTCGGTAAATATTCGCTCGTGTGAACATGGATTTCGTGGTGAAAAACACGTTTGGTTGTCAAATGAATATAGATTTTTAGGGTGATGTTTACCGGAAACGAGATTTATAGTGTCAGAGTCATGTGTTGGAACTGCAAATGTTTCGAAGGTCAAAAGTTTGGTTGTTCTGAGCAAGGCTGTGCTTTGGCTGTGCTATGTTTATGTTGTACTCCTTTCAGTAGCAATTAAAAGTTGTGTATTTGTTTAGGACTCTGTTTATGGGTTTACCGCCGGGGCAATGTAATAAATAGAAGTATTGTATTGGAATTTAAGTTTTTTAAGTCATGTTATTTAGAAATAGATTGGCTGTCAACCCTAAATTATGCTTTAAGAATTGGAAGTGCTTCTTCTGCTTTCCCTTTGTCCATTACCGCATTTCCGTGGGGTTGATTTCGGGGACTCCTCGGTATCGTTTCGGGTCCCGGGATCAGTTGGGGTACTTTTGGGGATCATTTCGGGTCCTGGGATCGTTTCGGGTCCTGGGATCATTTCGGGTCCTGTACAGGTCGCCCTGGACTATGTGGGTGTCCGCGCAACAGCAAATAACGACTTGTTACGAGACGCGTTTACCCGGCGTTTTTCTATGCGCCGAGCCGTGGCCGCCATCTTGTTTTGCTGTGGCCGCGAGCGAGCTGAGGAGAGAAAAACACAGAGTAAACGCGCTTTGAAGACCGCGTGTGCGACACAAAGGACGGTTGCGTGGGAGACTTAGGAAGACTAGGAACACTACATTTTATTTCTTTTTCAATTACGAAGACATGGCATAAACAATTTCGAAAAAGAAAAACATCCTAGAATTAAAATGGAGGTAACCACCGTTTACAGGCAATCCCAGTATAAATAAAACAACCAGTCGCGTATGGCATGGTATTTTTAATGAGCATATGAATATTTGGAACAGAATAAGAACAATAAACATTACAACGCGAACATTTAATCTTTGTGGAAATGACGCGTAAACAGATGCGACTCGAGTGGGTCTGACACAAACATCATTCATTTCTTCCTGCAATGGCATAGGCTTATGAGCGATGAGCACTGAGCCTGCAGACTCATTTTACGGGGAAACTCTCCCCGAGCTGTGTGTAGACTACCGCTCAACTGAATCCCAGCATCGTCTTATTCGATCCATGAATGATGGCACGGCAGTTCCTTTCCTCTCTATCTCATCCTGTTTCAACACGCAAACGGACCCGGCATTCTGCGGGCTCGCCACGCTCGCCATAGTACTCAACGCGATGCAAATCGATCCTCAGCGACTGTGGAAGACACCATGGCGATGGTATACGGAAGACACGCTTGGAGTCGAATCAATGGACAGCGTGCGTGAAGTTGGTATTACCGTTGAGGAATTCCAGCGGCTCGCGCTACGCAATGGGGTGGCCTGTGAGCTGGTCAGACCGGAGGATTCCAAAGAAAGCTACGCGTTGTTCCGCGAGAACTTGTACCACGTGTGCACTGGCTGGAAGGATAGAAAACCAAGCGTAGGGGGCTGTGAGCAGAATTTTAGCGAGTGCCCTTTGGCGCATATGGCTATTTCGTACAGCAGAGAGACACTGAAGCAGACAGGCAAGGGTCACTTTAGCCCAATCGCCGCCCTTGATCTACAAACTGACTCCGTGCTTGTCTTTGACACTGCAAGGTTCAAGTATCCTCCCCACTGGACTCCTGTGAGGGAGCTTTTTCACTCTATGATTCCGGTAGATGAGGAGACTGGGAAAAGTCGAGGGTATTTCCTTCTACGACAGCATAACTTGCAGACATGCACATGCGTTATACCCACATGACGCCTCTCGTGCTAAAGTCTTCTAGGGGCCCATAGCTGGGAGAGCGGAAGAGTTCGTTTACCCATTTTGTGGACCAAATGGGGGTAGGGGTAGGGGGGTAGGAGATACCATAACGTGCGTCGAGTTGTAAGCGTCAAGGGTGTAACAAGATCTTATTATCGTCGCCCCTTAAGTTTAGGTAGGCTGTGGCAAAGAAGCAATCCCAACACAACAACAGTGCAATGGGGTGAAATACACCGAGACGCTGGTTCTCAATCAATGTGAATGGAGCTCTTAGCAGATTCGTACATACTATTTTCTTATATAAATGTCATAATATTTATATCACATCTTCATATTTTTCTATGAACCTTTCTACCGAGAGAAGTTAACAGAGCAAAAAATGATTGACAGGAGTGCGTTGTGTTTCATTAATTTACATCAAAGCGCGTACTTCATGTTGCGTTGGCGCGAATACCTCTATTCTTTGCGCCTCATAATATTAAGATCACAATAATTTAATAAACGCAAATAACAGTTAATAGGGAAATCGTTGATTGTCGTATTGTGACAGGCCTGAGTTACTATCTTCCATGCGAACACATTATCTATTCACGAGTGGTGATTGTTTTTCTACATTCTCGCGTCGCCTCAGGTCAAACTTCAACAGGTGCCCTCTACTGGATGACAAATATTTCCGATGCGTCGGCTCGACAAAACACCCAAAGACTAAAGACCCGAAAACAGCAAAACACCAAATACACGGCAAATGTAGAAATAATGTACGGTTTTATTAAACATTATAAATTGAAAATTTATGCTAGATACACAAACATGTTTCTGTTAGGAAGAGGAAACGGATCGAGTGCGAAGAAATGAGTGGCACGCTGGTGGATTTAAGTTTTTGTTGATTCACCAGCGTCCGAGTGGATACAGATCTTCGAGAGAAGTAATTTGTCGATATTGCGATAGGCTAGAGAATTCAAACACGGCGAGCATGCAACAATAAATAAGAACGTTTCACCTGGGTATGGGGTGAAGCTTTTGAAAAACCCAGTGTCAAGAAGCATTGAAGAAAGTCTTTACTCGGGATTTGGAGATTTCCAAGTCTCGCTAGTATTTTGCTATTCGTTACGTATCGACTGTTTGGGAAAATTCCTAGACTCTTTTGTGAGCAGTATTCATTCAATCCTATCTGTTTTAAAAAATTTTAAGACTCGCTATCTACTTTGAATAATATTTCTTCCATGTTGTCTTTTTGAAAAAAACTCCAAGGATCGCTAAGCTTTTGTGAGGAGTATTTATTCAATATCGTCTGTCTAGGAGAATTCCAAGGCTCAATATGCTATTGTGAAGGGTATTTATTCCATATCGTCTGTCTTGGAGAATTCCCAGGCTCACTATGCTTTTTCAAAGGGTATTTATTCCATATCGTCTATCTTGGAGGATTCCAAGGCTCACTATACTTTTGTGAAGGGCATTTATTCCATATCGTCTGTTTTGGAGAATTCCCACACTTGTGATTCGCGTCCATCGCACTTCCTGACACGCGCGTATTGGCCGTTAGCGCGCCCACGATCCAAGCACATGTCTCTTCGGGGGTGATAAATACTGTTGTCCTGTAAGGAATTATTACTCAGCAGTTAGCATGGTAAAGTGATATATCAGCATAACTAGACACAAAGGCTAGGGACGGCTGAGGGCAGAGAGAAAGAGAAAGGGGGCAAGATGTGCGAAAGAGGGTGAAGAGTATTAGAAGGGAGAAATGTGAAGACCATTTTGATGACAAGCAATCAGAAGGTCTCTACCCTGGGTACCAGAGGCTCCAGGCTTTGCGGCGAAAACGTTTCGCTTCGCCCAAATCGTTGTCACCGCGAAGCTCCGAGCCTCTGGTACCCAGGGTAGAAGGTGTCTTACTAAGTCCAATGCAAAAAATGTTATCGAAAGAGCAATTGAATGAGCGCTTATTCGTATTTGGAGTGAGTGGTGGGGAGTCTAAAAACGGGTGCTTACTCTGGTCTGGTGTAGTGGGAGATGGATTCTTTACTTGGGATGGTGTAGTGTTTGGGAGTCTGGGGCTTAGAGCAATAAAATGAATACTTACACGGGTCTGGTGTAGTGGGAGGGAGTATTTAGAGCAATAGAATGGATACTTACACGGGTCTGGTGTAGTGGGAGGGAGTATTTAGAGCAATAGAATGGATACTTACACGGGTCTGGTGTAGTGGGAGGGAGTATTTAGAGCAATAGAATGGATACTTACACGGGTCTGGTGTAGTGGGAGGGAGTATTTAGAGCAATAGAATGGATACTTACACGGGTCTGGTGTAGTGGGAGGGAGTATTTAGAGCAATAGAATGGATACTTACACGGGTCTGGTGTAGTGGGAGGGAGTATTTAGAGCAATAGAATGGATACTTACACGGGTCTGGTGTAGTGGGAGGGAGTATTTAGAGCAATAGAATGGATACTTACACGGGTCTGGTGTAGTGGGAGGGAGTATTTAGAGCAATAGAATGGATACTTACACGGGTCTGGAGTAGTGGGAGGGAGTATTTAGAGCAATAGAATGGATACTTACACGGGTCTGGTGTAGTGGGAGGGAGTATTTAGAGCAATAGAATGGATACTTACACGGGTCTGGTGTAGTGGGAGGGAGTATTTAGAGCAATAGAATGGATACTTACACGGGTCTGGTGTAGTGGGAGGGAGTATTTAGAGCAATAGAATGTATACTTACACGGGTCTGGTGTAGTGGGAGGGAGTATTTAGAGCAATAGAATGGATGCTTACACGGGTCTGGTGTAGTGGGAGGGAGTATTTAGAGCAATAGAATGGATACTTACACGGGTCTGGTGTAGTGGGAGGGAGTATTTAGAGCAATAGAATGGATACTTACACGGGTCTGGTGTAGTGGGAGGGAGTATTTAGAGCAATAGAATGGATACTTACACGGGTCTGGTGTAGTGGGAGGGAGTATTTAGAGCAATAGAATGGATACTTACACGGGTCTGGTGTAGTGGGAGGGAGTATTTAGAGCAATAGAATGGATACTTACACGGGTCTGGTGTAGTGGGAGGAAGTATTTAGAGCAATAGAATGGATACTTACACGGGTCTGGTGTAGTGGGAGGGAGTATTTAGAGCAATAGAATGGATGCTTACACGGGTCTGGTGTAGTGGGAGGGAGTATTTAGAGCAATAGAATGGATACTTACACGGGTCTGGTGTAGTGGGAGGGAGTATTTAGAGCAATAGAATGGATACTTACACGGGTCTGGTGTAGTGGGAGGGAGTATTTAGAGCAATAGAATGGATACTTACACGGGTCTGGTGTAGTGGGAGGGAGTATTTAGAGCAATAGAATGGATACTTACACGGGTCTGGTGTAGTGGGAGGGAGTATTTAGAGCAATAGAATGGATACTTACACGGGTCTGGTGTAGTGGGAGGGACTATTTAGGGCAATAGAATGGATACTTACACGGGTCTGGTGTAGTGGGAGGGAGTATTTAGAGCAATAGAATGGATGCTTACACGGGTCTGGTGTAGTGGGAGGGAGTATTTAGAGCAATAGAATGGATACTTACACGGGTCTGGTGTAGTGGGAGGGAGTATTTAGAGCAATAGAATGGATACTTACACGGGTCTGGTGTAGTGGGAGGGAGTATTTAGAGCAATAGAATGGATGCTTACACGGGTCTGGTGTAGTGGGAGGGAGTATTTAGAGCAATAGAATGGGTGCTTGCGGGGGTCTGGTGTAGTGGGAGGGAGTATTTAGAGCAATAGAATGGATGCTTACACGGGTCTGGTGTAGTGGGAGGGAGTATTTAGAGCAATAGAATGGATACTTACATGGGTCTGGTGTAGTGGGAGGGAGTATTTAGAGCAATAGAATGGATACTTACATGGGTCTGGTGTAGTGGGAGGGAGTATTTAGAGCAATAGAATGGATACTTACACGGGTCTGGTGTAGTGGGAGGGAGTATTTAGAGCAATAGAATGGATACTTACACGGGTCTGGTGTAGTGGGAGGGAGTACTTAGAGCAATAGAATGGATGCTTACACGGGTCTGGTGTAGTGGGAGGGAGTATTTAGAGCAATAGAATGGATGCTTACAGGGGTCTGGTGTAGTGGGAGGGAGTATTTAGAGCAATAGAATGGATACTTACACGGGTCTGGTGTAGTGGGAGGGAGTATTTAGAGCAATAGAATGGATACTTACACGGGTCTGGTGTAGTGGGAGGGAGTATTTAGAGCAATAGAATGGGTGCTTGCGGGGGTCTGGTGTAGTGGGAGGGAGTATTTAGAGCAATAGAATGGGTGCTTGCGGGGGTCTGGTGTAGTGGGAGAGAGTATTTAGAGCAATAGAATGGATACTTACACGGGTCTGGTGTAGTGGGAGGGAGTATTTAGAGCAATAGAATGGATACTTACACGGGTCTGGTGTAGTGGGAGGAAGTATTTAAAGCAATAGAATGGATACTTACACGGGTCTGGTGTAGTGGGAGGGAGTATTTAGAGCAATAGAATGGATACTTACACGGGTCTGGTGTAGTGGGAGGGAGTATTTAGAGCAATAGAATGGATGCTTACACGGGTCTGGTGTAGTGGGAGGGAGTATTTAGAGCAATAGAATGGATACTTGCACGGGTCTGGTGTAGTGGGAGGGAGTATTTAGAGCAATAGAATGGATACTTACACGGGTCTGGTGTAGTGGGAGGAAGTATTTAGAGCAATAGAATGGATGCCTACACGGGTCTGGTGTAGTGGGAGGGAGTATTTAGAGCAATAGAATGGATACTTGCACGGGTCTGGTGTAGTGGGAGGGAGTATTTAGAGCAATAGAATGGATACTTACACGGGTCTGGTGTAGTGGGAGGGAGTATTTAGTGCAATAGAATGGATGCTTATGGGGGTCTGGTGTAGTGGGAGGGAGTATTTAGAGCAATAGAATGGATACTTACACGGGTCTGGTGTAGTGGGAGGGAGTATTTAGAGCAATAGAATGGATACTTACACGGGTCTGGTGTAGTGGGAGGGAGTATTTAGAGCAATAGAATGGATGCTTACACGGGTCTGGTGTAGTGGGAGGGAGTATTTAGAGCAATAGAATGGATACTTACATGGGTCTGGTGTAGTGGGAGGGAGTATTTAGAGCAATAGAATGGATACTTACATGGGTCTGGTGTAGTGGGAGGGAGTATTTAGAGCAATAGAATGGATACTTACACGGGTCTGGTGTAGTGGGAGGGAGTATTTAGAGCAATAGAATGGATACTTACACGGGTCTGGTGTAGTGGGAGGGAGTATTTAGAGCAATAGAATGGATGCTTACACGGGTCTGGTGTAGTGGGAGGGAGTATTTAGAGCAATAGAATGGATGCTTACAGGGGTCTGGTGTAGTGGGAGGGAGTATTTAGAGCAATAGAATGGATACTTACACGGGTCTGGTGTAGTGGGAGGGAGTATTTAGAGCAATAGAATGGATACTTACACGGGTCTGGTGTAGTGGGAGGGAGTATTTAGAGCAATAGAATGGGTGCTTGCGGGGGTCTGGTGTAGTGGGAGGGAGTATTTAGAGCAATAGAATGGGTGCTTGCGGGGGTCTGGTGTAGTGGGAGAGAGTATTTAGAGCAATAGAATGGATACTTACACGGGTCTGGTGTAGTGGGAGGGAGTATTTAGAGCAATAGAATGGATGCCTACACGGGTCTGGTTAAGTGGGAGGAAGTATTTAGAGCAATAGAATGGATACTTACACGGGTCTGGTGTAGTGGGAGGGAGTATTTAGAGCAATAGAATGGGTGCTTGCGGGGGTCTAGTGTAGTGGGAGGAAGTATTTAGAGCAATAGAATGGATACTTACACGGGTCTGGTGTAGTGGGAGGGAGTATTTAGAGCAATAGAATGGATACTTACACGGGTCTGGTGTAGTGGGAGGGAGTATTTAAAGCAATAGAATAGATACTTACACAGGTCTGGTGTAGTGGGAGGGAGTATTTAGAGCAATAGAATGGATGCTTACACGGGTCTGGTGTAGTGGGAGGGAGTATTTAGAGCAATAGATAGGATGCTTATGGGGGTCTGGTGTAGTGGGAGGGAGTATTTAGAGCAATAGAATGGATGCTTGCGGGGGTCTGGTGTAGTGGGAGGGAGTATTTAGAGCAATAGAATGGATACTTACACGGGTCTGGTGTAGTGTGAGGGAGTATTTAGAGCAATAGAATGGATACTTACACGGGTCTGGTGTAGTGGGAGGGAGTATTTAGAGCAATAGAATGGATACTTACACGGGTCTGGTGTAGTGGGAGGAAGTATTTAAAGCAATAGAATGGATACTTACACGGGTCTGGTGTAGTGGGAGGGAGTATTTAGAGCAATAGAATGGATACTTACACGGGTCTGGTGTAGTGGGAGGGAGTATTTAGAGCAATAGAATGGATGCTTACACGGGTCTGGTGTAGTGGGAGGGAGTATTTAGAGCAATAGAATGGATACTTACACGGGTCTGGTGTAGTGGGAGGGAGTATTTAGAGCAATAGAATGGATACTTACACGGGTCTGGTGTAGTGGGAGGAAGTATTTAGAGCAATAGAATGGATGCCTACACGGGTCTGGTGTAGTGGGAGGGAGTATTTAGAGCAATAGAATGGATACTTGCACGGGTCTGGTGTAGTGGGAGGGAGTATTTAGAGCAATAGAATGGATGCTTACGCGGGTCTGGTGTAGTGGGAGGAAGTATTTAGAGCAATAGAATGGATGCTTACACGGGTCTGGTGTAGTGGGAGGGAGTATTTAGAGCAATAGAATGGGTGCTTACTCATCAGGTCTGGTGTAGTGCGAGTCTAAAACTGTAGCAATAACAAGTAAACTGCTGAAGTAAGCTGGCGGTTGGCAATAAAATAACAAACCTTCAGCTGCCACTTTTGATTCAGCTCGAGTCCATCACATTCCCGAAGATAGAGGTCATGTCCATTGAAGTCAAGACAGTTGTCCTCAGATTTAATCTCCCCTTTACTCGTCATAACGAAGTACTGAAAGCAAGAAACACACACTTCAATCAATGGTGATACACAAATTTGAAAAGCATGAGACTGTCTTTTCTTTAAAAAGGTAAAATGACACTAATTCCTTTTTGTACTTCTTACACCTCTATTCAAAGCTTATTGGTTATTTTCAAAGCTTATTGGTTATTTTCAGACACTTTAAGTTGAACTACTAGTTACGTTTTACCTGGTTTCCGCCTTGTCCGTGACATTGATACAGTCCAAGTGGTGTATCATCCTTCTTCCCAAGTGTGTCCAGGCACATGTCACTAGAGGGATTCCGGACCTACGGCAAAATGCATATTGGTCATGTTACAACACAAAGCCACTAGGCACCCTTAGCCAACTAAAGGGATTCTGTAAAATACATTAAAAAATAGCAGTTATATAGCACTTACAGTATCGACCATGTTCTAAGCATTCTAAGCGCTTCACATTTTAAACTGTAATATGTATTAAGAACGGCCAATACTGGAGCTGAAGAACTAAAGCCTCTGGTAAACTCCACATACATTCAACAAGTCAAAAAGTTTTGAAGTTTGGAACAAGTCAAAGTCTAAAAAAACCTCCATGGCACTATAATCTCAGTGTAGAGATCTTGAAATTATTACCAATCATAATGAAGTCTACCCAACCTCTAACAAAGAAAAGTTCACAACACCAGTGAGAAGAAGAAGCCTAACTCACCTGGCCCGACGCTGCAAAGTTTGTGTCCGGTACCTCCAATTCAGGGTAGACATTATCTAGGTACCACTTGAAATTTTTACATTTTAACTTTTCCCTGAGGGCCAGCCTCTGGCTTACATCGTCATGCTGTTTCCTCTTTAAATCAAATCTTATATTATAAAAGTGTTTTTTGTACTCGTCCATCCAGACGTCTGCCACACGCATCAGATTGTTGCTAACAACATCAGTGTTGTGCCCAGGCCGGGCTGGGAACGAGTATGGGAACCTGGGACGAAATACATGACCCACACGTGAACATGGGAGCATCTCGATGGCACCACCGCACATCCAGATCTGGGAATTGAAAAATTTTGAAGGAAAAAAACATAAGGACAAATGCTAGTTGGCATGAAGTTGGCACTAATACCAGCTGTGGTACACATATTAGTCCATCTAGACAAAACCCAATATTAGCCCAGCTAGACCAAACCAACTTTTTTCTGACATACCTACTGTTTCACAAATTGACAATGAACCATCTTGCCATGAAAAGGCAACTGCCCACTGTGACAAGTTGCGTGACAGAGCACGTGCTCAGAACGTGACCCAGGACGCATATTAGATTGTGCAAGACTCATGGCTCGTTTCACCGTTGAATAAACGTCTACAAAACTTCTTATTATCCTCTTCTTACATGGTGGCCGCGGTTAACTATGGCCTCAGGATATGTCTTACCGCCGCCGGCGCCGCTGGAGATACACAATAGCAATGCTGCTGACAAATGGAAGCGATTTGTGCTCGCTTGGAAAAACTACTCGTTGGCGACTGGGTTGAACGAGAAAGCTGAAGCCGTACAAGTAGCTACGTTGCTAACAGTTATCGGTGAAGAGGCGAGAGAAGTCTACTCGACATTTACCCTGACCGAAGGAGAGACAGACAAGATAGAGCCTGTCATAAAGAAATTCGCCGAGTACTGTCAACCAAGAAAGAACGTGCCGTTCGAAAGATTCCGTTTCAACCAGCGAATGCAAGAGCCTGGAGAGTCCTACGAGCACTATAGAACAGCGCTGAGAAAATTGGCCGAGTCCTGCGAGTTTGATACGATTACGCCAGACGAAATACTTCGAGATCGGTTGTTATTTGGAATACATGACACGAAGGTCAGAGAAAGGTTGTTACGCGAGTCCAAATTAACACTAGCGAAAACAGATGAAATTTGCCGAGCGGCTGAGAGTATGCTTGCTCAGATGAAAATAGTCAAAGATACATCTGAGACAGACGTCAATGCCGTGAGTAAACTCGAGTCGAAGAAACCCAACATCAAAAATTATCGGCGAAAGCAACGAGGTCAAGGCAAACAATGTGACAACTGTGGATACCAACATATGGCAAATCAGGAATCGTGTCCCGCACGAGGAAAGAACTGCCGGAAGTGCGGAGCGAAAAATCACTTTGCCAATAGATGCAAACAGGAAGTCAAGGCTACCGAAGTCGAAGAAACAGATATGTATCCTGAGGAGACATATCAAACGGAGGAAGTATTGGCCGTCTGGTTGGATGATTCGCAGCTGGTCACATTTCAATCAGAGTCTGGAAGTTTCATCCGTTTCCAACCTGATACTGGTGCACAATGCAATGTGTTGCCAGTGCACATATACAAGCAGGCGTGTAACGACCACAAGCTAGTAAAAGTGAAACCCGTGCAAACGTCCTTAGTGGCGTATGGGGGATCAAAGATCAAAGTCGTCGGGCATGTCACCATTAGAGTGTGGAGAAACCATGTATCGTGCCAGCTGGATTGTCGCCTTGTTGACAGCCATGAAATCCGCCCGATTCTGGGGCGTAAGGCATGCCTTGGCATGAACATTATACAGTACAATGACAACGACCAGTTTCACAAACCGCAGACAGATGGAGCGACAGTGTTCACCGTTGACCCCAAACCAGGAGCTGCACTAACAAGAGAAGAAATATTGGCTAAGTTCCCAGCAGTGTTCAGTGACGGGGTTGGCAAACTTGATGGAGAATACACCATCAGACTAGACACAAACGCTCAACCAGTACAACACGCACCACGTAGAGTTGCAGTAGCCCTAAGACCCCAGCTCAAGAAAACCTTGAATGATCTAGTGGACAAAGAGATAATAGCACCGGTGACCACACCCACCTCGTGGATCAGCTCTATGGTAGTAGTTCCCAAGAAAGATGGAAAACTGCGAATATGCCTAGACCCAAAGGATCTCAACAAAGCCATCCAGAGGGAAAACTATCCCCTACCAACCATAGAAGAGGTTGCAACACGATTACACGGTGCCAAGGTGTTCACGTTGTTGGATGTCTGCAACGGTTTCTGGCACGTCCAGCTAGAGGAAGAGTCGACCTATCTAACAACTTTCCATACACCGTTTGGCCGATACCGATGGAAGAGAATGCCTTTCGGGATCTCCTCAGCACCAGAAGTGTTTCAAAGAAAGATGCATGAATTTGCCGAAGGTCTGACTGGAACCGAAGTTGTTGCTGATGATTTCCTGGTAGTGGGCTATGGCGAGAGCTACGAGGAGGCAACGGCGGATCACGACAGGAACCTCCTGGCATTCCTAAACCGTTGTGATCAACGGGACATACACCTGAATCCCGACAAGATGAGACTTAGGAAATCAGAGTTACTCTTCATTGGCCACATAGCAACTGACAAGGGACTTAAAGTCGACCCTGCTAAAGTGCGAGCAATTGTGGACATGCCCTCACCGACCGACAAGCTTGGGGTACAGCGTCTGTTAGGCCTAGCCCAATACCTTGCAAAGTTCCTGCCCCAGCTGTCAGACATCACAAAGCCGCTGAGGGATCTCACACAGAGCGACGTGCAGTTCATCTGGGATGATGCGCAACAGTCTGCGTTTGAAAAGCTAAAGGATGCCGTTACAGTCACTCCAGTATTGCGGTACTACAACCTAGACGAGGAGATTACACTTCAGTGCGATGCGTCGCAGAGCGGATTGGGTGCCGCATTACTACAGAATGGCCAACCAGTAGCCTACGCATCACGTGCACTCACGCCCGCTGAGACGCGTTATGCACAGATTGAGAAGGAGCTGCTCGCGATTGTCTTTGCGTGTGACCGTTTCCATACGTACGTCTACGGCCGCGAAGTCGTCAACATCGAGACTGATCACAAGCCTTTGGAACCAATCTTCATCAAACCTCTGGCGACTGCTCCGAAACGCCTACAACGAATGCTGCTGAGTCTGCAGAGTTACAGTCTCAATGTGAAGTACAAGAAAGGCAAAGATCTTTACTTGGCTGACACCCTAAGCAGAGCTTACCTACCCGAAGTCAACGCCTGGGAGTGTACCAGGGAGCTTGAGGAGATTGACCATCGATCATGGATGCCAGTGAGAGAAGAGACTTGGCAGCAACTCAAAAATGCAGCAGTAGATGATGCGGTGCAACAAAACCTTCGAGAGGTTATAAAGAGAGGTTGGCCAGAGAGCAAAACAGACCTGCCGGAGTGCGTGCATCCTTACTTTGATATTCGAGACGAGCTAACTGTCCAAGAAGAACTCATCTTTAAAGGCCAACAGTTGGTGGTTCCTAGAGCCCTGAGGAAGGAGCTTATGGAAAAGACACACTCATCCCACATCGGTATAGAAGGCTGCATAAGACGAGCAAGAGACACGTTTTTCTGGCCGCGGATGACTGTCGAGTTGAAGGAGTACATCACAAAATGCGAAGTATGTTTGACTCATCGCAGTGGCCAACGAAAGGAGCCAATTCTCCAACATGAGTTTGTCGCTCGACCGTGGGGAAAGGTCTCAGCTGACCTCTGTGAGCTCGACAACCGAACACTGCTAGTAGTCAGTGACTACTTCAGCAACTACATAGAAGTGGCCCGGCTTAACACAGTGACGTCACGAGCAATAATAAAGGAGCTGAAGGCAATATTTGCCAGGTTTGGCATCCCAGACACCCTTATAACCGACAATGGACCGCAGTTCGCATCAGCGGAGTTTAGTGTATTTGCCAAGACCTGGATGTTCGAACACAAGACGTCATCCCCAAGATATGCCCAAGCAAATGGGAAAGCAGAAAATGCTGTACAGACAGTAAAGAGGCTGTTTAAAAAATGCAAGACATCCGGGGGGTCAGAATTCCAAGCACTTCTCGACTGGCGGAATACTCCGACTGCTGGAATCGGAACTAGCCCGGCCCAGCGCCTTTTCGGACGTCGATGCAAAACACTTCTCCCTGTGGCTGGTTCCCTACTACAGCCTAGCTACAACACTGAAGAGGACACCAGGAAGTTGATAGGTACCAAGCAACGCCAGAAGTTTTATTACGATAAGCACAGCAAGCCCCTGGAGCCCATCGCTGTCGGCGAAACTGTGCGCATGAAGCTACCAGGACAAGACACGTGGACGCCTGGTACGTGTTTAGGTCAAGCCGGACCTAGGAGCTACAACGTCGAGACGGAAGGTACCACCTACCGACGAAACCGCCGACAGTTGATCAGCACTGGAGAAACAAACAGCCAAGTACCTGATGTTCTGGAATCACCAGAACCCGATGATGCTCAGCAGCAACCCAGCCAGGTTGCCATGCCACCAGATTCTTCACAGGCTATAACAAGGCCTCGGCGGGAGGTGAAGCCTCCTGCATGGCTCAAAGACTATGTGCCAAAATAACATTGAAACTGTTAGGACCCTGAACATTAGTAATAATCCATCGTATGATTTTTGTTGTAAAATTTCGATTTTTACCCTTTGATTGTTATAATGTTGTTTTAACCAACCATTAGCGTTACTGTTAAAAGAGGGAAGATGTGACAAGTTGCGTGACAGAGCACGTGCTCAGAACGTGACCCAGGACGCATATTAGATTGTGCAAGACTCATGGCTCGTTTCACCGTTGAATAAACGTCTACAAAACTTCTTATTATCCTCTTCTTACACCCACCCCTCTATTTTCTCTATTTTCAATGCAGTGTGTTCCAGTCATCAAATTCTAGCAAGACAGTATGCATTGAACAGCATTAAACTGAAGGGGGGGGGGGGGGGGGGCGTGAGGTTTGTTTTAAATGTGGTTACAGTGAAAAAAGGTTAGGCCCCTTAGTATGGGTTGGATTAGAGAAACAAACATGTGAAACGTAATCAACATGATTACTTACCCTAAATGAGATCTCCAGGTTCTCACCACCCCAGATGTCCATACCAGTATCATAGGTACCAATTTTTTCAAAATAGTTCTTATCAATAGAGAACAAGCCACCAGCCATCACTGGGGTTCTGGAATGAATTAATTTGGGGTTTAAATATTTGTTTAACTAAAAAAAAAGAGAAGGAACAAGATAAAAAAAGATAATAGATAATAGGAAAAAAGAAAATAAACCATAACACAGGTTAGGAAAGGTGGTTTAAATTATAAATAAAGACTGTTATATGGTAATGTTTGTGAATTGCTCCTACCTGATTCCATCTGCCTCATCCTTCCTTCTTTCCATCTCATACTGTGGAACAGGTTTCCATCCAAACTCTAGCCTCCATCGAAATACACCCCTATGAAAAGGCTCAGGCACGGCATGATAGTAAAAGGTCGTGTCACTGATCTCATCAATGACCGGCATCACTACATTAGAACTGTTTTCTGCAATTTTAGCAGCTAGTGGTTCCAACCAGCCTTTTGAACATTCACAGTGAGCATCTAGAAATGTCAATATACTTCCCTTGGCAGCGGCAGCACCTTTTAAACGTGCACGTATAAGTCCTTGCCTCTTAGAGAGGCGGATAATTCTAACAACCTTTAACTTGGCTACGTATTCTTCTAATTTTTCTTTTAAATCATCTGAAAAAAAAAAAGAAAAAAAAAGAAAAATGGTAAAGATTGAGACAAAAAGGCCTACATCATCCCTCAAAAACTTATACGGGAAATTGTTAAAGAATAGAATAGGAACATATGTAATTCTTGATCAACAGTTTAAAGCTCAAGTCACTCTGCACACTTTTGGAAAAGGCAATCAATAGTCCCTTACTCTGCTATCAGAGCTTTTCGTTCTCTTTAAGGGTGTACTGACATCTGTTGCTAGGGAAAATGGAATATAGCATGAGAGCAATAGAATAGAATTATACGAGTACAACAATGAGAAACACTAAAGGAAAAGCCTGTGTACGCAGGGAACCCATCCCTCAATCCTGTCCTTAATAATACATTAAAGCATAGATGGCATCTCACCTCTATTACTTGCATCGTCGATAAGAAGTATCTCTTCTAGTAATCTAGGCGGTGTCCTATTAATAACACTATGAACTGTCCTCAACAATGTCGACCACGCTTCGTTGTGGAAACAAATAATTATGCTACTCTTGGGAAGATGAAGAGGATATTTCTTGGCTTTGCACCTGTAACAATACAAAAAGAAATGATTAAGGAAGGAATTTTGCAAAAATTCAGGGGGGGGGGGAAGGGAGGATGTTGTTTTGTTTTGGATTTTGTTTTCCTTTACATTCTTTTTCCTTATTTTGTTCATGCAATTGCTATTGTTAGTTTTGGTGTCCTAAGTCATGTATGTTTGTCTTGTTGTTACCATAAAGATTATAATAAATGAATAAAACAAATTAATAAATATTGTGAGTATTGTAGGTAATTAAAAAAAATTAATAAATGTGAAAAACTTCATTTAACAACCCTCAAAAATAAGTTTCAAGATTGACAAAGTAGGATACAAATAACTGAAAAAGTAAAAATAATACTTACATTACAGAATTTGCATCAGTTTTAAGTATGCATAAGATCAAGATCAATTTCTTATTTTATTTTAAATAGGCCCTAAAATACTAAGTCAGAGGTTAATATTAGATTGAAAAGTAGATCATTAGACAGCTTACACATAAGATGATATCAAATCTCTCTTAAAAACAATGAATAAATGCTTTTGGCATGTTTTCAATATTAACTAATGAATATTTCAAGAATATCCAATTTGTATCTGCAACCGTACACTCCCAGAAAATACCATTAAATATATCAAATTTATTTGCTAATTAGTCCACCTTGTCACAATGCAAACCATATATTTTTTGTGGTTTAAGTTACGCATTTAACCCTGAATAAAAGCAAACATAAGCTAACACTGCCAACAATGGGATGACGTTAAAGAAATTCTAATGCTTTGCAAAACCAGCAGGAAAAGATGATGTGGTCAAACAGTGAATTTGGGAAAACAATTACAAATACACTATTGCTTGTTTAGAAAACAACCAATTATATTTAACTACATTCTTTATGGGTTGACTGCAAACAGAGTTAATATTTCATTAGCATTACTAAGCCCAGACATTCTTATCATAAACATCTGACAACACTTTTTGCCATATGCTTCAAACAGATTTCAGGACGGAAATAATCAGGGGTGTATATTCAAAATTATATTTATGTGTGCCTGGGTGGGGGGGGGGGGGGGGGAGATTTCTACAATCTTTATTTACCACAAAGTGCCCACATTCAAGTCATTTTAGCCCAATAGTTATGCCAACCAAGGAAAAAATTGCAGATTGCAACATATTTTTAAAAGAATTCTGCTAATGACTAATAACATAAAATAAGATACTAAGATTTAACAAGAACTGGGGAATGGCAACATCTTAAAATTTGTCACATATTTTTTCTTTCTTTTCAGCCATCCCAGGTTGTTATTCTCGCTCTTGGCCTTTCCTCCTGAAAACTCAGCAAGAGTCCCTAGTGAGAACTGCTTTCTGTCTGTACTTTTACATACCTATCAGTTCTGTTATTTGTTCTAGGTCAATTCCGATATAAATGGACTATCACAAAAAAAGAAGAATAAAAACTTTTTTATTGCAATGATAGGCAAAAGGAAATGTACATTATTTAGGAAACATTTCTAGATCTGGAGGCTAGAGGGTGTTTTTTTAGAAGAGTCTTTATGTGCATTTGCCGCGACCACAAATGGACTCTAGTACTTTCTTAGCGCTCAAGGGCTAACCTCAAATACAATGATTTGCAATTAGGTTTATGATACTACACGTATAATGTTAAAATAGGTTTATTATTAATGTTGGATGGATTTGTCTAGCTTTGATGGCACTGTATTAAGAAACAATCTACGTAGAAAAAATAAGACGCAGTTTTTGGGGAGTAAAGCTAAGCAGTTAAATAGACCAGATTAAGGCCTTGGTTAGACATAACAAAGGCCGACTATTTGTTTAAAATAAAGTCAGTACGATTTAGTTTATAAAATGTCGGATCACTGACGATAGAAAACGGGGCTCTACCTACTTCGTTGACATTGTAATAGTTTTCAAGGGGGATTGGAAGTTAATAGCTTGTAGGGTTCAACATCGTTCAAGTACCTGTGAAATGGGAATTGGCGCTAACTTTACAATCTACCGGAAACAGCAAATAGCCTCTATTGCCTTGATCGCGGTGTTATCTTTAAAAATGCAAGGCATCTTTTAAAATTACACCATCGAATGACAAAGCTAAAGCTTTTAGTCAGGTCATGATTACACCGGCTAGTTGACATTTCGAGAGTCGTAAAGTAAGAGTTTTCAACAGGATTGCTTTGATCCCCGTAAGATCCCTCGTAAGATTGTGTAGGTGAACTCAACTGACCCAGAAACTATTATCGTATAAAAGAACCAGTACAGATTTTGGCTAAAGACTGTGAATCTAGAAGGAGATCAGAGTACCTACTTGGAATTTCGTACATCAACCAGGTTTCTTTGAATGGATACTTTATCACTCGCCGCTAAATTGAACGCGTGCATCGCATAGCCGGCTTCTTCGTTCTTTTTCTCCATAAAATTCAAAGTGACAGCCTGACCCATTTCGCCGGGCTTGTTCGGGTTTCTATGAGGTGTTCTGTCGTACATAGCAAGCACATAATTCTCCTCTAGATTGTTCACAGGTCCTTGACGAATCTCTAAAAGAGTTAAGCGGTTATCTGCCGTCACGTCTGCTTCGTTTCCTTTCCCCGTAAACAGATAATATGTCGCGAGATAGATCCATGCGGTTGAGGTTAGTAAAATCAAATAAAACAGCACTCTTCTCCGTGGTATAATCATCATAAACCTCTCAATCTGATTTCATAACAAACCAAGGTTTGAAGGAAAGCAGCGTTAAATGTAATGTGGGGGAACAGCCGAAGATCGACTGCCCCAGCTTCGAATCTCTCCGGTTGGCTCGAACCGTCATTTACTACGAGAGCATAGTCGCTCTAGTTGTCACGATAATAACTTGTGGCCTCATTACGGCTCGGTCTGCACTAAACAAAATCTCATTGAAACGCTACTATCTCACGTCGTGTCCGACTGTTATCGCTTCTTGAGATGAGACTTGAGAACTGAGAGACTGCGGCGGACAATGATTTTTCCGTAACAATCATGCGCAAACGTCGCCTGCTCACATCTGTCAATCAATATGTCAATCATTGCACTTCAACTATCAATCAACTGACCTTCTAATATTAATTTATACTTGACGAATATTTGACGAAGGTGTGTGTTGTTATGGATATTTTTATTTATATCAGTTTCTCAATGCCAACGTATTGTAATCACAGCTACATTTTATTTTACGCGTTGATGGCGATGGCTGGAAGATAAACAAAGCTCTTCAAGAATACAAATGTAAAAGATAAGATATGTATCACGTCGTTAGTCAATAAAAAGCAATTACTTTGATAATCAATGTGAATCATGTGATGATCGATATAGCATGATGGGGAAGACCGCGGAAAATTTGTCAATGCAAATTTGTGAGGAAATATAAACCGCATAGGCGGGAAAGTTGGCTAAAAGACAACAGTGAAATTATTCGTGTTTTAACATACTTACGCATCGTTCCGGTAGTCGGGCAGTCTTCTGTATAAGGACATCATATCGCTAGCCACAAGGTTGAACGAATGTAGTTCGTAGCCCTCCTCCTCCTTTTCCTTTAACCTTTTAGGTACGCTCACTGCCTCTCCCATGTCCCCAGGACCATCTAATTTGACCCCAGGGGGGTAGTGTTCGTAGCGTGCTGCAACGTATACTACTTTCCCTGGATTTACCCTATTTGTTTGAGCTTCACGAGGACGTTTTGCTGCCTTCCTCGGGCGGTGAGGATTATGACTTGAGTTTCTAGGCGGTGGTAGTGGCGGGGGCGCGAATATGTTGTCTTCTAACTTTATTTGCCAGTGCGGCTTTTCAAGTGAAAAGTACTCGGCTTGACGTCTGCGTTTGACTTCAATGTTGACCTCTAGTGATTGTAGCAAGAGGAAAGACACAGTTCCAAAAATCCAAAAGAAAGAGGTCAACAAGATGGTATAGTATATGGTTCGCCTCCTTGAAATCATAGTTCAAATACCACCACACTCAACAATAGATCACTCGCTGGTTTTCTCGGTCACGATTGAAGAACTTCCATGTTTCCGTGAGCTCGGAAAGAAAGGCACTTATTGGGTCAAGGAACCAAGGATTTGGGAATGCTTCTCTAGTTAAGGTCAAAATCAAGGCTAATATTTGCTTTGCTTCGCCACAAAAATCAATAGATACTGGAGAAGCCGTGAAGGAACGACGGGTTATTACGGGTGCCGAGTACAAGAGAGACTTTTGCGTACCTGTTTAATCTAGAGAGCAAAACACTGGTGTTTATAGAAGAATAGAAATACTATTGGCTAAAAAATTGCACAATTCAATGAACCGACCGACAAATTGGCAGTTCATCCTCGTTTTAACATAAATCACTTTTCAATTTTTTGGTGCTATAAACATCTCTTGACCTCAGAAGTCGGGGTATAAAATATTTGGAGAGAAATGAGGCCCTTTTCCCCAAAAATATGGAAAAGGCAAAGGAATCTAGACTTAAAAGATTGCAAAAGGAGAGTTAAAAGGAAACAAGAGTCGAGGCGACTTCTGGGCCTTCAAAATGTTATTTTGGCACGCGCTGTGCGGGCCAACCTTTTGGTCTCTTGTGATTTGTGGTTTACTTTTCGAAAAGGACTCCGCTTCCTGCGGCACGCAATATCACTCACACGTATTCACACTTTTGCGTGGACATATTAGTGACATCTTTGTGTTTTTCCTCAGTCTTTGACACTCGCTTTTTAAAGTCTGCGTAGCAGGCACAAATGGCAGGAGAAAAGAGAGCCCCTGGGGAGGAATGAAAGTGCAGCAGATTTTCCCGTTTTTATTTTCCTTCGCATTTCTACACGTCGCCCGCTGCCAGCCGCCACCCAGATTTCACTAACTTGTGGTTATTCGGATGTTTTCGTATAGCTCGATTTGGATTTTAAAGGAAATATCTAAAACTCTGGTTAAGCCCTGGCTTAACTGGCTTTTAGAGCCCTGACCCCCGTTACACTTAGCTAGAATTTGATCAGCGTTTAAGCAGTTTTAGTACTTGTGAAAATCGCCATAAAGGCTTACCTAACGAAAACTGCATTCCGCAGTGTTGAAAACAGCCCAAAAACATTTGAGTGATCAAGTCATATCAACAATAGATTCGGAAGAGTTTGAAGGGGTAGGAACAATGGATTCGGAGGAGAGCCAATTTAAGTATAAGTAAACATATTATTTCATAATCGAAACCTAACTACATACTCTCAGAACTTCTATACCAAATCTAATCTCAGAATAAATTCTTCCTACTCCTTCGAATCCATTGTTCCTACTCCTCCGAATCCATTTTCCAACTCCTCCAAATCCATTTTCCTACTCCTCCGAACCTATTGTTCCTACTCCTCCGAATCCATTGTTCCTACTCCTCCGAATCCATTGTTCCTACTCCTCCGAATCCAATGTTCCTACTCTTCCGAATCCATTGTTCCTACTCCTCCGAATCCATTGTTCCTACTCCTCCGAATCCATTGTTCCTACTCCTCCGAATCCATTGTTCCAATTCCTCCGAATCCATTGTTCCTACTCCTCCGAATTTATTGTTTCTACTCCTCCGAACCCATTGTTCCTATTCCTCCGAACCCATTGTTCCTACTCCCCGAATCTGTTGTTCCTACTCCTACGAACCCATTGTTCCTACTCCTACGAACCCATTGTTCCTACACCTCCGAATCCATTTGCCTACTCCTCCGAATCCATTGTTCCTGTTCTCCCGAATCTATTGTTCCTACTCCTCCGAACCCATTGTTCCTACTACTCCGAATCCATTTTTCCTACTCCTCCGAATCCATTGTTCCTACTCCTCCGAATCCTTTGTTCCTACTCCTCCAAATCCATTGTTCCTACTCCTCCAAATCCATTGTTCCTACTCCTCCGAACCCATTGTTCCTACTCCTCCGAACCCATTGTTCCTACTCCTCCGAATCCATTGTCCCTACTCCTCCGAATCAATTGTTCCTACTACTCCGAATCCATTTTTCCAACTCCTCTAAATCCATTTTTTCCTACTCCCCCGAACCCATTGTTCCTACTCCTCCGAATCCATTGTTCCTACTCCTCCGAATCCATTGTTCCTATTCCTCCGAACCCATTGTTCCTACTCCCCCGAATCTGTTGTTCCTACTCTGTAATGTTTGGGATTCCTGTTTGTATGACCGCAAGGTTTTCTGGGTAGCAGCAATAAACAACGAGAGTCCGCCATTACTGTTTATTCGTTTTGATCCTAAGGTTTTTCTCAAATACATTACATTTTTTGGCGACGAGGATTTCGGAAATGGCAACCTACGGCAAAATAGACGAATTCGACAGAGATTCTGATTCATGGGAACAGTATATCGAGCGTCTAAACTTCTATTTTGAAGCAAATGGAGTAACTACGTCTGACGATGACTTGAAAATACGCCGTGCAATCCTCCTCAGTTCGGTAGGGAAAAAAACCTACAAATTAATGTCTGATCTGCTGGCCCCAGCGAAACCTGGAGAGAAATCTTATGCTGACTTGTGCACCTTGGTAAAGAGCCATTTCAACCCAAAACCGAGTGAAAGCGTGCAACGGCACAAGTTCAATAACCGTTTCAGATTGAGCGGGGAGAACGTGTCTGACTTTGTAGCGGCTCTACGAAACATGGCAGAATACTGCAATTTTGGTGGCAGTCTGGAAAATATGCTGCGTGATCGTCTGGTGTCTGGAATTAACAATGAAAGAATCCAAAGGCGTTTGCTATCAGAAGAGAACTTAACTTTCAAAAAAGCTTACGACATTGCTTCGTCTATGGAAACGACCGCACAGCACATGGCCGATCTTCAATCTGCTCCTTCTACGTTAAGTTCAACGTCTGCATCTGTAAAAAAGGTCAGTTCTTCGCCCTTACCGCGTTCTAAAAGCGAAAATAAAGAGTGTTATCGTTGTGGAAAAAATCACCACCCGTCAAAATGTCGTTTCAAGGAGGCCACGTGCCATTATTGTAAAAAGAAAGGACATATTGTTGCCAAATGTCTCAAAAAAGCAAAAAAGTCGTCCGAGACAACCAAGCCAAATTCAAACCACCATCCAAAACAAGGGAAACCAGCAATTCATGTCCTGGATACTGATAAAGAAATAGAAGATGAAGATATATATCCATTGTTTGCTGTCAGTCAAGGCAACCGCCAAAATCCGTATTTAGTAGATGTTGAATTAAATGGTCTTAAAGTTCAAATGGAACTGGACACTGGTGCATCACTTTCAGTAATCGGAGAGGACATTTTTGATCAATTGAAGAACATTGAGGGTTCATCTCTCAATCTGCAAGATACCAAGCTAACCTTGAAAACATACACCGGGGAGACAATTCCAGTTTTAGGAAAGCTTGTAGTGGAAGTCAAGTACAAGGACTTCTTTGAACACTTGCCAGTTATAGTTGTACAAGGCAAGGTGCCCAGTCTCTTTGGACGAGATTGGTTACAACATGTTAAGTTGTCATGGCCAGAGATTTTCCTAGTTCAAGTTGTATCCCCTGATGTGTCTGACCTGCTAAAGAAACATGAAAATTTATTCAAGGAAGGACTAGGGACAATTCAAGGAGTGAAAGCAAAGATATACGTTGATCCTCAAGCCAAACCCAAGTACTTCAAACCTCGCACGTTAGAATATGCACGACGTCAGAAGGTAGAGAGAGAATTGGACCGTTTGTTAGAAGAAGGAACAATTCGTCCAGTTCAATTTTCGGAATGGGCAACACCCATTGTGCCCATTGTCAAATCTGATGAGTCTATACGCATTTGTGGAGACTTCAAAGTTACTTTGAACCAAGTTAGCAAACTTGACAATTACCCAATTCCTAAAACAGAGGATCTGCTAGCTCAACTTGGAGGTGGAGTGCAGTTTACAAAACTAGATCTGAGTCAAGCTTATCAACAACTTGAGTTAGATGAAGAATCAAAGAAGTACACCACTATCACCACTCATAAAGGCCTATTTGAGTACAATAAACTGTGCTACGGCATTGCCTCAGCCCCTGGGATTTTCCAACGCACAATGGAAAATTTACTGCAGGGTATTCCGAATGTTGTAGTACGAATAGATGATATTCTCATTGCCGGGAAGACATCAGCAGATCATCTCAAAAGTCTAACAGAAGTCCTGTCACGTCTGGACAAAGCTGGCGTCCGTCTTAAACGTTCGAAGTGCATTTTTCAAGCACCTGAAGTCACTTACCTGGGACACCGCATAGACAAAGATGGTATCCACCCCCTTGACGAGAAAATCAAAGCAATTCAAGAGTCACCGAGACCTTCTAATCTGAAAGAACTGCAAGCCTTTTTAGGCATGCTTAACTATTACGCTTGTTACATACCTAACATCACTACAATACTATCTCCTTTACATCAGCTGTTAGTCAAAGACACACCTTGGAACTGGAGTGAAGCACATGAAAAATCTTGGAACCAAGCCAAGTCCACACTTCACTCTTCACAACTTCTAGTGCATTACAGCTTGGAAAGAGAGTTAACCCTTGCTTGTGACGCATCACCATATGGTCTTGGTTGTGTTATTTCACATGTGATGGATGATGGGACTGAACGTCCTATTTCATATGCCTCACGTACTCTGTCCCCAGCCGAAAAGAACTATTCACAGCTCGACAAAGAGGCAGCAGCCATCATGTTCGGGGTGAGGAAGTTCCACTCATACTTATATGGACGGAGTTTTACCATCTACACTGATCACAAACCCCTGCTGGGTCTGCTACAGTCAACTAAACAAATACCGACCTCAGCCTCACCACGCATATTGAGGTGGGCGGTATTCCTGTCAGGCTACTCATACACTTTAGTATATCGAGAAGGCCAGAAAAATGGTAATGCCGATGGCCTGAGCCGGCTGCCATTGCCAAATGAAACTAGAAATGTTCCAGTGCCTGGCGACATTATGTTTGTAATGAATCATCTTGAAGTCAACACACCCGTTAAAGTCAAGGACATTGAGCGTTGGACCTCAAAAGATCCTATTCTTAGTGCAGTACGACACCAAGTAATGTCCGGTTGGCCCAATTCAAATGATCGCATTGAGTTCAAGCCCTACTCTTATAGAAAGCACCAACTTAGCTGTCAGGATGGCTGTCTACTCTGGGGCTCTCGCGTAGTCATTCCTCCTCAAGGAAGAGTCAAGCTTCTCCAGGAACTACATGATGGACATCCTGGAATGGTTCGCATGAAAATGTTAGCCCGAAGCTATTTCTGGTGGCCTGGCCTGGACGCGGATATTGAGCAAAAGGTGAAAGATTGCACAAGCTGCCAAAGTAATGCTAAGGCACCTTCTACTGCACCCCTACATCCGTGGGAGTGGCCGTCTAGACCTTGGTCTCGCATACATATTGACTATGCAGGACCTTTCGAAGGACACATGTTCCTGGTGATCGGTGATGCCTATAGTAAGTGGATCGAGGTATTCAAGACAAACTCCAGTACTGCTGCAGTAACCATCCAGAAGTTAAGAGAATGCTTCTCAGTACATGGACTGCCTGATATCATTGTATCTGATAATGCAACTGCCTTCATAGGTGAAGAATTTGCCCTTTTTATGTCTGAGAATGGCATAAAACACATCACTTCAGCACCTAAACACCCAGCATCCAATGGATTTGCTGAAAGATATGTTCGCACTTTCAAGGAAACAATGAAGAAGATGGGAGGGGAAAAGGAAAACTTAGACACGAAGTTAAGCAGATTTCTACTAAGCTATCGTACCACACCTCATGCAACCACTGGTAAAACACCTGGTGAGCTATTAATGAACCGGAAGCTGAAGACGCGCTTGGACCTGGTAAACCCCCTTAGTCAGGACACAATTCGCACTCGTGTAGAAGATAAACAGCTCGCACAGAAGAAACAACACGACAATCTAGTGCCACTCAGAGAATTTCAAGTGAATGACCCAGTATTTGTCAAGAATTTTTCATATGGTCCAAAGTGGTTATGTGGAACAATTATTCAACAGTCAGGACCGGTTTCGTATGTCGTTCAACTCAGTTCAGGTGGAGTGTTTCGACGACATGTTGACCATCTTCGCCTGAGGACAAGCCCACCCACAGTCGCCAATGATCTTCAGAGTTCAACAGAATTGGCCCAAGTTCCAATGCAAACAACTGTACCCAAGCAGATTCCAAAGGAATTTAAGGAACCTGAGATCACAGTTCCAGAACCTTCATTGGAACCGAAGAAGACAGAGCTTCCAGCTTCTGAACCTGCAAGTACTCTGCGAAGAAGTACTCGACTCAAAACCACACCTACTCACCTCAAAGACTATGTATGTTAATTTTAAGCAGCATATCACACACTGTGTACATTTTTCCGGATCTGATGGATTGACAACTTGTCAAGAACTTGTCATGGACATTGTTGTTGTTTTTTACTTATTGACATGTTGTGTGTATAAATTTGATAGTTTTACTGGCCTCAGCAAGCAAGTATCTTTTAGTTGTAAACTTGGGTGGGGCAGTATGTAATGTTTGGGATTCCTGTTTGTATGACCGCAAGGTTTTCTGGGTAGCAGCAATAAACAACGAGAGTCCGCCATTACTGTTTATTCGTTTTGATCCTAAGGTTTTTCTCAAATACATTACATACTCCTACGAACCCATTGTTCCTACTCCTACGAACCCATTGTTCCTACACCTCCGAATCCATTGTTCCTACTACTCCGAATCCATTGTTCCTACTCCTACGAACCCATTGTTCCTACTACTCCGAATCCATTGTTCCTACTTCTTCGAATCCATTGTTCCTACTCCTCCAAATCCATTGTTCCTACTCCTCCGAATCCATTGTTCCTGTTCTCCCGAATCTATTGTTCCTACTCCTCCGAACCCATTGTTCCTACTACCCCGAATCCATTTTTCCTACTCCTCCGAATCCATTGTTCCTACTCCTCCAAATCCATTGTTCCTACTCCTCCAAATCCATTGTTCCTACTCCTCCGAACCCATTGTTCCTACTCCTCCGAACCCATTGTTCCTACTCCTCCGAATCCATTGTCCCTACTCCTCCGAATCAATTGTTCCTACTCCTCCGAATCCATTGTTCCTACTCCTCCGAATCCATTGTTCCTACTCCTCCGAACCCATTGTTCCTACACCTCCGAATCCATTGTTCCTACTACTCCGAATCCATTGTTCCTACTCCTACGAACCCATTGTTCCTACTACTCCGAACCCATTGTTCCTACTTCTCCGAATCCATTGTTCCTACTCCTCCAAATCCATTGTTCCTACTCCTCCGAATCCATTGTTCCTGTTCTCCCGAATCTATTGTTCCTACTCCTCCGAACCCATTGTTCCTACTACTCCGAATCCATTTTTCCTACTCCTCCGAATCCATTGTTCCTACTCCTCCGAATCCATTGTTCCTACTCCTCCAAATCCATTGTTCCTACTCCTCCGAACCAATTGTTCCTACTCCTCCGAACCCATTGTTCCTACTCCTCCGAATCCATTGTCCCTACTCCTCCGAATCAATTGTTCCTACTCCTCCGAATCCATTGTTCCTACTCCTCCGAATCCATTGTTCCTACTCTTCCGAACCCATTGTTCCTACACCTCCGAATCCATTGTTCCTACTCCTCCGAATCCAGGTTTTGACTAGAATGTCCTCAAAGTTGCGGTAGAGTGTAAAGGCTGTTTTCTTTATTGACCGACAATATGCGAAAAAGAATGCTCATTTTCTTAGGCAAATCCCATCGCACAATATAGGGAATTATATGGATACCGACTCTGTTACTTTAATAAATCATTAAAACGATTGATGTGAGAATATGATCAGCTTATTTTTTAAGCGACCTCAAGTTTGCGGGTTGCTCTTACTGTAGTTTCACATAATCCAGTAAAAAGAGAGTAAGATTGTGTTAAATACATTTCGGTTTTTACATTAACATTTTAATTGATAGAAACTTGTCTAAAAGAACTTTCTTTTCACAAAAGTGATCTGTAAAATAGTCGTCGTCAACCATTTCCATCGTACCATGACATAGTGCTAGGCACTCGTGATGCTTCCCTTACTGTCAAATGGGCCGTTCTTCACCGAGATTTTGATAGATCAGAGTTTGTTTACAGCCTTTGTGCAAATATTTTCAGCTTATTTTTACCAAACCACAACATTTTCATCCCTTTTAAGCCAGATGTTTAGTCTAAAGCTTCATCATAAAACGAAAAGAGAATATAAAAAAATGTCACACGACTGTAATCAAACTCGGCAATTTCGCGCTCAAATATCATTATCTGGAAAACACCCTATTGCAGAGCGTCATCTTTTGTAATTAGGGACTCTGGATCCAACTGTGTTACACTGTTATTTTGGTTTTATAATGAATATTGAAATATCCTATCATTTTGAAAATATTAATATCCGTAGATGTTTTTTTTAAATTGTAGAATGGATAGAATGTTATAGATTCTGTCTGGTGGGTATGGTCGCCACTGAAATATAAAAAATCTTATTAGCAACGATTTTTTGCGGCACTTAAAGATTCGACACACAACGGATCCAAAGTCCTTAAATCGATCACCTAGATACATAGCCTTTAAAAAAACCACATTAGCGGAACTAGGGGAGGGGGTGTGGAGGGTGCAACCCCACCAATGAGAGATTGGTGAGAAAAAAGGTAAAAAGAGTCACCTCGTTCTTCCCTGTTGTCCTCCCCCCCCCAGGAAAAATCCTGGATCCGCCCCTACCAGTACATTAAACTATGTCTCTAGACCAAACAATAATTCAAGCATTTGTATAGCAGTAATACAAGCATCGGTAATACCGTAAAAGCTCGAATAAGCGCGTTCCTGGAATAAACGCTTATGTGAAGAGACGAGTTCGACTCCGTTTGACCCCTTCGTTAGTAGTTAAGAAGACGGTTAGTTTCATGTATTAAAAGAAAAGATTCCAGACGGGATCTAGTGACCTAATACCAGAACTAGGGATACCGATTTGAACAAGATTGATCCGTGAATCAGTGAATTACTACTCTGAGCCCCATCCTGAGTTTTTTTCTAGACACGCCCCTGAAGAGGAAAAATGCCGATAAGCGCCTCTATTAAACGTGTTTCACAATAAAGACTGTGCGTTAGGGAAAAAAAATACGAAAACTGACAGAACTAGCACAATATTTTTATCATTGAAAACTTTCTGGTTATTGTTGCGAGAATTGTTTTTGTAACTCCAGGCACGTTGTAAAAAGCGCTTTTTATCTCGAGATGCACCTCCCCATATAAGCGCCCTAATAAGCGCGCTTATTCGAACAATTACGGTAATACAAGCACTTGTATGACTATTATATGGTTTCTAAGCGCTAGACTAGTAATGCTAAGTTGGTCAAAATTGTTATCGTTGTTGAATCTTGTCACTGACAAGGGACGAAGACCGACCAACTTGACCTACTCAGCATGCATCGCACTGTTTTTGTTTTCGTCAAAAAGTCCTAAAAATCCACGCCCACGTGGAAATGCCTTTTACGACTTTTTCAGATATTTTTTGCTTTCGCTGGGGTAAAAATCCAACATGGAAATGGTAAACTGGGCCTTTAAAATCTACAACTTGCATCAATTGAGTGCAGTGGAATTTTATACGTGATTTCCAAAAAAAAAGATGACTACCAGTCCCTTAATAATATTTCTCTAGCCTTTCCCCGGGCAGTGCTTGGAAAAGAAATTCATGCTTCGCGCATTCTACAAAGAATGCTAAACCCAAGAACACTTTTGCGACGCATTTGACAACAACGCAGTGTCACGTGAATACTCTTGGTGTGACTAGTTTCTGACAACCCATTAGCCCTTGTGTTTCGTTTTATGGAACATGTTCTTCCTTAACGTAGGGTTTCCATAAACATCATTTAACCAGATAATGTTCCTTACGATAATTGACACCGTACAGTAGATGTTTCGGACTACTTGGAGTCGTTTAATTCTCGTATTGAAGCGGGTTCCCTTGAACGGTTTTAGAATCAAATCCCCTACGCTAATGGCTTGAGTATTAGGAAGCGCAGAATATCAGATAAAGAAAGTACTCCAATGCAGTGATCTTCTTTGTCTACTACCACCAGCCGATGCACCTACAAGAATACATAGCTGGGTCAATTATTGGCATGATCGCCGTCACATGACATCTCAGTATGGTAACATGACACGTGACAGACGGGAGGGACGAGCGGGTAGACAGACTGGCAATTAGACGAGCTGGCTGGCGAAGACGGAGAGACACATAGGCTGTGATAGACGAAGAGCCAGAGAGGTGGACAGAAAGACAAGGACAGACAGGCGGACAGACAGACATGGACAGACAGGCCGACAGACACGGCATGGATAAACAGACAGGCTGACAGACACGGCATGGATAAACAGACAGGCTGACAGACACGACATGGATAAACAGACAGGCTGACAGACACAAATGGATAAACAGACAGGCTGACAGACACAAATGGATAAACAGACAGGCTGACAAACACAACATGGATAAACAGACAGGCTGACAGACACGACATGGATAAACAGACAGGCTGGCAGACACGACATGGATAAACAGACAGGCTGACAGACATCACATGGATAAACAGACAGGCTGACAGACACGGCATGGATAAACAGACAGGCTGTCAGACACGACATGGATAAACAGACAGGATGATAGACACGGCATGGATAAACAGACAGGCTGACAGACAAGACATGGATAAACAGACAGGCTTACAAACACAACATGGATAAACAGACAGGATGATAGACACGGCATGGATAAACAGACAGGCTGACAGACAAGACATGGATAAACAGACAGGCTGACAAACACAACATGGATAAACAGACAGGCTGACAGACACGACATGGATAAACAGACAGGCTGGCAGACACGACATGGCAAAACAGACAGGCTGACAAACATCACATGGATAAACAGACAGGCTGTCAGACACGGCATGGATAAACAGACAGGCTTACAGACACGGCATGGATAAACAGACAGGCTGACAGACACGGCATGGATAAACAGACAGGCTTTCAGACACGGCATGGATAAACAGACAGGCTGACAGACACGGCATGGATAAACAGACAGGCTGACAAACACAACATGGATAAACAGACAGGCTGACAGACACAACATGGATAAACAGACAGGCTGACAGACACGGCATGGATAAACAGACAGGCTGACAGACACGGCATGGATAAACAGACAGGCTGACAGACACGGCATGGATAAACAGACAGGCTGACAGACACGGCATGGATAAACAGACAGGCTGACAGACACGACGTGGATAAACAGACAGGCTGACAGACACGACATGGATAAACAGACAGGCTGACAGACATCACATGGATAAACAGACAGGCTGACAGACACGGCATGGATAAACAGACAGGCTGTCAGACACGACATGGATAAACAGACAGGATGATAGACACGGCATGGATAAACAGACAGGCTGACAGACAAGACATGGATAAACAGACAGGCTTACAAACACAACATGGATAAACAGACAGGCTGACAAACACAACATGGATAAACAGACAGGCTGACAGACATGGCATGGATAAACAGACAGGCTGACAGACAAGACATGGATAAACAGACAGTCTGACAGACACGGCATGGATAAACAGACAGGCTGACAGACACGGCATGGATAAACAGACAGGCTGTCAGACACGACATGGATAAACAGACAGGATGATAGACACGGCATGGATAAACAGACAGGCTGACAGACAAGACATGGATAAACAGACAGGCTTACAAACACAACATGGATAAACAGACAGGCTGACAAACACAACATGGATAAACAGACAGGCTGACAGACATGGCATGGATAAATAGACAGGCTGACAGACAAGACATGGATAAACAGACAGGCTGACAGACACGGCATGGATAAACAGACAGGCTGACAGACACGGCATGGATAAACAGACAGGCTGACAGACACGGCATGGATAAACAGACAGGCTGACAGACACGGCATGGATAAACAGACAGGCTGACAGACACGGCATGGATAAACAGACAGGCTGACAGACACAGCATGGATAAACAGACAGGCTGACAGACACGGCATGGATAAACAGACAGGCTGACAGACACGACATGGATAAACAGACATGTTGACAGACACGACATGGATAAACAGACATGTTGACAGACACGGCATGGATAAACAGACAGGCTGACAGACACGGCATGGATAAACAGAGAGGCTGACAGACACGACATGGATAAACAGACAGGCTGACAGACAAGACATGGATAAACAGACAGGCCTCACAAACACAACATCGATAAACAGACAGGCTGACAAACACAACATGGATAAACAGACAGGATGATAGACACGGCATAGATAAACAGACAGGCTGACAGACACGACATGGATAAACAGACAGGCTGACAAACACAACATGGATAAACAGAGAGGCTGATAGACACGGCATGGATAAACAGACAGGCTGACAGACACGGCATGGATAAACAGACAGGCTGACAGACAAGACATGGATAAACAGACAGGCTGACAGACAAGACATGGATAAGCAGATCGGCTGGCAGACGACATTGATAAACAGACAGGCTGACAAATGTACATGGACAGATGGCCTGAAAAAGGGACATGGACAGATAGGAAGGTCGAAAAGGGGAAAAAAATTCTATTACTGACCCTGGCTTCTATCAGTCGTTCAACAATTAGGAAAAGCGTCTCTTCTAGGTAGCACCTATGGACCCCTTCAAATCCCTGTCAATAAATGAAATAAACTGCTGAGCATTTGTATATACAATCATCACCTGCATATAAGAACTTTCAAGTATTTTCAAGATCAGGCTGATATTTCAGGCTGATATTTCAGGCTGATAGTTCTTATTAATCAGGGTTATTTTTTTCATATACACTGAACAATCACTAGTCAGAATGCCTGCTGACTCTAATAATAACAATTAATGCTAAATCAATGCGTCCATTTAAACAGTATGCAATCAAATCAATAATCGTTTAATGGAACCAAATGCAAAAAAGACTGAATTGCATTGATGAATGTAAATTGATGTTATTGGTATTTAACTGTGATAAAGTCAGACCTGAGATGGTCATGAGCAATATGCTTTCTGAATATCTTGGATAGGCATCCTGATCCACCAAACATGTATGAAAAGTATATTTTCTTTATTGTTATCAAACGTAAATCATGTTCTAAATTGTCTTCACGTTATATTTAATAAGTTTCACATAAATTATATCCAGAATACTAACTATACCAATGTCATATGCTGTTAAAAAAACATACTTCAGCCCTATGCTCTAACGCCTGTTGCACCGTAACATCCAAGTTGTTGTATGTTTTTTCAGCGGCCAGATTCTAAAAGGAATCACCAAGATTTTAGTAAAAAAATGTTTGAATAGTAAACAAGAATGGCATGCTTTTTAGTTGGACAGATACTTACGATCACATCAAATTTAGCGTAAATGTCAACCACCACACCTGGAAAAGCACCAAGAGGCATTAGCAAAACCTTCTAATAATGAAAACTAAACCTCAAAAAGGACCTAGTCTAACACATGGGGTACTTAAAAGATAAACCAATACCTTTATCATCCACTACAGGCAGGGCTGATACACGCTTCTCAGAGAACATATGAAGCACACGGATAAGTGGAGTACTAGGGGAGACCTGATAAGAAAAACATTTGCTCAGATTTCCTCTGCAAATAAATATATAAATATATAATTGATCACATGCCCTATATAATATTTTCCACATACCATTTACAGTATATTTGTATATGATATACATTATAAAAAATATAAATGTTGTCGGGCTTCCTCCCCCTCCATTGTAATGGCCCTACATTCTCTCAAAAAATACACACAACCAAAAAAAAACCATGCTAAATGGCACCCAAGTATTTTTTTTTTTACTTTATGCTACAATGCCAACTTTACAAGTCAGGCCCCCACTTGTCACATGAGCCGTTCAGATACTCACAGTAGCAACACATTTGTATGTCCCTATTCCGAGATCCTCAAGTGTTTTGTACATAAAATCAGGCATCTTTAATTCTTGCATCTGACAATAGACAACACAAAACAGCAGCAGTAAGTCTATTGTATGTAGCCCAGAAGTGTAGTTAGGTGTGGTGTGGTGTGTGCACTCTACTCCCTCCACTGCTAAAAAGGGTGTCATATCTTATTAAAAGAGCTGCCAAATAGAATCCACATGATATCTATGGCAAAGCTAACACCCTCAGCAAATCCTGGCTATAGACATGTAGCTTTTACATACTAGAGGTTCTCACAGAGAAGTGAAGTGCTCGAGTTCAGATAGGCTGGTGATTCCATTGCAAGGGTAAAATCAATTAATTCTTATAGATTTGCATGGGGGCAGTTGGCACATTTTCCATCATAAGCCATATTTATACAAGACCCCATCTCCACTGTCTTGGCTGATCACCAACCCTTAGTTTCATGTTTTCTATATTTGTTTTATAAGAGAAAAGATACATTATTTTATTAAACAAAAGAAATTATTTAATTGTTGGAGAGGGGACATGCAGTCGTAGGTATTTTGGAAAAAGTATATTTAAAAAAGACTGCATTTTGGCGGCTGAGTGGGGAGGGGCATGGCACAGCCCCTGTGCCCAACCCCAGCTGTATGTCTTTGTATACAGTCGTTTGAAAAAAGGTTGTCATGAACCGGCTTTGCAACTACGAGACAAGCCTGCATATAAGCATGGGTAAAAACCCCTGAAGTGCCTAGCTGAATATATTAGCCACCACATAACTTAAGACTTAGACGCGGTAGGGGTGGCTAATATATAATGCAGCTAGGCGCTTCAGTGGTTTTAACCCATGCTTACAACCAAGGCCAATACATAACTACTAATTGATGATGAGGATAGCGGCTTGTTCCACAGGAAGCCCATATTGTTTGAGCTTGCTTTTCTGGCTACTGGCAGCTAAATCATTGTTACTCTTGCTCGCTTAGCTCGCTGGAGCAATTAGATTTCATACTTTGGCAACTTACATAAGCAAATAGGAACTTGAGTATTCTCTTGTGTGTTATTATGTACAGTGCATTGCCAGTTGATGGATCTATGACCGGCAGACGGTGGATCTTGAACTCCAGTAACATCCGTACTGCCTCATATAAACTGCAAAGAATAAATTATCACCATAAGTTTCACATGAGAAGTGATGCATTTATCATTAGCCATCATTCTAGGTCACTATACAACCTAAAGCCATGTAGAGGTGTATTACAAATGAAAATGCGTATCTAATAAAACAGGGAGCGAAATAACATAATGCTTACCTCTGTGTTGGAGATATCCGAACCAAGCTGGAATCTGATTTTAGTGACTGTAATCCTTAAAAAGATAAAAGAATAAATACCTGTCTAGTGAAAGAATAGAAAATCAAGCATGAATTCCCAGGGATGTAGCCAGGGGATGGACACAGTCATAGGGCTTAACAATATCACATTTCTTTATCAAAACTAAGTTGCTGGTCCATCACCTTTGGCTACACTGCCTCTCGATTATACAATGTGATGAGTGGGGAGTTTCATACAAGAAAAAAATGAATTATATTCTCAAGTATGGACACACGTGTGAATTTGGCACAAATTGCTAAAATACCAAAATAGGGGTGTGTCATCCTTGGACCATACCCTGAAAGATATGAAATGAAAACTTCACTAAATGTTATCATAAGAAATCAGGATGTCGTTGATCAAATTGAAATTGCTTTTCAATTTAAAAATGAGTAAGGGTCAAGTAATAGTATGTGTACATGGGGTGCGTTTTCTCACAGTACATACTTCTCCATGTTTCAATCTTGTGTTCCTCTAGCTCATCCATCTGAACCTGAAATTTAAAATCAGATCTAAAGCACTTATAATCAGGAAAGGTCTGAAACAATGTAACCAGGCAAGGATTGAAGCAACAAAGGGGAATAGGCTACATGTATAGAGATTTTTCAAATGAATAAGAAAGCTAGGGACAGTTTGGGTAAGTTTCAGTAAGCAGGGAAAGTTATTTTGAGCAGAAAGGGAGTTCCAGATATCAGATTTTGAGTAATTCCTCTTCAGTCTTTTCAGGCTTGTCAAACTCTGAATTGAACAGCCATGAATTTTCTAGTTATATAATCTTTGTGTACAAGCATTTAAATGATTTTTTTGAACTATTTTCCTGTTTTAGCGAGAATAATGATACATAAAACAACCCTCTGTTTTTTTAAACACTTATAACATTACCAAACAAGATTACTGAATTGTATCATTTTAAAATATGTACCTGTTACAGTATGACTAAAGCTACCAGAGCCACCAAGAAAAGTTTAAAGAAAGTTAGCCAACCAGGAGACAAGAGCCCAAGTTTTGTTTGACACAGCCAGAAGGTTTCTCATTGAGACATTTTATGCCACACTTATCAGAAAAGTGCAGATTGTCAATCAGTACCTTTCTTGCATCCTGAATTGCTTTCTAGAAACTGTCTATGGTTAGCCAGTGAGTGTGTATCACACTGTTATAGATTTTGTTTAGCTTTTTAAATGCAGTTGTTTAGAATTTAAATGTGACAACATGTTGTACAGTATTACACCTTATCTACACTCTCAGCAAAGAAAAAAAAAGAAATGACAAATATTTACACAAAAAAACCTCTCTTGTTACTTTCCAACAAAACATACCCATAAACAATGAAAACGATATGGGTTTATGAAAAAAAAACATGCAATACTGTACCTGCGCAGATGTGCCACTCTGTTGATAAACCAGAACATGTCATGTCATTGCGAGATGAAATAAGGAAAATATGAAATTAAAATATTGCCCTTCACCACAAACATGGACTAGAAACATACTTTTCATAATTAGTATGCTAGTTAGTATTATGGCCAAAACCTTTTAAACAAATGCAATCTATCCAAGACCTAGGGAATATATCAACCTAGAATATATAAATAGGGGATACCTAGACCTAGGAAATGCAATCCTGTATTTTTAGCATATTAGGTTGTATGCATAGGTTTATAAATACAGGCTCACAAAACAAATTTGGACATACAATATTGGTCACCAGAAAGTGAATGAACATTTACTGCTCGCTTTAAAGATATTCCATAGAAGGATACTTGTAATAATAGCAAAATACACAAAGCTGCATCACAAATTCTATTAAAAGCCCCGGAGAAGGATGTCTTTTATTGAAAATGGTCTACTTCTTATTACTGAGTTTGTAGCTGTGATGGCTTAGTGTGGTCATGATAGAATTCAAGATGGCTGTCATGTTCAAGATGTTATCAAAAGTTACCCTGTCATGTAATTTAGCAGAGAGTTTTTATTGCTATCTAGAGTCAAGTAGGTAAACCGATTCATTCCCAGAGATATGAAAAACTCATGGGCATTTCTAAAGAAATATAAGAAAGAGTAAAAAAAAAAGGCATTTTATCAAGTTTAAAGACATTTAAAGGTGGTTGAGGATTTAATATTTAGACTGGTTATGATGTATTTTTACACAAGGAATCTTTATGAATTTATTTATATAGAGTACATCGCCACATCTTACCAGCGGAGATTTGTAGTAGCACTTCAAAATATTAATAAAATCTGTTATAGTGAGCATCCCTGCAAAAAAAATTCCAAGCATTATTTCACAGGTTCATCATGATTAGGAGCTCAACAAGAGATATTCTTATTATTATGAATCCTTGAACAACAAAGGTTGTCTACAAAATGAAGACCTAAAAACTTAATACCTGTGACCCCAAAAGCTACTACCCCTAAAGCTACGACTTCAAAAGCAATGACCCCCTAACCTACCTTTTTGTTTCCCAAATGGTTACAAAAGTTTATATGGAATCAATGATTCATTTGAGGTATAATTCAGGTAGTTCAATTTCATTTTTTTATGAATATCATTTGTGTTTCCAGGGGGTCGTTTCTCAAAACGCCAAAAACCCGGTGAAACCCGGTAAACTTTTCGAATGTTTCTCCAAACTCCTCCACTATCTTCGGGCCCGAAAAAAAATTCTGCTTACTTATGGGAGCTAAAGAGCTCCGATTCAATTTGTGTCGAGTTGTAGTAAGTTTTTATTACAGGAGGAAACCATTCCACTGTTTGGTTTTGCTACGAAATGATACTTTCTTTACTTGGTATTTGTCTTTCTTTCAAAAAATGTCGATGCCACAGCAATGTTTGGGGTGCCAGTCGTCTACAGACATCAACAAAACTAGGATTTCAATAATCATTTAGGCAATCTATTCATTAACTTTTAAAATTATAATTTGCTTGTCAGGTAATGCTCTTCCTTGCCAGGCGGTGTTTCTCTAACGTACCGGTAATTACCGGGCCTGTTAGGTTAGCGGGAGAGTTTTGGGGATACTTTTTTGGCCGAAGGGGCGAATGTTCCAGAACGTTCTGGTAAGAGTTCAAACCGTAAATCTTGAAAAAACACCAAAAAGCTTTAATACGACAAGATAACATGCAAAAAGTAAACATAAACACAACACTAGACTACACACATCTTTTCAACTTTTTATTAAGGGCGTCGTAACTTTTGGGGTCAAAGGTCTTAGGATTTTAGGTTTCAGGTCTTCATTTTGTAGACACCCTCCCTACAAATTGTCAGACAACTTAAGGTCACATTGTAAGAAACTTTTGCAAAGCTCAGTTGTAAATTTCCCTAAATTACATCTTACATTTTTTACAAAGTCATAAAAGCTGTTTGCTTACCAACAAAGTCTTGTCTAGAACTATCAAAGACTGGGGCAGACCGCACTCCTGTGACAAAAGACAATTAATAATAATGTTAATAATATGACAAAACTGGCGCCGCAAACTGGGTGCGCTGTAAACGATCTAAGAGGTACTCGGGTAAAGGATTAAAAACAGTGTCACAATAGCTGAGTTTTGATATCACAAGAGATTCGACTATATGTTTTTTAAGTTTAAAGTCTGTGAAGTTTTTAACATAAAGAAGTTTTGAACATGAAGTAGAGGAATTTTGTTTATTGCTATTGCATGGCAGGTTCTTTAGGTATGCCCATGTTACGGTGCACCTGCATTTTCAAAACACGATTTCTGGTTTTCTGTTCTGTCAGTAAAACCATTCTGAGCCAATCAGAGTCTCGCTTTGTGCACTTCACCGGCTATTCTTTGGACGAAAACTAGACGGTGTCGCAATAGAAAGCCAGGCAACTGCACTAGGTGAGAGATGGCAATAATCTGATTGGCTTACAATAATTTGACTAGCGGAACAGAAAATCCCAAAAGACAAAAACAAATCTCTGTTTTGAAAATGTGGCGTCGCAATACACTGGATTCGACAGTAATTTGATGCAAAAACATTATGTTTATGTTGTCTATCATCACAACATAAACTTATCAAGAAAAAAAAAGAAAAAAGGGCATACCATTAGCTAACAGAGCAAAGAATGCTTTCTTTACCTGAAAGGAAATATGTATTATAGAATATGAGTTAGGAGAAAGGTATAAACAAACAATTCTTTATAGTTGCTAAACATATAAGGCTAAAAAATAAAACATTTCCTCTTTTTTGATAAGATATAAAAGACTGGGACAATTCTAAATAAGTAACTGTGAGAAGCGTAAACACAATGAACTATATAGAATATCAAGCACCTCACTCACTTGTACAAAAAGTGATATTCACACATAAATGCTCAATGCAGCTTAGCAATGGTCTTCCAAACCTAGCTTCAGAGCCAGGGCTTATGAGTAATGTATAGCAGTAAAAGGTACTTACGTTTAGCTTGGTGTCAAACACAACTATTTTTGAGCTTTTTGGCATAAGTTCATGGCACATTCGTGACTTAAGGAAATTAGAATAACACCAGTTTTCACCTGTGAATGAATAAAGTAATTAAGATAACAATGTTTTGCTTTACTTTGAAGGAGAAAAGAGCCATTGGAGTAAATTGTTTTACTACTCTTACATAAAACTTGTCAACCACAATTTTGCTATTGACTTCATTCAATTTTCAAAGACAAATGATGTAAAAAAAAAAACCTCCAAAATAACTTCATTTCTCATTCTGTGTTATTTGAAAATGTTATTTTTTTTAATATTGGGAAAACTGTGGCACACAGGAAGACCAAGGTTCGCTGGGGCTAGGGTTTGAAGAAATGATAGCTGGTGGTAAAACCAATGCAATTGTCAATAAACACAGCATAGTGATTGTGAATGATTGTCATTTCTTAGATTTTGACAATTCACACCAAATTGGGGTCAAAGCATGGCCACGCGTGAAGTGGGTGGTTAGTCGAAAATGGGGGGGTTTACCCTCGGCTTTCATTTCTTAGCACCCTAGCCCCAGAGCACCTTGGCCTTGGCATGCCCCTTAGGATTCCCAATATTTGAAAACAAAACAATTCTGAATAACCCATAATGTAAGCCCGTAGCAAGCTACAAAATATTCATAAAAAAAATTATACTTTATTTACCAAAATTGATCGCAAATATCTTAATAGCTCTTTTAAATCAGCAAATGGACATGGATGCTTTTTTGAACTTGGTATTTTGCTAAATATAACAAAATAGTATCTGACAGAGACTGTTTTATGCTCCAGACTGCTCAACTCGGAAGTACTCTCCCCTCTCTCTAGTAAATACATCAATCTCCACCTACCCATCATAGACTCCTCAATATCAATATCAAAGGTTAAATCCTCATCATCATTGCTCTGTGAAAACAATATAGACAATATAGACCAAATTGGACAGACAACAATAATCTTTGTTAGGATAGTTCTTGGTGAAGCCTTATCAATACTCAGCTGTGCTATGATGTGACCAAGGCTAGGTATCAGAGTCCATTATTACAATTGTTCAAACATTGATCTCTTATTTCCACTTGAAGACATGCCTAATCCCAAATTTAGAGCAACCCCAAATTTGTCAAAAAACATTTAGGTCAAGCACACGGTTTGGAGGGGCAGGGGGAAAAGTGATGGTAAAATCTCATGGGAAACTCACAAACATTTGGTCTCTTTTTGTACCCATGGTTCCATCTGCCATTGTAGACTCCCCTATTGTCTGTCTGACATGATTTAGTAAGAGCTCTGGAGATCTATAGCTTTCATCCTCCATTCTCTCAACATCTGGACTGTCATAACCAGAATTTGTAGGCGCTGAATTACTTCTTGCCATGCTACCGCTAGGAGATGGTGGGCCCCCAGAACCTTGAGAAGAGCTTCTGGGTCGAGAGGTGAATACTTCCCCCTGATCACCATCTATTGACTTGCTCTGCCATTCCTGCACCCACTCATGGCTACTGCGTTTGTCCTGAGGGAGGCCATTGTCACCCTTGTCCATTCCGCTGTGGTCCATCAGAGGCATGGCAAACATGCTCAGGTCCTATGTGACATTAATGATCATTACACCAATGTCGCACTCAAAAGAAAATACACACAATACTCATAAGATACAGTATAACTTCTAAAAAAATGACTTAGATACAGAGATTGTGAAAAACAGATTTTGACTTGTGTACAAGTTTATTTAAGTTTAATGTTTTAGAAGAATGTTTTATTTTGCAAAGTTGGTCACCTTAGGTGAGTGGGTAGTAAGAGCTAAAATTAGGAAGGTATGAGGTAGATATTTCTTTTATCATTATGTCATTCATTAAGAAAGGCTTTTAACAATCTTTCAACAATATTTTGCCTGTTAAGGATTTTATTCTATAACAGATCACAATTGAAATAAAATTATAGAAAAAAAATTAAGAAATCACTGTTGTTAAAGCAGCTATAAGCTTGCTCTCATCATTTGCTTTCATCACAAACATTATCATGCTCATAACATATAGAGAGTAACACATTCCATGTTTTTTAAATAAATGATTTCAGTCTACATTGACTAATGCGATAATAAAATTGGATTATCAGTTTAAAAAATATGTTTTGTAAAATATGGCAAAAGTAATGTAGCAGTGTCAACAAAAAGATTAAAAATTAAAATAACCAAAAGCTATTTTGGCATCAAGGTAAAGTAGCTATCATGTTGTCAGAAAATAATAATACCAAGTTGATTTTAAACAATCAATAATTTACAAAAAATGAAGAAATTCATCTGAGCCATTATGTGGCCAAGTATATATATTTCATATTTTACCATATTTAATATATATTTGCAAACAAAGAAAGAGTATTTCATCCCTAATGAAACTAAACCAATAGCAATTATAAGATGTAAATTTCAATGCGCCAGAAAATCAATAGAATGTGTTATCTTTAAGCTTTAGATGTAATATCTTTGAGTGTCAACAAGCATGCAGACGGCACAATGACAACAAAATAACAACAACTCAACAATTAATCTTTTCATGCTTATATAAAATGAAAATGGGGCAGTAGGGATTTCAGCTATGTACACAATAGAATGAAGTCTGGCATTTTATCTTAATCAAAATAGGGGTGGTACATTTAGAAGGAAAACAACAAGGCCTTGACACAGAATGATGTTTAATTTTAAGGGAAATTTTTAAAAGCCACTTTTAGTCTTAATTGATTCCCAGCCCCTACTACCTCGTGGTGTAAGCATTCTGTGAAATTTCTATACCTCCATTTCAGAACTTCTCCATAGTGGTTTACTTTCAGTCTCCTAAATAAAATAAGCAGTGCAAAGCAAACAAGCAAAGCAATAAGCAATTACAGAGTATTACCAAACACAAATACAACCACACTATGTAAGACGTCTTGTGGATAAAATCAACAAAATAAAACTGCAATTTTTATTTATTTCAAATGGTGCCAATCGGTGCACTTATTAAACCAAGGTTATTTTTTAAGTAGATGTGTTTATTGGTTTTTACAAGTGGAGAAATACAAATTAATAAACCAAGTGGAATCATACTTATTCTCTGACAAAACTGTAAGGATAACACTAGAAGGAGCAGAATCATTTGTTCTTCCCTTCTAATTGAGAGCTGAATACTTGAGAAAATAATTAAAATAGTGTTTACCGATGCATTATTTTCAAGTTCTATTTAATGCACCTCCTACTATGCCATGCTCATTGAGCACGAACTTCATTTGCAAGAACTTCTATAGACAAACGTTCCTTGTTATATGGGCGGTATCAAAACCTTTAAAAAGTCTAGGTACAAGATAGAATTCATATTCTAGCCATGAGCCCTAGCTAAAAGACAGCTAAGCTTCACTGAATAAACAAGCCAATATTGGTGCTATATTAATACTTGATGATCTATTTTAAGTTTAGTACTTGCAAGTAGCAATGCAATGAATTTATACAAATTTAAGCGATCTAATCTCGGGCTAAGATTTTTTATAGAGATTAAAAACAGAAGTTGACAATGTAATCACTGGAGATATTGTAGTACAGTATATCAGAACATAATGGGAACTTCAAAAATATACTATTGACATGTGACCTCAAGCAATATAAAACTATCAAGGATAAAGCCATATTAATATATTAATCGATTGTTAACAAATAATTGATTCCAATAAAAGATGCAAAAGTTGTTCAAACCACAACAATCGAGCAATTGATATAAAGGCGAGAACATAATTTACAAATATGGCGTGCTGAAAAGCCGCTTTAGATGCAACAATCACCAGAAATCCAAAAAACCCAAAGACTTGTGACACTTCATAAATTGCATAATGCAATAAATGTGAATTTCAGGGGATTCCTCAACCTTCAGTTTCATGTTGCGTGTTTTTGTAGTAAACTTAAGTATCCCAAAAATTGCTAATTCATTTCAAGACAAAGTCCAGATAGAAACAAAACTCCAAAATATCTGAACGCACCGCTAAAAAAAAAAAAAAAAAAAAACGAAAGCAATTCTTTTGTTTAAATGTGAAACCTATGGGAATATATTTATCTGTAATTATATTATTATTACAATTATTTATCATTTATTTTGGGATTGCGAGTAAGCCGTGGGTTGGTGACGTCGAAACTCGGGTTGAAGGCAAATTTAGATGAATTGGGTAACAGTTTACGAGCTGAACATTTTTTTACCTGAAGTTTGCTATCACTCATTGAGACATCCATCGCCTCGTCCTGTATGGGCAAGGACATATTTAGGAAGGACCTATTAAGAGAGGAGTGACAAAAACAAAGCGTGAAGACAATAAATACAAACCGAGCAGAACAGTGAAGCCGAAATTTGACATGCAAACCAAACGGATGTTCAAATGGAATAAAAAGTTCTAAGCATGCAAATCCCGCCTAACCGACTGATTATGTGGATGAAACTTTACACGTCATTTTGCATATTAGCCGGTGTTTTTGTAAGACGCAATACTAATTTTAGCCGAACAATTCTTAAAATATAATACTTAATCCTCAGTACAATAAAGAGGCCCCAACCAGAGCGACACAACTGCAAAACATCCGAATAAGCAGGGCAATCAAGACGATATCCTGCACTTTGACGGCCCTATGCACATCTTACCTATGTATTGAAGACTTCACTAAGATGTTAAGGCCTTGGTTTGTGGTGTACAGGGAGTAGAATCGGCCAGATTTTCAAGTGTTCTTTGCGAATCATGAGCTCGAACTCGAACTGAATCCGACACTCTCACTTAAAGTGAGCCCGCAATTAGACGGCCAGAGGTAATTGTCATAGTGACGGTAGGTACTTCAAATATGATCGGTGAAGTGTGTTCAAGATACAATATAAGTGAACTGCACCCCAGCAACCGGTGTACCGTCCTATGGTGTCGAGTGTCCCTGGCCGTCCTTAGGTGTACCTGACCGTCCCTAGGTTTAAATTGCTGTCCTTAGGTGTCCTTTGCCGTCGTTAGATGTACCTAACCATCATTTGGTGTTCTTTGGCTGTCCTTTGCCGTCCTTAGGTGTCCTTGGCCGTTCTTATGTGTACCCGGCCGTCTTTAGGTAAACCTTGCCGGGGAGCTGTAATTCGAGAGGTTTGGGCGAATCCCATAGCCATTGGACTCTTGATTTTACATAGCCAAGTACATCTAAGAACGGCCAAGGACACCTAAGGACGGCCAAGGACATCTAAGGATGGTTAGGTACACCTAAGGTCGGCAAGGTACACCTATGGACGGCCAAGGACACCTAAGGACGGCCAAGGACACCTAAGGACGGCTAGGTACACCTAAGTACGGCTAGGTACACCTTAGGATGGCTAAGTACAGGTACATCTAAGGACGGCCAATGACACCTAAGGACGGCCAATGACACCTAAGGACGGCCAATGACACCTAAGACAGCTATGTACACCTAAGGACGGTTAGGTACACCTTTTGACGGCCAATGACACCTAAGGACGGCCAATGACACCTAAGGACAGCTAGGTACACCTAAGGACGGCCAGGTACACCTAAGGACGGCCAAGGACACCTAAGGATGGTCAAGGACACCCAAGGACGGCCAAGGACACCTAAGGACGGCTAGGTACACCTAAGGACGGCCAGGTACACCTAAGGACGGCTAGGTATACCTAAGGACGGCCAGGTACACCTAAGGACGGCCAAGGACACCCAAGGACGGTCAAGGACACCTAAGGACGGCTAGGTACACCTAAGGACGGCCAAGGACACCTAAGGACGGCCAAGGACACTTAAGGACGGCTAGGTACACCTTAGGATGGCTAGGTACACCTTAGGATGGCTAGGTACACCTAAGGACGGCAAGGTACACCTAAGGACGGCCAGGTACACCTAAGGACGGCAAGGTACGTCTAAGGACAGTCAGACACACCTAAGGACGGCAAGGTATGTCTAAGGACGGCAAGGTACGTCTAAGGACGGTCAAGGACACCTAAGGATGGCCAATATTGTATGGACACACTTTACCGATCTTGGACACACTTCACCTATCATATGTGAAGTACCTACCATAGTGACAAAGTCAGTTTTCGACGTGCGTTCGCACCTCGACAATTTTATTCGTCTGCGTTTGGTGTGTTCACTTTTCATTTACGCATATTGTATTTTTTATTTAAAACAGATTCATCTGCACATAGTCAAAGTTGGAAAAACTGCACGTTAGGCATTCCCCCCAGTTTTGCACCAATCTTCCTTGCATATCATTTTGATATGATTACTTAGCTTTACTTAATTATACTAGAAGTTTCTAACAGAAAGTGAAGTGCTCGCTGCAAGAGACTATGGAGGAGTCAGAAAAAAGGCACTTGTTGTACGTTTAAGTCATGGGGTGGGGATGATATGTATTTAATACAAGGAATTATTATAAACTCAACTTTTAATGAACTTCAATATAAACTGTTAACTTTTACAAGTATGAGGTAATTGTTATAATACTATAACAATAAAACAATAGTTTTAACAATGTAAACAAAAATTGAATATTGAATATATGAATAATCTATTTTGCCAACAGTATTACTAATGACGTTTCCTTTCTTACAGAGGTTTCGTTTTTATATAAAAAATTTCAACTTTTTGGGGGACTTCATTGACAGTGTTCTTCAAAAAGAACTTTCGAATAAATCGAGCTATCATAGTAGAACTTTTTTCATTTATCCATGAAATTTGCTGGGCAAACTTTCTAGCATCAGTAGACAAAAGGAATAAAATCAAATAAAATCATTGCTCTACTTACTGAAAAAAATCGCAGTTCCACTCCCTACGTCGCAAGCACTTTGTTTTGCCAACGTCGGAAACGTCGCACAACAAAAACACGTTTTCGACTACGATATCCCAGAATAAGTCTATCACCCGAAATGCCTTCTGGGAACACCGACATATCCCAAGGAGCGATTATTTGGCTTGTCCGAGATGGGCTTGGGAACTACTCATCAACAGCGACATACTCCAAATCGTAATTAGGTATGCTCGCTACGTTCGCAATAATTTTTTTGTCCAAATGCTGTTTCATTTCTAGTTACAGAATGGGCAGGGGTCCTTAACATATCTGGCCATATCTATCCAAAGAGTATCCAGCCTATAGACTTTTTTGCACGAACCTCTAGAGCATTGAAGTATCACTAATGTTAAATCACATTTTGTTTCAGAAATGGAGAAAGTAAGTACTTATATATAATACTAAAATCAGTGAACGTTGGTAACCTGTTACCAGCAGGCAAAAGAGCATACATTAATAATTAACCAGGGCCGTGGAAAATTTTCAAACATTTTAAGGAAATGACAAAGTAGGGGTGTGGCTTTACACCCCAATATTTTCTTAAATTAGTGACCCAAACATTTCAAAAAATAATTTTAACAAATATATAGAGGCACGGACTAGAATAATATTATTCAATAGCCCACAGTAATACATACAATGATTTTTAAATTTAATTTTATGAAAATATGTCACTTGGAACAAATAGTGCAATAATGCTGTCTACAAACATAATATCTAAAAAAGTCTAGCAGAGATCAGGCTTGCAGCTGGCAGACAAAGTAAAGAAAAAGGCTTCTGCCCCATCCTAGCAAATACAGGAAAGAACTTAGGCTTGCCCTCCTCCCTTCCCAACTTTAGTACACTACAGCCATTATTTGCTATGCATTTTACGATAAACCTTGCAAAACAACCAAACTGAAACACTTAGGCCACATAAAAATTGCTTAGTTGTGATTTCTTCCTCAAGAGCATGTGAAGGAATAGTTTTCATTTTTTACTCTTTTTATTCTTTAAAAGGCACTAAAACTATAAGGCTTTTGGTTTGCGTGATTGGCCTTTTGTGTCTGATATTGCGGTAAAAAAGGGTGTCACCCTTCTGTGCGGTATCTAATATTTCCGGGTTTTTTTCCTGAGGTATTAGAGTGTTTTTATCAATTTTGTGTGGTATTGCAGTAATTAGACCCCCCAACATACATCAGTAATTGCCACTCTATATTGAACTCCAAGTGGTCCTATAGCATAGCTAACAGAAAAGTCAATCCACCAAACAAGAATATCACAGAGGCAGAATTTGTAGTTGTGCTGGCAGTTGGGTCTTTGTATGTCATCTCCATGCATACACTCTTGTCTGTGCTGTAGGTGTAAGAAGTGTTCCACATCTTGTTGCAGAGACCTTCACCATTCTTGAACATGCTAGCATAGGTTTGACATGTGCTGTTGACAGGGCAGCTATTGATGCCATGTTGGTTGAATTCGTAACCAGTCAGAACATCCTCCACACAGATTTGATCATTCTTGCAGGCATCAAACCAAGAGTCACAGTAAGAAGAGCAGATTGGGACACCTTTAAGACGAAGAGTAAAATGAGTGATACAAAAGTCTCAAGGGATTAGGGCAAGATTTTATAAAGGGGTTGGAGGTTCCTTGCTCTCCCATAGATATCAATATTTCTTTCTATATTTATAAAATAAGACTGAGATGAAAGGGGCGGGGGATTGAGTCTATGTAATTATGCACATAGCCCCTCACGAAAATATTCCTTTCATATACTTTGGCTTCACAAGGCAGGGGGTTTACATGAATGGTTAGTAAAGAGAATAATGATGACAATGAGGGTAAAGAACATACCATGAATTGCGCCTGCACTTGACATGTGCTGGTACTTGTAGATGTAGGGATCACACTGGTAAAAACATTCCTATAACAGACAACCGTTAATTGCATTAATGCCATTAGTAAAAGGCTTTCAGGAGAAAAAGTAATGTATGTATTATCCATGATTTCCGTTATCCTCTAAAATCACAAGAATAACTATATTCTTAATGGCTTCCCTCCTCCCCCTAGGTAGTGGAGGTAGTGGAGCCTACATATAACAAACACCCTCTGAACAAAGATAAGTGTCTGATTTATTTAGGTTTCTCCATTTAATTGAGGTTACAGTATGTTTATAGAGTTTGACTGAAGAATTTGCCTGGAGGAGGACTTCGATAAAAACAGATGGGGATGATTGTCGGCAAAATAAATTTAAACCCTAATGGCACTTGGGGTGTGGTCAACAGAAATTCTTACCCCTCAGTGATAGCAAATTGAGAATTTTTCACCCTAACAGATAGCAGAATCAAAAAAAAAAACGACCACCTAAGGAATAGCAGTTGGTCGAATTATATACCCTAAGAGATAGGATGATCTCTCCTGTCTACTTTTCTGGAGAATTCCCCCACCATCCCCCCATCCACCGCCACCACCACCCCCAGGAAGAATTCGATTTCCGAATTCCCGAAAATAATTTGACCTTAAAAAGCCAATCGAACAAGTGTTCAGATATATAGTTGAATAGTTTCTATATTCTTCTTTTATTTGTCCAAGTCTATTGACATAGTTACCTGCTCAATCCAGAACCTCTCACATGCACGACTGAGATTTTTGCATAAATCCCATGTGTGATTGTATAATTTCTCTGTGCGTGTTGCTGCAAGTTCAACAGTGAACTCTGGGGTACAACAGGAGTTCTTTTCGTACACTTTGCACTCCCCAAACTTGCCGAGCTCCGGACCAGGACTGGCTTTATGGTACTTGCCTTTGATGCACTTTCCATCGCTGGCCACGTTGTTCACACGGAGAGCAAGGATCACGAAAAGAAGCCATGTTAAAAATACCCATTGAGTGTTACGGATCTTGTTTAAGTGGGTGTTGATTGAAAACATAACGATTATCTCTTAGAAGAGCTCGAAAACTATTTTTAGGATCCAAAGTGCTAGTTTTGTGGTATGTACTGCAAAAATACAGTGTCGTAATAGACAAACACTTTTTAGAAGCGCTAAAGAGCAACACCACGTGCGAGACGCATTCGATGAAGCGGAGCACACAGGGATACCGTGATGTATCACAAGTGTACACAGGGATACCGTGATATGCAAGTGAAATCAAAGAAATACGAGGATGCCTTGAAAAACACACTATTGACTCTTTTTTCTATCTTATACCTACCCTTATTTCTCCCACTCCCTCTTATCGTGTCTTTGTAGCCCTCCCCCCTCTTTTCGAAATTGTCTCCTCGGTCCTCCTGTTGCAGCAGCAAGGAACGCCTGTGACTAATAACTTGTCTTCATGTGAAGATGAACACATTGACGTTCGCGAAAACGTCTTTAAAGAACTTGTAGTCATTTTAGATTTTTTAGGACGTGACAATGAAAGGATACAAGAGAAGACAAGATGAAGGTTTGTTGTATATTTTGTGATTTAGTGGAAAAAGCATTCTATACCGGGACACGTTTTAATCTTATGAAAGTGCATTTTCAACTTTCAGAGCGATGAATTACTTTCAATATTGAACAGATAGTGAAAATTGTTTTGTTGAACCCTGTATAAAGCTTTTTACATAAGGAACTGGTATTTATTTTTCAAGCAGGTGCTTGAGCTTAAGTTTTATTTTTTTAATTAAAAGGCCGTTCATCATCGAGAAAGTCTAAGAAAGCCAAAACCCAATCTCAAGTGGATTCAGATGAAGATTTTGATGAAGAGGAAACAGCAGAAGGTGAGTTATGTCATTAAAATAGATAGTTATAGCAGTAATATTATCTGTTTTTTTTTGTTATTTCGACTTTTATTATTATTACATTTTTATTATTATGTTTTAGGAGATATTGTCCCAAAGTCATCCGCTGCAGCTGTACAGGAGACTGAAGCTGAAGTGAGTCCAGGAACATATAAAACTATTTTAACTTGTCAATTGATAGTCGCATGTAGTTTAGCATCCTCTTTAGTTACCTGAAAAGTATTTCTCATCCAAAACCCTATGGCAATATAAAGTAGATCAAAACTGTCACCTTTTGTAGCCACTTAGCTATCAGGTACTCACACACTTAAATTGGAATCTGGATCTGTTGTTTATCGCATAAGAAGCATACCAAGCAAAGTACTTTTACTAAAATGTGGCCCACATAAAAAAGACAACCAGAGGTTTTCCATGATTTTAAACAGTTTATTCAGTAATGATGTATGTTCAAAATCTGCAATATAAACTTAGTGTTAATTAAGTGTTAAAGTTTTATATTCAGTTAAAATCAGATCATTTTACATACCCAATGGCACTCAAGGTTAGCATGAACTGTTCTTATTAAGTATTGTGACGTTATTTGATTAGAACAAGCAATTTAATTATGGTTAAGAACGATACACCAATTATAATGCTAAATGCTCCCTAATTACTATACATACATACATGTATAACTATTATAATTAGTTATACACAGAATATTGAATGTTATGCACTCAAGCCAATAACTCTGGAGTGATTAAAAATGACATTACAAATTGCTTTACCCCAAATCACTTTGTTTGATGGTGTTGTGTGTCTTTAGCAGCAAATACAGTTTTTTGTGTGATATCACCAGGATGAGTTTGGAGCCAAAGATTACAGAAAACAGATTGAATTAAAGCCTGACCATGCCTCTAGACCTCTCTGGGTGGTAAGTGGAGATACAAATGGAAAATTACTCAATACTCATATTTACTCATTTTCTCATGTTTACTTATTTATAATAAATAAGCTATATATATAATATATGATATTATATGATATTTTCATTTTCTTTGCCAAGCTTTCTCTCAATCATATATTCTCACATTTTCTTAGTATAACAATGCAAGTGTTCCTTCTATTTCTTAATGAAATACTGTTTGTTTTTTACCAGGCCCCAGATGGACATATATTTCTGGAGTCTTTTTCACCTGTTTACAAGCATGCCCATGACTTCCTTATTGCTATTTCTGAGGTAAGTGCAATGCATGAAAATAAGATTTATTAATGACTATTAGACATGCTTGAAACAGTTCAGAGGAGGGCGATGTGAATCATTTTACATCAGGTAGAGTATATCGCCGCCCTTCACAGCTCTGGACTCAGGTCCCTTGCTGAGCACCGGGATTACCAATGTCACTCATTTGCGACCAACCCTAGAACATCTCCTCCTCTAAGCTATGTTTTTCCTAGAGGCGATAAATAAGCCATGGCTACCCCCTTAGATCTGGCACACAGAGAACTGACACCTTTAAAGGAACTACTTCTAGGCTTAATGACTTTATAGCTGTACACTATTAATTATCTTTACAGCAAAAGAATTTTGTAATGTGTTCTGACCATGCCACTGTAATTCAGTATTGCCTGCGATAGTGGTAGTTGAAATAAACTATTATTTTTTTTTATAATTAACCAAAGGACATCATTGATAGGCTTTGTTATATTTTTTGTTATAGCCTGTCTGTCGGCCTGAACATGTTCATGAGTACAGGTGCGTACTGAAGCTGAGTTTTTAGAAATTGAATAATGGTAGGATTTGAGGAGTACACTTTTTTGCCTGCCAGGCTGCAGCTTCTAGCCCACAAAGGACACCAGTCAGGCTGTGGATAGCTGATAGACTTATTAACTACCTTAACAAAGGGAAGGACAGGAGACAGCATACTCAAACCCCTCCCTGTGTTCATCTATAGGCTAATGACATAAACTGCCCCCACCCTGTGTTTCTCTATAGGCTAATGACATACTCTGACCCCACCCTGTGTTACTCTATAGGCTAATGACATACTCTGACCCCACCCTGTGTTACTCTATAGGCTAATGACATACTCTGACCCCACCCTGTGTTCATCTATAGGCTAATGACATAAACTGACCCCACCCTGTGTTTCTCTATAGGCTAATGACATACTCTGACCCCACCCTGTGTTACTCTATAGGCTAATGACATACTCTGACCCCACCCTGTGTTACTCTATAGGCTAATGACATACTCTGACCCCACCCTGTGTTACTCTATAAGCTAATGACATACTCTGACCCCACCCTGTGTTACTCTATAAGCTAATGACATACTCTGACCCCACCCTGTGTTACTCTATAGGCTAATGACATACTCTGACCCCACCCTGTGTTACTCTATAGGCTAATGACATACTCTGACCCTACCCTGTGCTACTATAGGCTAATGACACACTCTGACCCCACCCTGTGTTACTCTATAGGCTAATGACATACTATGACCCCACCCTGTGTTACTCTATAGGCTAATGACATACTCTGACCCCACCCTGTGTTACTCTATAGGCTAATGACATACTCTGACCCCACCCTGTGTTACTCTATAGGCTAATGACATACTCTGACCCCACCCTGTGTTCATCTATAGGCTAATGACATAAACTGACCCCACCCTGTGTTTCTCTATAGGCTAATGACATACTCTGACCCCACCCTGTGTTACTCTATAGGCTAATGACATACTCTGACCCCACCCTGTGTTACTCTATAGGCTAATGACATACTCTGACCCCACCCTGTGTTACTCTATAGGCTAATTACATACTCTGACCCCACCCTGTGTTACTCTATAGGCTAATGACATACTCTGACCCCTCCCTGTGTTACTCTATAGGCTAATGACATACTCTAACCCCTCCCTGTGTTACTCTATAGGCTAATGACATACTCTGACCCTACCCTGTGTTACTCTATAAGCTAATGACATACTCTGACCCCACCCTGTGTTACTCTATAGGCTAATGACATACTCTGACCCCACCCTGTGTTACTCTATAGGCTAATTACATTCTCTGACCCCACCCTGTGTTACTCTATAGGCTAATGACATACTCTGACCCCACCCTGTGTTACTCTATAGGCTAATGACATACTCTGACCCCTCCCTGTGTTACTCTATAGGCTAATGACATACTCTAACCCCTCCCTGTGTTACTCTATAGGCTAATGACATACTCTGACCCTACCCTGTGTTACTCTATAGGCTAATGACATACTCTGACCCCACCCTGTGTTACTCTATAGGCTAATGACATACTCTGACCCCACCCTGTGTTACTCTATAGGCTAATTACATACTCTGACCCCACCCTGTGTTACTCTATAGGCTAATGACATACTCTGACCCCACCCTATGTTACTCTATAGGCTAATTACATACTCTGACCCCACCCTGTGTTACTCTATAGGCTAATGACATACTCTGACCCTACCCTGTGTTACTCTATAGGCTAATGAGATACTCTGACCCTACCCTGTGTTACTCTATAGGCTAATGACATACTCTGACCCCACCCTGTGTTACTCTATAGGCTAATGAGATACTCTGACCCTACCCTGTGTTACTCTATAGGCTAATTACATACTCTGACCCTACCCTGTGTTACTCTATAGGCTAATGACATACTCTGACCCCACCCTGTGTTACTTTATAGGCTAATGACATACTCTGACCCCACCCTGTGTTACTTTATAGGCTAATGACATACTCTGACCCCACCCTGTGTTACTCTATAGGCTAATGACATACTCTGACCCCACCCTGTGTTACTCTATAGGCTAATGAAATACTCTGACCCCACCCTGTGTTACTCTATAGGCTAATGACATACTCTTACCCCACCCTGGGTTACTCTATAGGCTAATGACATACTCTGACCCCACCCTGTGTTACTCTATAGGCTAATGACATACTCTGACCCTACCCTGTGCTACTCTATAGGCTAATGACATACTCTGACCCCACCCTGTGATACTCTATAGGCTAATGACATACTCTGACCCCACCCTGTGCTACTCTATAGGCTAATGACATACTCTGACCCCACCCTGTGTTACTCTATAGGCTAATTACATACTCTGACCCCACCCTGTGTTACTCTATAGGCTAATGACATACTCTGACCCCTCCCTGTGTTACTCTTTAGGCTGACAGCATACTCACTTTATGCGGCTGTGTCAGTAGGATTACAGGTAAATGGCTGAATAGAAAACATGACAACAAGCATTTGATGACTCATCAGGTATACATAGAGGGTGTCCATCTTCTTTCAGGAAAATCAAATTGAAATATAGCCTATTTTATTATTATTTTTTATTATTATTTTTTTAATTTAAACAAATTCAATTCATTCTGTGTGTATGTTGTTCAGACAAATGATATCATTGAGTACCTGAGACGGCTTAGCAAAACCACTATTCCAGATGGCATCATTCAGTTTATTAAGGTAAAGTGCATATTTATTACTATTACTAATAAAAATCATTATTAAAATGCAATAATTATTGGTATGATAACAGTTGTTTCTCTGAAGTGCTTATTAGATAAATAAAGCCTTCATATGATTGACGATTACTTATCAACAATGAGACAAACAGTTTAGTGTGTTAGCACTGACTGAAGATGGAACAATAAATAAAGTGTGATGACAGGCAGGAACTCTGGCTTAGTGTCCTTGCCTGATAAAAGGTGGAATCACTGTCTCCAGTGCAGAGCAAAAAACTCTAAACTCACTTGACCTCAATATTAAATTGAGATCTCTGGCTTTTAAAGCAAAGTCCTGGCACAATGGTTTAGTGGGATAGATTTGTGTTCAGTCCCTCAAAATGATCCAACAATCCTTCTTAGACAAAACAAGTCCTATAATTATTTGTTAATGCTGAATAGTCCCCTGCTCTGAATGCTCTCAGCACGAAAATTGTAGCTTCCAGCTATATATGTGTCTGGAAATGAGTAACTTTATTGTTGTGGTTTGTACAGATGTGCACTTTAAGTTATGGCAAAGTCAAACTTGTTCTAAAGCGGAACCAGTACTTTGTGGAAAGTTCTCATGCTGTGAGTATTTTTCCTGTTTGCTGTGATATAAAAACAAATAATAAATTGTGAGATGATTGATGATTTCTTTTTGATGAAGATATTAATGAAAGTGTTTGATCTTTAGGATGTTCTGCAAGCTCTACTCCGTGATTCAAAAATCCAGCAGTGTAGAAAAAGAGCAGCTGAGGAAGATGAGGCAGATCCCACAGGACAGAAGGATGTGATGGTAGTTCCCAATGTCAAGAAAAAGTCTGTGTTAAAGGTAAAATAACCAAGTAATAACCGTAATTATAACAAAGTCAATAAAATGTTCATCTACTATAGCAAGTCTGAGAGGCAAGCCATGGTTAATAATTGTTTTTACTATTTTTTTAGTATTTTAGTATTTTACTATTAAGGAGAAGGGGAAGCAATCTCTTCTGTATGTTTTTTGTAACATCCTCTAACTCTACAGGGTTTTTGAGCATGTGAGCACAATCTGACTAGACCAACACAATGCCTTAATTCCCTCAAACTCACACACAATTCTATATGGAAAAATCCTCTTAATTAAATCCAAATATAATTTCCTGGTATTTTACAAAAATACCAGGAAAAAACCCTGATCCCTGGTCAACCACACCCCGACAGTGCTGAATTATGTATGCGCATGCACGTGTTTGGGCGAAAACAAACACAATCGTAGTGTTGACTCGTTCGAGTAAAGGTACGAAAGACTGACTTCAGTTGCTGTTTTGACTAACTGTACAGCATTAAAACCATACTGTACAAAGGATGACAGATTTGTGTGATAATGAGGGAGTCATAAAGAAAATTATAGCCTTAAGTTTGGTCTAGTTATCTTAGCATTCGTCAAAATGTGACAGTTCGCCGGTAAAACGCCACCATTTCAAAACAAAAAGTCTGGTTTAACCGTGCGGTACTGGAACTAGTCTTGCATTTTTCAGCACTGTCCCACATCCCTACTGGTCATTTTCTTATAATTTTTTTTTAAAATTGGGAGGGGGGCATGTGCCCGATTGCCCCACCCCCTGCTTTGGACATGATAAAACACCAATCTGCTGTTCAATATTTTATATGGTTGCTTCACAGTTCAACACACCTTCTGAGGCTAATGGGGAGTCAAGTCAAGGACCTTCATCATCACAGGTACATAGTTTGCTATCATGGTATATCCTAGTCGGCAGGGGCAGCGGCCAGGGAGGGGCAGGGGAACACTTGCCCCCACTTTTCTTAGCAGATGTGTTTTTTTTTTAACATGAATGTGTGGTTTTCATGCACCTTAATTATTTATCAAACAAATATTCCAGCTAGAAGTTTACAAAGTTTTTACCAAAACTGCAAAACTTCACAGTTGACGCATATTAATTTTTAAGCTATAAATATCTCACAAGAGTAATTACACCATTACCTTTAATGGTCCGTCACAGAATTTCCTGTTTGCCAGGAATCAAACCCTAAAAAAGTGAAATAACTATTTAATCAAAAGCTTAGCACTCAGTATGTTGGTTGGTGTTAAAGTCATGGTGTTGCTGACTTTTACCAAAGGACAAACCAGGAGAAGAAGAAGTATCAATTCCAACTGACATATCAGATTACCTGGAAAAGATTGACCAAGATGAAGATGAAGAAGAGGTACTGTGCTGAAAGCTGTGCTGTGGTTTGGTTTGGTCACATGTTTGTTTGATTGTAATTGTAGTTTAGTCTGTCTGACTAATACAGTGTTTTCTCAGGGTCAAACGTTCTCCTTTGAGGTGGCCCAAGAACAGATCGAAGTACTCCAAAGAAGGTTAATTTCTCAGCCTGAGACCAAGGCTTCCATTGAATTTATTAAATGTATTTATGCATCCTTAGTACCCCTGTACAGTGGGCACGGTTAACACTGGTCTTTTCTGAAGATTTGTGGAATTCTTGTTTATGATGCAAGTCTTGGTTTTTGCCTTCAGGTGCATAGAGCTAGACTTCCCCCTGCTTGCTGAGTATGACTTCAAGAATGACACCCTGAACCCTGACCTCAAGTGAGTCATGTGGGAGAGAATAAGGGAGAGAGAGGAGAAGTTGGGATCAGGGAGAGGGGGGAGGGGATGGTATAGGATAGGATGGGAATGGAGGGGATGGTATAGGATTGGGAGTGAATAGAAAGAGAGAGAGAGAGTGCGGATGGGATAGAGAGGGGAGAGGCTGGAGTAAGATGCATAGAGCTTTATTATCCCCCTTAAGAAAATAACACTATGAACCTCAAGTGAATAAATAAAGTAAGAAAGGGGGGAATAGGGTAAGAAGGAGTGTCTAATTGTCTCTCTTATATAGTATGGATTTAAAGCCAACTACTGTCCTTCGACCATACCAGGTGCGTAAGTTTGCTATTCATGGCTTATTTATCATTCCATTTTCTTAAAACTTGTCTATGGTCTTATCTTGAACAGGAAAAGAGCCTGAGGAAGATGTTTGGGAATGGGCGAGCTCGGTCTGGAGTAATTGTCCTCCCTTGTGGTAAGGCTTTATAATTTCAGGAAAAGGCAGGGGTTTCCGCAGAGGCGATAGTTCAGGGCAAAGTGACATTGAGGCCAAACCTCTTCAAAGGGCTCAGTGCATTTAAACCTGTCCCATCCACTCGCTGTCTAATCTACTCGCTGTCTATCCTCATCTTCCAGTACTTTTAGGGGAGTTTGAATAACAATGTTGATTAACAAATTAACAATTATCTAAATATGTCCTATACAGTATAAGAAATCTTAATGCCAACACTGTAGATGTTTCCCACTCTGGTTTCTGGAGACTCCACAGTACTTGCATTAGAACCCCAATTCTGTTAGATGTTTCTCACTTGCCTTTACCTACCCCCAGGTGCTGGTAAAACCTTGGTGGGAGTGACGGCCGCATGTACTGTCAGGAAAAGGTGTCTTGTTCTATGCACTTCGGGTGAGTAATACATGGTGGTTAAAGCCGCATTGTCACCAGTTTACTTCCGGAGGTCCGACGGAAACCTCAACCGTTAAAAGACAAAAGAATCTATTAAAATCCGATATATTAAACAGGCCATTCGCTGTAAATTATCAATTACATCCTCAAAGAAACTTCCAATAAACACACTGCTATCAATATTTTGAAATATTTTTCGCGTTTCCCGTTAAAAATCACCGGAGATTGTTACGTAATCTATCGGAAGTAAACTGGTGACAATGCGGCTGTAAGCATTACTTATAAAAGTAGACTTTACAACATCTTGTCTCTTCAGGGGTGGCTGTTGAGCAGTGGAAAAATCAGGTGAGCCAACTTTATTATTACTACCATCAATTATTATTATTTACATAGAGATCAGCTGTATATCCTTGTTCTCTAGTTCAAGCTGTGGTCAACTGTTAATAGCCGGATCATTTGCTGTTTTACTTCAGATGCCAAAGATAAACCAACAGGTATATCTTCTTTCATTTTCCGTTTTTCTGTGTAGGAAATTGGGGTTGTGATGGGATTGGACACCTTTGTAGTTGTGTGCTTACACCCTCCACATCGCTTGTTTTTTGTTTTGTTTATAAATGCACCCAGGAGCCATGAATCCATGCAACTATGCCATATCAAAAGACTCTCTACCCTACTATGTATAAATGTTTTGTATGATTATTATTAATCTTGGGGGTGACTTGTGCCTCGCTAAGTTTAGTACTCTTGATTACACACATGCGATGTTGTTAAAATGTTTGATTTGTCTTTAGACTCACGCTTTTCTATTCTCAGATTGCAGCATTGCGATTTCCACTTACTCGATGGTATCCCACATGGGAAAGCGTTCATGGGAAGCCGAGCAGGTGAACTGTATAAAACTATTGATCTTATCCGGTTTCCTGTGTTGTTAGTCAGACTTTGTCCCTTTAACCCCAAACCCTGTGACCAAACACAGGAAACTCCTCAAGAACTCTAGCATTAGATGCCATTTCATCATGGCGTTTGGTACCTTATAGTTCAGTACAGTTTGTAAGCACTTTTTGCTTGTTATTTGTTTAAACTCACATTCTCTTGTTTATTTATCATTTAGGTGATGAGTTTCTTGCAGTCTCAAGAATGGGGATTGATGATTTTAGATGGTATGTTCTCGCAGGGAAGTAACATCACGGAGTAACGTCAATGGGGGACATCCCTACTAGTCATTCAGTGGCGTCGCCAGGATTTTTAACAGGAAGGGCCTCAAAAGGCCCTTTGAAGGCATTTTCTCCGGTATTTTAGATAATGTGTCATACAGTTACTGTATTTTTGGCTGCTAGAAGGGGAGGCCCGGGCACCCTAGGCCACCCCCCCTGGCTACGCCCCTGTCATTTTCATATAAGTTTAGAAAATAAACTTGGAGGGACACGTCCCGCATATGTTCAAACTAATTAGCATCTCTGTCTTCTTCATTGCAGAAGTTCACACAATTCCAGCCAAACAGTTTAGAAGAGTTTTGACTGGTAAGCTGAAATCCATACGGTGATTCTTCATTTTCTATTTCAGCCTTTGCCCACCATGCCATAGACTAACATCTAGTTATTTGTGTTCTTTTTAGTTGTCCAGGCTCATTGCAAGCTAGGGCTGACGGCCACGCTTGTCCGAGAGGATGATAAGATACAGGTAGCCATCATGTGCACGTGAAATGAAATGAGTTACACATCTTTTGGTCAGGTTTAAAAAACATGGCTCTTTAAATTAAGTCTGTTGTTGTTTTTCTGATAAATGAAGGATGTAATCTCTTCTCTCTTATAAAACAAATACTTAGCGGCCATTATCCCTTCCCCTGTGGCACTCCCGTTTACGTGTTCCACATTATGCTCTTTCAGACAAAATGACTAAACCATGCCAATCTGCCATTTGAATTTGTTAGGACTTGAACTTCCTGATTGGCCCGAAGTTGTACGAAGCGAACTGGATGGAGCTGCAAAACTCAGGGTTTATCGCTAGAGTGCAGTGTGCAGAGGTGTTTCCCCCAAGCCCAACCCCTGCCATTTAGGATTTATTGCTAGATTTCAGTGCCGAGGTTATTCCCCCTCCCAGGTGATCAGGGTTTATCACTAGAGTGCAGTGTGTTGAGGCTGCACCTCCAGCCCCCAGCCCCGCCATAAAGGATAAATTGCTAGATTTCAGAGGTTATTCCCCCTCCCCCGTCACCAGGCTTCACCACTAGAGTCCAGTGTCCCGCTACTCAATCGTGCTTTTTAGCACGTTTTAGCTTTAATTGATGTACTGTAAAGCCCTGTTGATTGCTTCTATAGGTGTGGTGCCCAATGACGCCCGAGTTCTACAGTGAATATCTAAATATCAAGACGAGAAAGAGAAAGGTGAGGGCTTCGCAGTGCTAATATTGATACCCACTAAGCCATTCCACACGCCAGAGCTGACACATACAAATATAGTTTTCTGCTGCGCGTCCTGAGACTGTGAAACCACCTGAGACTGTGGAACCACCTGAGACTGTGAAACCACCTGAGACTGTGAAACCACCTGAGACTGTGAAACCACCTGAGACTGTGAAACCACCTGAGACTGTGAAACCACCTGAGACTGTGGAACCACCTGAGACTGTGGAACCACCTGAGACTGTAGAACCACCTGAGACTGTGGAACCACCTGAGACTGTAGAACCACCTGAGACTGTGAAACCACCTGAGACTGTGAAACCACCTGAGACTGTGGAACCACCTGAGACTGTGAAACCACCTGAGACTGTGAAACCACCTGAGACTGTGGAACCACCTGAGACTGTGGAACCACCTGAGACTGTGGAACCACCTGAGACTGTGAAACCACCTGAGACTGTGAAACCACCTGAGACTGTGGAACCACCTGAGACTGTGAAACCACCTGAGACTGTGAAACCACCTTCCACAGTCTGTCATTGACAGGAGAGGCTGCCCAGAGGCCTTCCACGCTGGGCTTTAGATGTGAACATGTAATGTTCACACTAATATATTTTACAAATAGGTTGCACAATTAATAAAGTGAAGTGACCCCTTCGTATATCAGGATTATTTATATCATATTCCAATCTTTGACATCTATCAGGCATCTGTCAGGCATCTTCCGATGGTTTATTCTAATATTTGCCTTCTGTTGTTAAGACTTTTTATCCATGCGATATACCTATATTTTCTTTCAGCTTCTTTATGTCATGAATCCGAATAAGTTTCGGTCGTGCGAGTTTCTTATTCGCTATCATGAGCGGTGAGTACATTGATTTTCTCCGTTATTTTTGTTAACTTGTCAGGTCTAAAGCTATCGTTTAACTTAAGATAACTTCTTCATGTTTCAGGCGCAATGACAAAGTGATCGTCTTTTCCGATAACGTCTTCGCCTTGAGGAACTACGCCATAAAGCTACAAAAGTAAGTAGTGATTCAAGACTTGGTAACGAGCGTTATTACCACCCTCATAATCATGATCATCTCGTCACCACCACCATCATGATAAGTACTTTTGTCAGCATCATCATCATAGCATCTATGACGTCATGATCATCACATAACACGTCATAATCATGATCATATCGTCATCATAATCATCCTTACTATCGTTATCAGTATCAGTATCATTATCATCTTTGACTTCATGATCATAACCTAACACGTCATAATCATGATGATTCATATCGTCATCATAATCATCCTTACTATCATTATCAGTATCGTCATCATGCTCGTCGTAATCACCACAATGATCATCATCGTCATCATCACCATCGTCTCGCTTTCAAGGGAGCGAAACTTTTCAGTTGAGCTTCAGTCCACGAAAAAGAAATCGAAGTCCTTCGCTGCCTTCAAAGAAGCGCTGAAAAGCGGTTTTAATTTTTATAATATTACGTTTTAGGTGTTCTCTGATGATTCTATCATATGTATTACGTTATTTCATGTATTGATGTCTAGGTCTGTTATTGAAAATTACAGCCTTATGTTTGGTCTAGTTTTCTTAGCATTCGCCAAAATGTGACAGTTCGCCGGTAAAAAGCCGCCATTTCAAAACAAAAAGGCTGATTTAACCGCGCGGTACTGGAACTAGTCTTGCGTTTTTCAGAACTGGCACCCCCTGCTATTATTGAAATAGCACCTCAATAGGAAGATCACCATAACTCAAGAGTTTTCTATTCCAGGCCCTTCATTTATGGCCCCACGTCCCAGGGCGAACGTATCAGTATTCTACAGAACTTTCAGCATAACCCACTGGTCAACACAATATTCATATCCAAAGTAGGGGATAACTCGTTTGACCTGCCGGAAGCGAATGTCCTAATCCAAGTAAGAATCGTCCTCGCCTTTTATATTTCATATACTTGTAATATAACTTGTAATATAACTTGTAATATTTGCCTCATTTTGATTCCAGATATCTTCTCACGGAGGATCCCGTCGACAGGTAGAATTCTGTTTTTTGCTTGTTCAGTATGTGTGTTTTTGGTAATCAAGTATATATATTTTTTCATTGTCAGGAAGCTCAAAGGCTTGGTCGAATTCTCAGGGCGAAAAAAGGTTTGTGCTATTTAGCCTTAGGCTTCAATTTTCAATTAAGTTCGTTTCTATCCTTTCCTTTCTATCCTGACCAATAGATGAGAAGCTGTTATAGATATGTACCGAAGGCTTTGTCTGGTTGGTTATTTGTTACATTTATATAATTTCTCATTGCCCGTGTCTAGATATGGCCGCGGAAGAGTACAACGCCTTCTTTTACACTCTGGTATCAACGGTAAGTCCCACTTGCTTGAAGGTGCTGATTAACCAGCGCTCAAAAGCAATGGCTTTAGATGAGTTTTTGACGGTGTTTGACGAGCTCTGATGACCACTTTCCTGAAGTCATTGCTTTCTGCAGGATACGGAGGAAATGTACTACTCCAGCAAACGCCAGAGATTTCTAGTCAACCAAGGGTACAGCTTCAAGGTGAGTCACCCTTCATGCATTGGGAGTAAAACAAGTAAGGTGAACTATAGCCTGAAGTAAGGTGAACTATAGCCTGAAGTAAGGTGAACTATAGCCTGAGGTAAGGTGAACTATAGCCTGAAGAAAGTTGAACTATAGCCTGCGTAGAATGCGGTTCCGTGTGTTTCCAGGAAAAAGAAACCTAGAGAGGAAGCGAAGAGGGATTTGCCCAGAGAATAGCCTTATTTCTTGCGCCGTCAAGAATTTCTTGCGGGTTCCCTCTGTTCTCTGGGTTTCGTTTTCCTATTAACATACGGGAACGCGCAGACTTGTCGAACAAAGTAAAGCAGGCCGGCAATGCAACTTTTAACAAACGAGAATCTTTATTCGAAAGATGATCGATGCAATGTTTATCCTCTCTTCGCGAGACCTGGTGACTCATGTGGTTAAAATTTCTGTGTGATGCAGGTGATCACGAGGTTGGCTGGAATGGAAGAGGTAAGGTTTAACCTTTATCGTTTGTTAAATCATAAAGTGATTTAAAAAAAACATACAATAAGAATGTATTACTGGTTGTAAATGTATTATTGAGACCAAACTTAATATTTGTTGGCTGTTATCTTGAAGGAAAACCTCAACCTATCGTCTAAAAAAGAGCAGCATGAACTTCTACAGAAGGTAACACTGAATAGTTTATTTTGTAATCTCTTCTGTCTCTTCTTTCGTGTGTCCTCAAATCTTCCAACTTGTAAAGAGGGGCTTGGTCTTTCGGGCTAAGCCTCGGTAACCCCCGTGTTTTTCCTTATCTAACCTATTGTGACTTGTCTAAAAGAGAAAATCGCATTTCTACTCTCTGTAAAGAAATAACGCATCTCTCTTCCTGAAAAGGAACACCGTTGCCCTCTGATTGCTTAATACTATGTGTTGGATATTACCCTGCTGTCTTGTAGCATCCCCAACACCATCGGACTGTTGACTGTGTCCCCACTGTTTGTAAACAGGGCTTCTGGAATTACGCGCTTGTGCGGAAGCGCGTAATTTGGCTTTTTCCGCGTAATCCGCGTAGTCCACAAATTTTCGCGTAATCCCGCGTAATTTGGCTAAATTTTGAAAGACAAAACATTTAATTTCACAGCTGATGTGTTCTTTTAGGGTTCTTACCTCTATTTCTCATAAAAAAAAGAGAGATATTCTTCGTAAGAGTGCGATATTTTTAACTGAATTTCGAAAACAAATTAAATGACTAGGCGTTCTTTGCTAAACCGCGAAGGCCTAGGACTAATAATAAAATACCTTTTTTTAATTGGCTGGTGGCTAGGAGCCAATGAAAACTTGCCCAAGATATTTTCACGCAAAAAAAATAACCTTTTCAAGTTATTTCGTGCTTTCCTTCGGTACAAAATGTACTTTGGGCGTAACAGTTGATATTCCGTGTAATAGCGCGTAATTCAGTAAAAAAATCCCGCGAAATTTTGATTTTTTAAGAAAAATGTATTGCAAAATCACGCTTAATTTAGCGCGTGATTGATTTTCCGCGTAATTTAGCAAAGAATCCCGCGTAATTTGGAGTTTTTTCCGCGTAATTCCAGAAGCCCTGTGTAAAGAAGCAATCCATCCTTCCCCCTTCGAACTGCAGACTGTTTCCCCGTTGTTCGCTGAACAAAACAACACACACCCTACTTTAATTACTTGGTATTCAGGTGCTTGCCGCTAGTGATGTTGACGCCGAAGAGGAGAAGACTGCCGCTGATTTTGGACAGAAGGTATGATTGGAACTGGAAGAGTGAGTGGATTATTAAGGTAACACCTTTACCTAGCTTTTTTTTTTCCCGAGAGGTCTCTGGGACTGAGCATTATCGAATATGATAGAAAAAATTCATAGACGGTTTTGCATGATGAAAAAAGATGTCAGATTCTAGATGAGTTCAAGTTGGTCTTGCTTTCTCAAGCGGCTGGAGGCCCCATTTGAGCTGATGTCTTGACCCATCTCATTGTCACTTGGTGTCTTACCCCATCTCATTGTCACTTGGTGTCTTACCCCATCTCATTGTCACTTGGTGTCTTGCCCCATTTCATTGTCATTTGGTGCCTTGACCCATCTCATTGTCACTTGGTGCCTTGACCCATCTCATTGTCACTTGGTGCCTTGACCCATCTCATTGTCACTTGGTGTCTTGCCCCATCTCATTGTCACTTGGTGCCTTGCCCCCATCTCATTGTCACTTGGTGTCTTGCCCCATCTCATTGTCACTTGGTTTCTTGCCCCATCTCATTGTCACTCGGTGTCTTACCCCATCTCATTTCACTTGGTGTCTTACCCCACCCCATTGTCACTTGGTGTTTTGCCCCATCTCATTGTCACTTGGTGTCTTATCCTATCTCATTGTCACTTGGTGTCTTGCCCCATCTCATTGTCACTTGGTGTCTTGCCCCATCTCATTGTCACTTGGTGTCTTATCCCATCTGATTGTCACTTGGTGTCTTATCTCATTGTCACTTGGTGTCTTAACCCATCTCATTGTCACTTGGTGTCTTGCCCCATCTCTTTGTCACTTGGTGTCTTGCCCCATCTCATTGTCACTTGTTGTCTTACCCCATCCCATTGTCACTTGGTGTTTTGCCCCATCTCATTGTCACTTGGTGTCTTATCCTATCTCATTGTCATTTGGTGTCTTATCCTATCTCATTGTCATTTGGTGTCTTTCCCCATCTCATTGTGATTTGGTGTCTTGCCCCATCTCATTGTCACTTGGTGTCTTATCCCATCTCATTGTCACTTGGTGTCTTGACCCATCTCATTGTCATTTGGTGTCTTGCCCCATCTCATTGTCATTTGGTGTCTTGCCCCATCTCATTGTCACTTGGTGTCTTATCCCATCTCATTGTCACTTGGTGTTTTGCCCCATCTCATTGTCACTTGGTGTCTTGCCCCATCTCATTGTCACTTGGTGTCTTGCCCCATCTCTTTGTCACATGGTGTCTTGCCCCATCTCATTGTCACTTGGTGTCTTGCCCCATCTCTTTGTCACTTGGTGCCTTGACCCATCTCATTGTCACTTGGTGCCTTGACCCATCTCATTGTCACTTGGTGTCTTGCCCCATTTCATTGCACTTGGTGCCTTGACCCATCTCATTGTCACTCTGTCTCTTGACCAATCTCATTGTCATTTTGTGTCTTGCCCCATCTCATTGTCACTTGGTGTCTTGCCCCATCTCATTGTCACTTGGTGTCTTATCCCATCTTATTGTCACTTGGTGTCTTGACCCATCTCATTGTCACTTGGTGTCTTGCCCCATCTCTTTGTCACTTGGTGTCTTGCCCCATCTCATTGTCACTCGGTGTCTTACCCCATCTCATTGTCACTTGGTGTCTTATCCAATCTCATTGTCCCTTGGTGTCTTGACCCATCTCATTGTCACTTGGTGTCTTGCCCCATCTCATTGTCACTTGGTGTCTTGCCCCATCTCATTGTCACTTGGTGTCTTGCCCCATCTCATTGTCACTTGGTGTCTTGACCCAATTCTTACCGTAGGGAGGCGCAGTGTCAAGACGAGTGGGATCTATGGCGTCCATGTCGGGGGCTGATGATATGATTTATCTGGAGTATAAATCCTCCAAGTCCAAGCTGGCAAGACATCCACTCTTCAAGAAGTTCAGAAAATAACGCGCCTAGTATCTAAGGACAACTGCTTAATACGTGGAAGTGAGGGTAACCCCTCACTTTTCTCGTGTACATGATATTTGTAGCCTGCGTTCATCCGGTTTACAATAGAATTTTTAAAGCCTGGTGCACGCATGCTAAGTATTAGACTCTATGGATTAAGTGAAAAGTAAATAAAACACTTTTATTGTTTCTCATGGCAAGTCTTTCTCATGGGCATTCTAGGCAACCAGGAGCATCGATAGCCTGATTTATTAGACGCTAGGAGATCGTTCGCTTCTATTCCGAAGCAATACGTACCCTCCTGCACATAGCTCTCTGTGTCGCTCGTTTACTTTGCTTGATATGGAGCATCACAAGCTACACATCAAGCAAAGCATACGCCAAACCCTGATATACGCTGAACCCTGATATACGCTGAACCCTGATATACGCTGAACCCTGATATACGCTGAACCCTGATATACGCTGAACCCTGATATACGCTGAACCCTGATATACGCTGAACCCTGATATACGCCAAACCCTGATATACGATGAACCCTGATATACGCCAAACCCTGATATACGATGAACCCTGATATACGCTGAACCCTGATATACGCTGAACCCTGATATACGCTGAACCCTGATATACGCTGAACCCTGATATACGCCAAACCCTAATATACGCTGAACCCTCATATACGCTGAACCCTGATATACGCTGAACCCTGGTATACGATGAACCCTGATATACGCCAAACCCTGATATACGCTGAACCCTGATATACGATGAACCCTGATATACGCTGAACCCTGATATACGCTGAACCCTGATATACGCTGAACCCTGATATACGCTGAACCCTGATATGCGCCAAACCCTGATATACGCTGAACCCTGATATACGCTGAACCCTGATATACGCTGAACCATGATATACGCCAAACCCTGATACACGCTGGACCCTGATATACGCTGAACCCTGATATGCGCCAAACCCTGGTATACGCCAAACCCTGATATACGATGAACCCTGATATACGCTGAACCCTGATATACGCCAAACCCTGATTTACGCCAAACCCTAATAAACGCTAAACCCTGATTTACGCTCAACCCTGATTTACGCTCAACCCTGGTATACGCCAAACCCTGATTTACGCTCAACCCTGATTTACGCCAAACCCTGATATACGCTGAACCCTGATATACGATGAACCCTGATATACGCTGAACCCTGATATACGCTGAACCCTGATATACGCTGAACCCTGATATACGCTGAACCCTGATATACGCTGAACCCTGATATGCGCCAAACCCTGATATCCGCTGAACCCTGATATACGCTGAACCCTGATATACGCTGAACCATGATATACGCCAAACCCTGATACACGCTGGACCCTGATATACGCTGAACCCTGATATGCGCCAAACCCTGGTATACGCCAAACCCTGATATACGATGAACCCTGATATACGCTGAACCCTGATATACGCCAAACCCTGATTTACGCCAAACCCTAATAAACGCTAAACCCTGATTTACGCTCAACCCTGATTTACGCTCAACCCTGGTATACGCCAAACCCTGATTTACGCTCAACCCTGATTTACGCCAAACCCTGATATACGATGAACCCTGATATACGCTGAACCCTGATATACGATGAACCCTGATATACGCCAAACCCTGATATACGCTGAACCCTGATATACGATGAACCCTGATATACGCTGAACCCTGATATACGCCAAACCCTAATATACGCTGAACCCTCATATACGCTGAACCCTGATATACGCTGAACCCTGATATACGATGAACCCTGATATACACTGAACCCTGGTATACGCTGAACCATGATATACGCCAAACCCTAATATACGCTGAACCCTGATATACGCTGAACCCTGATATACGCCAAACCCTAATATACGATGAACCCTGATATACGATGAACCCTGATATACGCTGAACCCTGATATACGCTGAACCCTGATATACGCTGAACCCTGATATACGCTGAACCCTGATATACGCCAAACCCTGATATACGCCAAACCCTGATATACGCTGAACCCTGATATACGCCAAACCCTGATATACGATGAACCCTGATATACGCTGAACCCTGATATACGCTGAACCCTGATATACGCCAAACCATCATATACGATGAACCCTGATATACGCCAAACCCTGATATACGCTGAACCCTGATATACGCCAAACCCTGATATACGCCAAACCCTTATATACGCTGAACCCTGATATACGATGAACCCTGATATACGCCAAACCCTGATATACGCTGAACCCTGATATACGCTGAACCCTGATATACGCCAAACCCTGATATACGCCAAACCCTGATATACGCCAAACCCTGGTATACGCCAAACCCTGGTATACGCCAAACCCTGATACACGCTGAACCCTGATATACGCTGAACCCTCATATACGCTGAACCCTGATATACGCCAAACCCTGATATACGCTGAACCCTGATATACGCTGAACCCTGATATACGCTGAACCCTGATATACGCTGAACCCTGATATACGCCAAACCCTGATATACGATGAACCCTGATATACGCTGAACCCTGATATACGCCAAACCCTGATATACGCTGAACCCTGATATACGCTGAACCCTGATATACGCTGAACCCTGATATACGCTGAACCCTGATATACGCTGAACCCTGATATACGCCAAACCCTAATATACGCTGAACCCTCATATACGCTGAACCCTGATTTACGCCAAACCCTAATAAACGCTAAACCCTGATTTACGCTCAACCCTGGTATACGCCAAACCCTGATTTACGCCAAACCCTGATATACGCTGAACCCTGATTTACGCTGAACCCTGATTTACGCTGAACCCTGATATACGCCAAAACCTGATATACGCCAAACCCTGATATACGCCAAACCCTGATATACGCCAAACCCTGGTATACGCCAAACCCTGATACACGCTGAACCCTGATATACGCTGAACCCTCATATACGCTGAACCCTGATATACGCCAAACCCTGATATACGCTGAACCCTGATATACGCTGAACCCTGATATACGCTGAACCCTGATAACGCTGAACCCTGATACACGCCAAACCCTGATATACGCTGAACCCTGATATACGCCAAACCCTGATATACGCCAAACCCTGGTATACGCCGAACCCTGATATACGCCAAACCCTGATATACGCCAAACCCTGATATACGCTGAACCCTGATATACGCTGAACCCTGATATACGCTGAACCATGATATACGCTGAACCCTGATATACGCTGAACCCTGATATACGCCAAACCCTAATATACGCTGAACCCTCATATACGCTGAACCCTGATATACGCCAAACCCTGATTTACGCCAAACCCTAATAAACGCTAAACCCTGATTTACGCTCAACCCTGATATACGCTGAACCCTGATATACGCTGAACCCTGATATACGCCAAACCCTGATATACGATGAACCCTGATATACGCTGAACCCTGATATACGCCAAACCCTGATATACGCTGAACCCTGATATACGCTGAACCCTGATATACGCTGAACCCTGATATACGCTGGACCCTGATCTACGCTGAACCCTGATATACGCTGAACCCTGATATACGCCAAACCCTAATATACGCTGAACCCTAATATACGCTGAACCCTGATTTACGCCAAACCCTAATAAACGCTAAACCCTGATTTACGCTCAACCCTGGTATACGCCAAACCCTGATTTACGCCAAACCCTGATATACGCTGAACCCTGATTTACGCTGAACCCTGATTTACGCTGAACCCTGATATACGCCAAACCCTGATATACGCCAAACCCTGATATACGCCAAACCCTGATATACGCCAAACCCTGGTATACGCCAAACCCTGATACACGCTGAACCCTCATATACGCTGAACCCTCATATTCGCTGAACCCTGATATACGCCAAACCCTAATATACGCTGAACCCTGATATACGCTGAACCCTGATATACGCTGAACCCTGATAACGCTGAACCCTGATACACGCCAAACCCTGATATACGCTGAACCCTGATATACGCCAAACCCTGATATACGCCAAACCCTGGTATACGCCGAACCCTGATATACGCCAAACCCTGATATACGCTGAACCCTGATATACGCTGAACCCTGATATACGCTGAACCCTGATATACGCTGAACCATGATATACGCTGAACCCTGATATACGCTGAACCCTGATATACGCCAAACCCTAATATACGCTGAACCCTCATATACGCTGAACCCTGATATACGCCAAACCCTGATTTACGCCAAACCCTAATAAACGCTAAACCCTGATTTACGCTCAACCCTGATTTACGCTCAACCCTGGTATACGCCAAACCCTGATTCACGCCAAACCCTGATATACGCTGAACCCTGATTTACGCTGAACCCTGATTTACGCTGAAAGCCTGATATACGCCAAACCCTGGTATACGCCAAACCCTGATACACGCTAAACCCTGTTATACGCTGAACCCTCATATACGCTGAACCCTGATATACGCCAAACCCTGATATACGCTGAACCCTGATATACGCTGAACCCTGATATACGCTGAACCCTGATAACGCTGAACCCTGATACACGCCAAAGCCTGATATACGCTGAACCCTGATATACGCCAAACCCTGGTATACGCCGATCCCTGATATACGCCAAACCCTGATATACGCTGAACCCTGATATACGCTGAACCCTGATATACGCTGAACCCTGATATACGCTGAACCCTGATATACGCTGAACCATGATATACGCTGAACCCTGATATACGCTGAACCCTGATATACGCCAAACCCTAATATACGCTGAACCCTCATATACGCTGAACCCTGATATACGCCAAACCCTGATTTACGCCAAACCCTAATAAACGCTAAACCCTGATTTACGCTCAACCCTGATTTACGCTCAACCCTGGTATACGTTAAACCCTGATTTACGCCAAACCCTGATATACGCTGAACCCTGATTTACGCTGAACCCTGATTTACGCTGAACCCTGATATACGCCAAACCCTGATATACGCCAAACCCTGATATACGCCAAACCCTGATATACGCCAAACCCTGGTATACGCCAAACCCTGATACACGCTGAACCCTGATATACGCTGAACCCTGATATACGCTGAACCCTGATATACGCTGAACCCTGATACACGCCAAACCCTGATATACGCTGAACCCTGATACACGCTGAACCCTGATATACGCTGAACCCTCATATACGCCAAACCCTGATATACGCCAAACCCTGGTATACGCCAAACCCTGATACACGCTGAACCCTGATATACGCTGAACCCTGATATACGCCAAACCCTGATATACGCCAAACCCTGGTATACGCCAAACCCTGATACACGCTGAACCCTGATATACGCCAAACCCTGGTATACGCCAAACCCTGATACACGCTGGATCCTGATACACGCTGAACCCTGATTTACGCCAAACCCTGATATACGCTGAACCCTGATATACGCTGAACCCTGGTACACGCTGAACCCTGATATACGCTGAACCCTGATATACGCCAAACCCTGATATACGCCAAACCCTGGTATACGCCAAACCCTGATATACGCTGAACCCTGATACACGCTGAACCCTGATATACGCTGAACCCTGGTATACGCCAAACCCTGATACACGCTGAACCCTGATACACGCTGAACCCTGATTTACCCCAAACCCTGATATACGCAAAACCCTAATATACGCTGAACCCTCATATACGCTGAACCCTGATATACGCCAAACCCTGATTTACGCCAAACCCTAATAAACGCTAAACCCTGATTTACGCTCAACCCTGGTATACGCCAAACCCTGATTTACGCCAAACCCTGATATACGCTGAACCCTGATTTACGCTGAACCCTGATTTACGCTGAACCCTGATATACGCCAAACCCTGATATACGCCAAACCCTGATATACGCCAACCCTGGTATACGCCAAACCCTGATACACGCTGAACCCTGATATACGCTGAACCCTCATATACGCTGAACCCTGATATACGCCAAACCCTGGTATACGCTGAACCCTGATATACGCTGAACCCTGATATACGCTGAACCCTGATAAACGCTGAACCCTGATACACGCCAAACCCTTATATACGCTGAACCCTGATATACGCTGAACCCTGATACACGCTGAACCCTGATATACGCTGAACCCTCATATACGCCAAACCCTGATATACGCCAAACCCTGGTATACGCCAAACCCTGATACACGCTGAACCCTGATATACGCTGAACCCTGATATACGCCAAACCCTGATATACGCCAAACCCTGGTATACGCCAAACCCTGATACACGCTGAACCCTGATATACGCCAAACCCTGGTATACGCCAAACCCTGATACACGCTGGATCCTGATACACGCTGAACCCTGATTTACGCCAAACCCTGATATACGCTGAACCCTGATATACGCTGAACCCTGGTACACGCTGAACCCTGATATACGCTGAACCCTGATATACGCCAAACCCTGGTATACGCCAAACCCTGATACACGCTGAACCCTCATATAAGCTGAACCCTCATATTCGCTGAACCCTGATATACGCCAAACCCTAATATACGCTGAACCCTGATATACGCTGAACCCTGATATACGCTGAACCCTGATAACGCTGAACCCTGATACACGCCAAACCCTGATATACGCTGAACCCTGATATACGCCAAACCCTGATATACGCCAAACCCTGATTTACGCCAAACCCTAATAAACGCTAAACCCTGATTTACGCTCAACCCTGATATACGCTGAACCCTGATATACGCTGAACCCTGATATACGCCAAACCCTGATATACGATGAACCCTGATATACGCTGAACCCTGATATACGCCAAACCCTGATATACGCTGAACCCTGATATACGCTGAACCCTGATATACGCTGGACCCTGATCTACGCTGAACCCTGATATACGCTGAACCCTGATATACGCCAAACCCTAATATACGCTGAACCCTAATATACGCTGAACCCTGATTTACGCCAAACCCTAATAAACGCTAAACCCTGATTTACGCTCAACCCTGGTATACGCCAAACCCTGATTTACGCCAAACCCTGATATACGCTGAACCCTGATTTACGCTGAACCCTGATTTACGCTGAACCCTGATATACGCCAAACCCTGATATACGCCAAACCCTGATATACGCCAAACCCTGATATACGCCAAACCCTGGTATACGCCAAACCCTGATACACGCTGAACCCTCATATACGCTGAACCCTCATATTCGCTGAACCCTGATATACGCCAAACCCTAATATACGCTGAACCCTGATATACGCTGAACCCTGATATACGCTGAACCCTGATAACGCTGAACCCTGATACACGCCAAACCCTGATATACGCTGAACCCTGATATACGCCAAACCCTGATATACGCCAAACCCTGGTATACGCCGAACCCTGATATACGCCAAACCCTGATATACGCTGAACCCTGATATACGCTGAACCCTGATATACGCTGAACCCTGATATACGCTGAACCATGATATACGCTGAACCCTGATATACGCTGAACCCTGATATACGCCAAACCCTAATATACGCTGAACCCTCATATACGCTGAACCCTGATATACGCCAAACCCTGATTTACGCCAAACCCTAATAAACGCTAAACCCTGATTTACGCTCAACCCTGATTTACGCTCAACCCTGGTATACGCCAAACCCTGATTCACGCCAAACCCTGATATACGCTGAACCCTGATTTACGCTGAACCCTGATTTACGCTGAAAGCCTGATATACGCCAAACCCTGGTATACGCCAAACCCTGATACACGCTAAACCCTGTTATACGCTGAACCCTCATATACGCTGAACCCTGATATACGCCAAACCCTGATATACGCTGAACCCTGATATACGCTGAACCCTGATATACGCTGAACCCTGATAACGCTGAACCCTGATACACGCCAAAGCCTGATATACGCTGAACCCTGATATACGCCAAACCCTGGTATACGCCGATCCCTGATATACGCCAAACCCTGATATACGCTGAACCCTGATATACGCTGAACCCTGATATACGCTGAACCCTGATATACGCTGAACCCTGATATACGCTGAACCATGATATACGCTGAACCCTGATATACGCTGAACCCTGATATACGCCAAACCCTAATATACGCTGAACCCTCATATACGCTGAACCCTGATATACGCCAAACCCTGATTTACGCCAAACCCTAATAAACGCTAAACCCTGATTTACGCTCAACCCTGATTTACGCTCAACCCTGGTATACGTTAAACCCTGATTTACGCCAAACCCTGATATACGCTGAACCCTGATTTACGCTGAACCCTGATTTACGCTGAACCCTGATATACGCCAAACCCTGATATACGCCAAACCCTGATATACGCCAAACCCTGATATACGCCAAACCCTGGTATACGCCAAACCCTGATACACGCTGAACCCTGATATACGCTGAACCCTGATATACGCTGAACCCTGATATACGCTGAACCCTGATACACGCCAAACCCTGATATACGCTGAACCCTGATACACGCTGAACCCTGATATACGCTGAACCCTCATATACGCCAAACCCTGATATACGCCAAACCCTGGTATACGCCAAACCCTGATACACGCTGAACCCTGATATACGCTGAACCCTGATATACGCCAAACCCTGATATACGCCAAACCCTGGTATACGCCAAACCCTGATACACGCTGAACCCTGATATACGCCAAACCCTGGTATACGCCAAACCCTGATACACGCTGGATCCTGATACACGCTGAACCCTGATTTACGCCAAACCCTGATATACGCTGAACCCTGATATACGCTGAACCCTGGTACACGCTGAACCCTGATATACGCTGAACCCTGATATACGCCAAACCCTGATATACGCCAAACCCTGGTATACGCCAAACCCTGATATACGCTGAACCCTGATACACGCTGAACCCTGATATACGCTGAACCCTGGTATACGCCAAACCCTGATACACGCTGAACCCTGATACACGCTGAACCCTGATTTACCCCAAACCCTGATATACGCAAAACCCTAATATACGCTGAACCCTCATATACGCTGAACCCTGATATACGCCAAACCCTGATTTACGCCAAACCCTAATAAACGCTAAACCCTGATTTACGCTCAACCCTGGTATACGCCAAACCCTGATTTACGCCAAACCCTGATATACGCTGAACCCTGATTTACGCTGAACCCTGATTTACGCTGAACCCTGATATACGCCAAACCCTGATATACGCCAAACCCTGATATACGCCAACCCTGGTATACGCCAAACCCTGATACACGCTGAACCCTGATATACGCTGAACCCTCATATACGCTGAACCCTGATATACGCCAAACCCTGGTATACGCTGAACCCTGATATACGCTGAACCCTGATATACGCTGAACCCTGATAAACGCTGAACCCTGATACACGCCAAACCCTTATATACGCTGAACCCTGATATACGCTGAACCCTGATACACGCTGAACCCTGATATACGCTGAACCCTCATATACGCCAAACCCTGATATACGCCAAACCCTGGTATACGCCAAACCCTGATACACGCTGAACCCTGATATACGCTGAACCCTGATATACGCCAAACCCTGATATACGCCAAACCCTGGTATACGCCAAACCCTGATACACGCTGAACCCTGATATACGCCAAACCCTGGTATACGCCAAACCCTGATACACGCTGGATCCTGATACACGCTGAACCCTGATTTACGCCAAACCCTGATATACGCTGAACCCTGATATACGCTGAACCCTGGTACACGCTGAACCCTGATATACGCTGAACCCTGATATACGCCAAACCCTGGTATACGCCAAACCCTGATACACGCTGAACCCTCATATAAGCTGAACCCTCATATTCGCTGAACCCTGATATACGCCAAACCCTAATATACGCTGAACCCTGATATACGCTGAACCCTGATATACGCTGAACCCTGATAACGCTGAACCCTGATACACGCCAAACCCTGATATACGCTGAACCCTGATATACGCCAAACCCTGATATACGCCAAACCCTGGTATACGCCGAACCCTGATATACGCCAAACCCTGATATACGCTGAACCCTGATATACGCTGAACCCTGATATACGCTGAACCCTGATATACGCTGAACCATGATATACGCTGAACCCTGATATACGCTGAACCCTCATATACGCTGAACCCTGATATACGCCAAACCCTGATTTACGCCAAACCCTAATAAACGCTAAACCCTGATTTACGCTCAACCCTGATTTACGCTCAACCCTGGTATACGCCAAACCCTGATTTACGCCAAACCCTGATATACGCTGAACCCTGATTTACGCTGAACCCTGATTTACGCTGAAAGCCTGATATACGCCAAACCCTGGTATACGCCAAACCCTGATACACGCTAAACCCTGTTATACGCTGAACCCTCATATACGCTGAACCCTGATATACGCCAAACCCTGATATACGCTGAACCCTGATATACGCTGAACCCTGATATACGCTGAACCCTGATAACGCTGAACCCTGATACACGCCAAAGCCTGATATACGCTGAACCCTGATATACGCCAAACCCTGGTATACGCCGATCCCTGATATACGCCAAACCCTGATATACGCTGAACCCTGATATACGCTGAACCCTGATATACGCTGAACCCTGATATACGCTGAACCATGATATACGCTGAACCCTGATATACGCTGAATCCTGATATACGCCAAACCCTAATATACGCTGAACCCTCATATACGCTGAACCCTGATATACGCCAAACCCTGATTTACGCCAAACCCTAATAAACGCTAAACCCTGATTTACGCTCAACCCTGATTTACGCTCAACCCTGGTATACGTTAAACCCTGATTTACGCCAAACCCTGATATACGCTGAACCCTGATTTACGCTGAACCCTGATTTACGCTGAACCCTGATATACGCCAAACCCTGATATACGCCAAACCCTGATATACGCCAAACCCTGGTATACGCCAAACCCTGATACACGCTGAACCCTGATATACGCTGAACCCTGATATACGCTGAACCCTGATATACGCTGAACCCTGATACACGCCAAACCCTGATATACGCTGAACCCTGATACACGCTGAACCCTGATATACGCTGAACCCTCATATACGCCAAACCCTGATATACGCCAAACCCTGGTATACGCCAAACCCTGATACACGCTGAACCCTGATATACGCTGAACCCTGATATACGCCAAACCCTGATATACGCCAAACCCTGGTATACGCCAAACCCTGATACACGCTGAACCCTGATATACGCCAAACCCTGGTATACGCCAAACCCTGATACACGCTGGATCCTGATACACGCTGAACCCTGATTTACGCCAAACCCTGATATACGCTGAACCCTGATATACGCTGAACCCTGGTACACGCTGAACCCTGATATACGCTGAACCCTGATATACGCCAAACCCTGATATACGCCAAACCCTGGTATACGCCAAACCCTGATATACGCTGAACCCTGATACACGCTGAACCCTGATATACGCTGAACCCTGGTATACGCCAAACCCTGATACACGCTGAACCCTGATACACGCTGAACCCTGATTTACGCCAAACCCTGATATACGCAAAACCCTAATATACGCTGAACCCTCATATACGCTGAACCCTGATATACGCCAAACCCTGATTTACGCCAAACCCTAATAAACGCTAAACCCTGATTTACGCTCAACCCTGGTATACGCCAAACCCTGATTTACGCCAAACCCTGATATACGCTGAACCCTGATTTACGCTGAACCCTGATTTACGCTGAACCCTGATATACGCCAAACCCTGATATACACCAAACCCTGATATACGCTGAACCCTGATATACGCTGAACCATGATATACGCTGAACCCTGATATACGCTGAACCCTCATATACGCTGAACCCTGATATACGCCAAACCCTGGTATACGCTGAACCCTGATATACGCTGAACCCTGATATACGCTGAACCCTGATAAACGCTGAACCCTGATACACGCCAAACCCTTATATACGCTGAACCCTGATATACGCTGAACCCTGATACACGCTGAACCCTGATATACGCTGAACCCTCATATACGCCAAACCCTGATATACGCCAAACCCTGGTATACGCCAAACCCTGATACACGCTGAACCCTGATATACGCTGAACCCTGATATACGCCAAACCCTGATATACGCCAAACCCTGGTATACGCCAAACCCTGATACACGCTGAACCCTGATATACGCCAAACCCTGGTATACGCCAAACCCTGATACACGCTGGATCCTGATACACGCTGAACCCTGATTTACGCCAAACCCTGATATACGCTGAACCCTGATATACGCTGAACCCTGGTACACGCTGAACCCTGATATACGCTGAACCCTGATATACGCCAAACCCTGGTATACGCCAAACCCTGATATACGCTGAACCCTGATACACGCTGAACCCTGATATACGCTGAACCCTGATATACGCCAAACCCTGATATACGCCAAACCCTGGTATACGCCAAACCCTTATATACGCTGAACCCTGATATACGCTGAACCCTGATACACGCTGAACCCTGATATACGCTGAACCCTCATATACGCCAAACCCTGATATACGCCAAACCCTGGTATACGCCAAACCCTGATACACGCTGAACCCTGATATACGCTGAACCCTGATATACGCCAAACCCTGATATACGCCAAACCCTGGTATACGCCAAACCCTGATACACGCTGAACCCTGATATACGCCAAACCCTGGTATACGCCAAACCCTGATACACGCTGGATCCTGATACACGCTGAACCCTGATTTACGCCAAACCCTGATATACGCTGAACCCTGATATACGCTGAACCCTGGTACACGCTGAACCCTGATATACGCTGAACCCTGATATACGCCAAACCCTGATATACGCCAAACCCTGGTATACGCCAAACCCTGATTTACGCTGAACCCTGATACACGCTGAACCCTGATATACGCTGAACCCTGATATACGCCAAACCCTGATATACGCCAAACCCTGGTATACGCCAAACCCTGATTTACGCTGAACCCTGGTATACGCCAAACCCTGATACACGCTGAACCCTGATACACGCTGAACCCTGATTTACGCCAAACCCTGATATACGCCAAACCCTGATATACGCTGAACCCTGATATACGCTGAACCCTGATATACGCTGAACCCTGGTATACGCCAAACCCTGATATACGCCAAACCCTGGTATACGCCAAACCCTGATTTACGCCAAACCCTGATATACGCCAAACCCTGGTATACGCCAAACCCTGATACACGCTGAACCCTCATATACGCTGAACCCTCATATTCGCTGAACCCTGATATACGCCAAACCCTAATATACGCTGAACCCTGATATACGCTGAACCCTGATATACGCTGAACCCTGATAACGCTGAACCCTGATACACGCCAAACCCTGATATACGCTGAACCCTGATATACGCCAAACCCTGATATACGCCAAACCCTGATATACGCCAAACCCTGGTATACGCCAAACCCTGATTTACGCTGAACCCTGGTATACGCCAAACCCTGATACACGCTGAACCCTGATACACGCTGAACCCTGATTTACGCCAAACCCTGATATACGCCAAACCCTGATATACGCTGAACCCTGATATACGCTGAACCCTGATATACGCTGAACCCTGGTATACGCCAAACCCTGATATACGCCAAACCCTGGTATACGCCAAACCCTGATTTACGCCAAACCCTGATATACGCTGAACCCTGATATACGCTGAACCCTGGTACACGCTGGTAGATCATATATGCCGGCCCTAAGATGCAGATCAATTTAATTCACAAGAAACGCATGCGCAATAAAAGGTAACCGCAGACCGCCAAATAAATCTTAGAAGACTGCTGAAAAGTCTTCCAATCCCAGACTTACAAAACAAATGATTTTTACACACATTGCTGGGCGCAGAGAGAATGACGATGGAACATTTTCCAGAACCCATCAGAGTCACAGTACCATGACGAATAATAAATCATATGTGAAATGCTAATTACCCCAGCTCACAAGATTTGCCTACGAAGCGTGTCAAATGTTCCCGGCGCACCCGTTTATTTGGTGACACCTTGACAAACCACTCGACGACTTTCGCAGGGTTGTTTGCACGAACTGTCGCCGAATGAGATAAAATAAACGTTATCAATAATGCAATACTTTGGAATATTCCCAGTCTAATAAAACACCCTTAGACATGATTTAAGCAGAATACGAATTAGAATGGTGTAACAACACCGAGGAAGATATTTTTAATCTTGAAGTTTTACATAAACAAGTGCAGGGAGATTTAAAATTTTACCTTGTCTTTATTTTGTTGTTCTAGGTAAATGTTAAATATGATATTGTTATCTGATTGGTTGAGTCTTGAAGTGAGTGTTGATGAAATACAACGAATTAGGCGTGAGCAAGGCTTTTGATTCGGACTCACGCTGGGAAAAACAGTCCTAAACCACGGAGCGGAATGTATTCAACCCAAGACTTTTTATACCTTATTTGAATAGATTTACTTTTTGTTTTCCGACAATACTATTTATACGTTTCCTAGATTATGTATTTGAGGTTGTTTTCTTTCAACATTTCCGGTATCGCTTTTCAAGCTGAGAAAAATGGATTAAAGCCAATGAGCAAGATTTCAGAAACCAAAAACAGCTATATACTCGAGCGATAAATCTTTTATAACTTTGGGCTACCACCAAACCCCAAAGATCCCCAACTTCTCAAATTAAAATTGTAACAATCTTTACCCAATCTATCAAAGCACAGATCTAGCAAGGCTGAATATAGACTGACTAATGCATGTTTTTGCTTAAATACCGGGAAACGCAGTTTTCCTAATTATCCCGCGCGCTAAGTCAATACTTATTAACTGTCATTCCTTAATCAATTCCAAAGAATATATTTTCTTTGTTGTGCTATTAAAATCATGTTCATCATATCACTTCCCTGATCGTATTGAAACAAGGTTTTTTCTGCCATTGATATTCAGCGTCTATCCATGAATGCTCGTAAACTTTTCGATGATTTCGTTTTTATCTGGACAGGTATCTTTGAAGGTTCCCAGCTGCTGCCCCTCTGCCATGAATTTTTTTAGCCTGGCCAGTCTATCAGGGATAACGTAGCCTTTCAATTTCTCTGCCGCGGTACCAGTTTGGTAGAGCTTTGCTAACAAGCGATAATCATTTATAGTTGGGTGGTCGCCCTCGAGGTAGACGCCAGGCTCCTCTCCAAGAAGGGAATCAACGTGCTCAAGCTCCTTTTCATAAACTCTTTCCGACCTTTCAGGCGATCTTAACCAAGCAGAAAATTTTTGAAATGGAGTAAACTTTCGGACTTCACCGTTGAAATGCTCATTATTTGAGTTAAGACGAAGATTAGCAAGTTTCTCGAGTCTGTCAACCATTTCTTGCGTGTCTTGCGTTTCTGTCTCAACAATGTCATCTTCCATTACTAGCAGTACGGGAAGCATAGTGGAATCCAACTTCTGGAAAGAAGGGTCGAGTTGCTTTTTGCTTTCATCCAGAAACTTATACTCTATGGTGATTCCCTCCTTTTCTAATTTCGGCGCAAGACCTTTTAGAATCATCAGTAAATAGTGCGAATCGTGGCATGCTCCTACCCTTCTCGCATCAGCTCGTGAGGCCTACAAACCAAGAGCATAAATAACGATTTCACTCAAGACTGATATAATTTCCAATGTGCCGAAAAATAAACATACAAAGATCTTACCTTCATAAACGCAATTAATTTTTTCATGGCTGAAGATGAGACAGTGATTGCGACTTTAAACAGGCTAAGGTATTCACAAGTCACCGTTCGTGTACCACTCCAAGCTATTGCGTGATACGAGTGAGCGGTTCTGGCCACTAAATGTCGCGCCTGTTATTGAAATAATTTTAAAAACATACATATTCATAACCGCAGTGCTTTAACTAGTACACCGTTGCCCTGGAAATAACACAAGGTCGACTAGACGGGACTCAAAGTGAAGATCACTTTTGCATAACATTTCACTTAAAAAATAGGTTTTCAAAATTATGCCCAAAATATCACGGATAAATTAGTTAGCAAACGACTTATAAATAGGTCAGGCTTTAAGAGCTGCGTGACGGGCGCATAGAGCATGTTAAGATAACAGCCCTCGGGCTTTTGAAAGCATCCAAGTACCCTTTCTAGAACCACGACATTTAATCATTTCTGAGACAGATACATGACGGAAGAGGAGGATATTTGAAAGACAGGTTTTTTTTATTCGGTACAACGTATAATTAGATAAGAACGGGAAGAAACAGGACGTGAGACTAAATGGGATTTATGGTTTTATATAGTCCGAACATCCTGAATAAGCACTCCTAACGGACCAACAATTAGCCCAGCGGGATCGTACTGACCAGCTGACACGACGCGAAGATTTAAGTACAATTTTTTTGGCACCAATTCCCATATAGACATGAACAGGTCGGCCTTATCTCGGGCACGCCTATATCAAACATCGTTGCATATTTCTGACACTTATAACTTAATATACTTAACTGAAGTTGAATTATTAACATTGGAATGCATGGAATCTCAGCAATTGCTTAAACAAAGTCTTATTCTCGAACTATCCTTGAATTGCAAATGAACAAATGAATTGTCCAATATGACAGACATGCCCAAACAAGAAAATTAACAAGTCGCCTGCGATGCTTTTAAGATGGCACTATTTTTCGCAGTTAAATAGCTCATATAAAAAGTGCCAAATATAACTGGAGCAGCGATATAAAACGCAAGACACATTGTGTCCCAATATATTCTGCTGGCTAAGGCGATAGATAGTATTACTCAAAAAACATTAAAACTTAAAACGATGCGGTTGGTTAAGAATTGCAAAGGGATTTTAAATGATGACAATCGTTACAAGAAAAGTCGAAAGCTATAGATATAAAAAGCTTACTTTACTACTCCAGTTATATTTGGCACTTTTTATACAAGCCATTTAACTGTGAAAAATAGTGTCATCTTAAAAGCATCGCAGGCGACTTGTTAAGTGGATATAAAATGCTTATTTTTTTTTTATTTGTGAATGCTGTCGTTTGAATCACTCAACGACCTTTTACTCTACAGAACACTTAAACTTAGGTGGCAAGGCTTAAACACGGGCAATACTGACCTAAAATATTATGGAAATACAGCGGCAGTATGTAACAAGTACATCACAATTTAACGAAATTGGCAACAAAAAATCAATAAACGCTTATGAAAAATTAACGATGTTAATAAATTAGAGCTAATTACCCTAGGGCAAAGTCTTTTGTCCATTTGTGGTTCATTAATGCACCAATTAACTTGAACATAGATAGTGTATTTATTTTTGTAAGTCTATAATAAAAACTTTGAATGGACAAGGACGCTAAGCTCACTCATTTCTTCTTGACAAACATATTTTATTTATTTTGTAAGTTTATGATAAAAGCTCTCAATAATGACTTTTTGAGACTGTGGACGCTTAGCTCACTTACAATTGTATATGGCTAATGGATAGTAGTTTTGGTAGAAGAATTGAAAGTTCTTGAACAAGTAAGAAATGTCCAGAGGTCAGTTAATTAGGTGTCATTTTTATGTGAAAGTAAACCATTGTTGGTTTGCACGCTCCGGGCCTTCGCTGGCAAACTCACGTGCGAAACTATAACATTCGAGAAATTATATATGTAGGGTACATGGAGCTATTGACCAATCGCGTGGCTCGTTACATTTGAACCAGACGACAGCCAATCAGAAATCGCTTCACTCCGGCGGTTGGTGCGCGGGGGGTCTAAACAAGCTTTCTGTCGCTAATTCGCAGACGGTAATAATGGAACTATTTCCGGCTGCACGCAGGCTATTCAACACCCTACCCTTGATATCCGGTTCACCCTATGGGTGTGCAACACCCTTCCCTTAAGGGCCGGTTCACACTTTGGATGTGCAACATCCTACCCTTCAGCACCTGTTCACACTATGGGTGTGCGACATCCTACCCATAAGGACCGGTTCACACTATGGGTGTACAACACCCTACCCTTGAGGGCCAGTTCACACTATGGATGTACAACACCCTACCCTTAAGCACCAGTTCACACTATGGGTGTACAACACCCTACCCTTAAGGGCCGGTTCACACTATGGGTGTACAACACCCTACCCTTAAGGACCAGTTCACACTATGGGTGTACAACACCCTACCCTTAAGGGCCGGTTCACACTATGGGTGTACAACACCCTACCCTTAAGGACCGGTTCACACTATGGGTGTACAACACCCTACCCTTAAGGGCCGGTTCACACTATGGGTGTACAACACCCTACCCTTAAGGGCCGGTTCACACTTTGGGTGTACAACACCGTACCCTTAAGGGCCGGTTCACACTATGGGTGTACAACACCCTACCCTTAAGCACCAGTTCACACTATGGGTGTACAACACCCTACCCTTAAGGGCCAGTTCACATTATGGGTGTACAACACCCTACCCTTAAGGACCGGTTCACACTATGGGTGTACAACACCCTACCCTTAAGGGCCGGTTCACACTACGGGTGTACAACACCCTACCCTTAAGCACCAGTTCACACTATGGGTGTACAAGACCCTACCCTTAAGGACCAGTTCACACTATGGGTGTACAACACCCTACCCTTAAGGGCCGGTTCACACTATGGGTGTACAACACCCTACCCTTAAGGACCGGTTCACACTATGGGTGTACAACACCCTACCTTTAAGGACCGGTTCACACTATGGGTGTACAACACCCTTCCCTTAAGGGCCGGTTCACACTTTGGATGTGCAACATCCTACCCTTCAGCACCTGTTCACACTATGGGTGTGCGACATCCTACCCATAAGGACCGGTTCACACTATGGGTGTACAACACCCTACCCTTAAGGACCAGTTCACACTATAGGTGTACAACACCCTACCCTTAAGCACCAGTTCACACTATGGGTGTACAACACCCTACCCTTAAGGGCCGGTTCACACTATGGGTGTACAACACCCTACCCTTAAGGACCAGTTCACACTATGGGTGTACAACACCCTACCCTTCAGCACCTGTTCACACTATGGGTGTGCGACATCCTACCCATAAGGACCGGTTCACACTATGGGTGTACAACACCCTACCCTTAAGGACCAGTTCACACTATGGGTGTACAACACCCTACCCTTAAGGACCGGTTCACACTATGGGTGTACAACACCCTACCCTTAAGGGCCGGTTCACACTATGGGTGTACAACACCCTTCCCTTAAGGACTGGTTCACACTTTGGATGTGCAACATCCTACCCTTCAGCACCTGTTCACACTATGGGTGTGCGACATCCTACCCATAAGGGCCGGTTCACACTATGGGTGTACAACACCCTACCCTTAAGGACCGGTTCACACTATGGGTGTACAACACCCTACCCTTAAGGACCGGTTCACACTATGGGTGTACAACACCCTACCCTTAAGGACCGGTTCACACTATGGGTGTGCGACATCCTACCCATAAGGGCCGGTTCACACTATGGGTGTACAACACCCTACCCTTCAGCACCTGTTCACACTATGGGTGTGCGACATCCTACCCATAAGGGCCGGTTCACACTATGGGTGTACAACACCCTTCCCTTAAGGGCCGGTTCACACTTTGGATGTGCAACATCCTACCCTTCAGCACCTGTTCACACTATGGGTGTGCGACATCCTACCCATAAGGACCGGTTCACACTATGGGTGTACAACACCCTACCCTTAAGGGCCAGTTCACACTATGGGTGTACAACACCCTACCCTTAAGGACCGGTTCACACTATGGGTGTACAACACCCTACCCTTAAGCACCAGTTCACACTATGGGTGTACAAGACCCTACCCTTAAGGACCAGTTCACACTATGGGTGTACAACACCCTACCCTTAAGGGCCGGTTCACACTATGGGTGTACAACACCCTACCCTTAAGGACCGGTTCACACTATGGGTGTACAACACCCTACCCTTAAGGACCGGTTCACACTATGGGTGTACAACACCCTTCCCTTAAGGGCCGGTTCACACTTTGGATGTGCAACATCCTACCCTTCAGCACCTGTTCACACTATGGGTGTGCGACATCCTACCCATAAGGACCGGTTCACACTATGGGTGTACAACACCCTACCCTTAAGGACCAGTTCACACTATAGGTGTACAACACCCTACCCTTAAGCACCAGTTCACACTATGGGTGTACAACACCCTACCCTTAAGGGCCGGTTCACACTATGGGTGTACAACACCCTACCCTTAAGGACCAGTTCACACTATGGGTGTACAACACCCTACCCTTCAGCACCTGTTCACACTATGGGTGTGCGACATCCTACCCATAAGGACCGGTTCACACTATGGGTGTACAACACCCTACCCTTAAGGACCAGTTCACACTATGGGTGTACAACACCCTACCCTTAAGGACCGGTTCACACTATGGGTGTACAACACCCTACCCTTAAGGGCCGGTTCACACTATGGGTGTACAACACCCTTCCCTTAAGGACTGGTTCACACTTTTGATGTGCAACATCCTACCCTTCAGCACCTGTTCACACTATGGGTGTGCGACATCCTACCCATAAGGGCCGGTTCACACTATGGGTGTACAACACCCTACCCTTAAGGACCGGTTCACACTATGGGTGTACAACACCCTACCCTTAAGGACCGGTTCACACTATGGGTGTACAACACCCTTCCCTTAAGGGCCGGTTCACACTTTGGATGTGCAACATCCTACCCTTCAGCACCTGTTCACACTATGGGTGTGCGACATCCTACCCATAAGGACCGGTTCACACTATGGGTGTACAACACCCTACCCTTAAGGGCCAGTTCACACTATGGGTGTACAACACCCTACCCTTAAGGACCGGTTCACACTATGGGTGTACAACACCCTACCCTTAAGGGCCGGTTCACACTACGGGTGTACAACACCCTACCCTTAAGCACCAGTTCACACTATGGGTGTACAAGACCCTACCCTTAAGGACCAGTTCACACTATGGGTGTACAACACCCTACCCTTAAGGGCCGGTTCACACTATGGGTGTACAACACCCTACCCTTAAGGACCGGTTCACACTATGGGTGTACAACACCCTACCCTTAAGGACCGGTTCACACTATGGGTGTACAACACCCTTCCCTTAAGGGCCGGTTCACACTTTGGATGTGCAACATCCTACCCTTCAGCACCTGTTCACACTATGGGTGTGCGACATCCTACCCATAAGGACCGGTTCACACTATGGGTGTACAACACCCTACCCTTAAGGACCAGTTCACACTATAGGTGTACAACACCCTACCCTTAAGCACCAGTTCACACTATGGGTGTACAACACCCTACCCTTAAGGGCCGGTTCACACTATGGGTGTACAACACCCTACCCTTAAGGATCAGTTCACACTATGGGTGTACAACACCCTACCCTTCAGCACCTGTTCACACTATGGGTGTGCGACATCCTACCCATAAGGACCGGTTCACACTATGGGTGTACAACACCCTACCCTTAAGGACCAGTTCACACTATGGGTGTACAACACCCTACCCTTAAGGACCGGTTCACACTATGGGTGTACAACACCCTACCCTTAAGGGCCGGTTCACACTATGGGTGTACAACACCCTTCCCTTAAGGACTGGTTCACACTTTGGATGTGCAACATCCTACCCTTCAGCACCAGTTCACACTATGGGTGTACAACACCCTACCCTTAAGGGCCGGTTCACACTATGGGTGTACAACACCCTACCCTTAAGGATCAGTTCACACTATGGGTGTACAACACCCTACCCTTCAGCACCTGTTCACACTATGGGTGTGCGACATCCTACCCATAAGGACCGGTTCACACTATGGGTGTACAACACCCTACCCTTAAGGACCAGTTCACACTATGGGTGTACAACACCCTACCCTTAAGGACCGGTTCACACTATGGGTGTACAACACCCTACCCTTAAGGGCCGGTTCACACTATGGGTGTACAACACCCTTCCCTTAAGGACTGGTTCACACTTTGGATGTGCAACATCCTACCCTTCAGCACCTGTTCACACTATGGGTGTGCGACATCCTACCCATAAGGGCCGGTTCACACTATGGGTGTACAACACCCTACCCTTAAGGACCGGTTCACACTATGGGTGTACAACACCCTACCCTTAAGGACCGGTTCACACTATGGGTGTACAACACCCTACCCTTAAGGACCGGTTCACACTATGGGTGTACAACACCCTTCCCTTAAGGGCCGGTTCACACTTTGGATGTGCAACATCCTACCCTTCAGCACCTGTTCACACTATGGGTGTGCGACATCCTACCCATAAGGACCGGTTCACACTATGGGTGTACAACACCCTACCCTTAAGCACCAGTTCACACTATGGGTGTACAACACCCTACCCTTAAGGACCGGTTCACACTATGGGTGTACAACACCCTACCCTTAAGGACCGGTTCACACTATGGGTGTACAACACCCTACCCTTAAGGGCCAGTTCACACTATGGGTGTACAACACCCTACCCTTAAGGGCCGGTTCACACTTTGGGTGTGCGACACCCTACCCTGTAAACACTATGGCAAAAGCAACCACAGCCATTTTTTTCATATCTCGGCTTGAAATATTTTAAGAACTGCAAGGGGTGCTAATTCTAAGCGGGCCCTTATTTCAAAGTTCAGACTTTATCTCTTTGTGGAAGAAGATTAAAAAACACAATGAGAATTTAAAGAAGTGTTGAATACTGTGTGAACAAGGACGTGTGAGAAATTCTCATAAATCTCGTTTTTATTATATACCCTAATTTTAAATCACATAATTTTGTTACACCATGTGGCGTGAAGAAACAAAGGACAAGGGAACAATTACAAAACACAATGGTGGACATTTTCATTTTATGTTGTTTCGGTTCGCACTGAAAAGAACGGCTTCGGCAGCTCTCGACTGATACAAATTGGATCCAGTGAAACTGATCCTGAGAACTTTATTCTGCAGGTCTTGTCTAGAGTCTCTTGGTGCTCTCGGGGATATCAGTTCACATATCCCATAAGCATAAATGCCTAAACATTTCTATTTTTCCCTTCCAAAGCTACAGTGCAAGACATTTATAATATATTTAGAAAGACATTTATAAAGTTGGCCTTTTTTCAGTTTGATCTGAGCCGATTTGTTGAAAAGTACATAGATGGCTACCGCAATGTTTGCAAGTACAGGCTACTGGTATGAGGTGATTTCGAAATTTCTTACGGTCACACATGCATCATTTATATTTTCTAATTCATAAAATATTGTGTATTCAGGTTAGTCAAGTTTGAGTAGCGGCAAGAAAAAGATGTTTTAACATTATAAAAATCATTAAATAATTATAAGAATCATTGTCTTTGGGAACAACATACAAAGAATATAAATACTATGTCAAACTGGATGAACCTTGATTACCCATAAATTCTTTTACCTAGCACAGCCCATTCCTGAATTTTACAAAATTTTTATTTTCTCCACTAATCAATCCATTCATCATCATCGCTCTCAAACTCTGAAGCAGAGTCAGAGTCATCATCTGAAGAGAAACAAAAACAATAACTAATTAGGTAATATAATTAGAAGACACAATGTCTGGCCCCAGGATGCAGTTATTTGCTAGGTTAAGGCTAAATGCAGTTCTCCTGGAATTTCCAAATATAATAAAAGATAAGATACCTGAAGAGTGGATAGCTTTCTCTCTCTGGGTTAGAGCCATTTGCAGTGCTCCTAAGATTCCTCCTGGAGCAGCATCTACTCTGGGCTTTGCTTGGCCATCCTCTTGGGATACCTGCATAATATGCCGAAATTATATATATAAAAAGTGATTTTATTAACATGACTAGTAACTTATTACATCAGTATTATATTGAAATACACTCTAGGAGCATGATTTATTAAAAGTATTAGAAGAATTTATGGTATAAAGGTAGTATTCCAAAGCTAAGATCAAGACATACCGGTTTAAGATTTGTTCCACTTCTGATTGCACTGAGAAGGTCATCCCTGGCGTCTCCCCCAGACATCGACTTCCTCTTCTCATCATCACCAACCCGCTTAAGTTGAGTGCCCATCTGGATTTGGGATAGAAGACCAGCCCTACCAGGAATCATTGGGCCAGGAGGAGGGGCACCACGCCCAGGCGGAGGTGGCGGTGGAGGATTCCCAAGGCTTGAAGGTGGCCGTCCTTCAATTGGTGGGGGAGGGGGTGGCGGCCCTCCAACAGGTGGGGGTGGAGGTGGAGGAGGTGCAGCCCCGCCCACTGGGGGAGGAGCCATTCCCATGGAAGGGGGTGGAGGAGCACCTCTAGATGGAGGTGGTGGTCGCTGGCTTGATCGTGATGGCGGCGGCGGCGGTGGTGCTGTTCCCATTCTTGCAGGGGGTGGTGGGGGTGCAGAGCCTCTTGATGGAGGGGGAGGGGGTGCACCTCTTGATGGAGGGGGCGGCGCAGCTCCACGAGATGGTGGGGGTGGTGGTTGGACTACAATTTAAGGGTTAATATTCCAGTATAGGCTTTTTTGTACAATAAAAAAAAACAATTCTTTAATTGCCTTTTTGCATTTGGGTGCATTTGAGTGTCTAGAACTTTAGTTTTTTTCCATTAGGACCTTTTTTTTACCTTATCAACACCTATTTTGGCTGCTACAGGAGAGGGTAATCAATGGACAATGATGGACATGAACAATACTAATAAAAAGGTATGTAAATTTACTAGTTTCACTTTTTCGGCTTTTCTTTTTTATTTCTCAAAATCTCTAGGTTTGAAAAAGAGAAAGGGTTTTGGGTTTTGGTGCAATATCATTAAAAAAAATACCACAAGGTTAACATTTTTAATCATAGAATAAAAAATCTTAATAAAAAAACACACAAGATTAACATTTTAGTCATAGAATGAAAAATCTTGGTCATAGCTTTAATACTTACTTCCCAAACTTGCGGTGGTGTCATACTCCTTCTCTATTTCCTTTGTAACTGCTTCTATGCCTCCTCTTTCATTGACAAAGTTAACCACAAATGCTTTTGTGCTGTCATCCATTTGATTTTCAGACACCCCAAACAGTTTAAACAGTTTGACCCATTCGTCTCCATGCTTGGACAGATCCACGTTTTTCACCTTAAGTCAGATCAGATTATTTAAGCAACATATTCTTTCTTGAAAAAAAAATCAACAAAAAATAGTCAGGGCCACAGCAGGGGGTGGGACACTGGGGGCATGTGCCACCCCCCCCCAATATTTCCAAAAACTATAAGTAAAAGACCAGTGGGGGCATGGCTGTGCCCCCCATTGTTTTCTTAATGTTTCTGTATTCCCCCCCAATCAAAGTTGAAAAACAATAAGCACTTACATCAAAACCCTTCTGAGGGTCCCAGCCCATGTGTCCAACATGTCTATTAAATGAAAAAGTTAAAAATAAATACACCAGTCAGATTTAAAATATATATAACAGACAGTGGTATGGTTCAGTGGTTGGGAAATAATAGAGTCTTTTTTTCATTTACTTCAGTTGTACTTACTGAAAATTTTCAGGATTGCCAATGTCATCTTTGGAGAATTTCTTCTTGCCCTTTTTGTCCTTCTTATCCTTTTTGTTATTTCCTGATGTACTCTTCTTCTTGCTTGATAAACTGTCTATAGATGTCAGGCTAGTTTGGGATGGTGAGTGTGTCATTGTACCTGGAATAGGATAAACAGAGAAATATAACTACACATTTTAGAGAGTGTCAAATACATTTTCTTTTGCTGTACAAAAAAGCAAGCCTAGGCCTAGTAACCACCTTTCAAATTCTTCTTGAGGGCTATGAAACCCTATAATCAAATGAAATATCCACTTGATCACTGTAAAATTCTAAAGTATTACTGATGTAGGTATATATTATATTGAATACATCAAATAAGAAATACATAAAATTTGAGTGGCTATCAAAAGATGGCTACAGTATCTGCATTTACCAGAAGCTGGGCGTCCTGACAACTCAACATTTCCACCGAGAGCAGGAGGTGGTGCTGGTTCTCTGTTCTTGTGCTGGTTTCTTCTATCTGAAAATCAGAGAAGGATCAATTCATTATCCATTCATAATGTAGTGCCGTAGCAACCATGGGGGTCCAGAGGCGTGCACATCTAGATTTTTTTTCTGAAAATATTAGGAAATGACCAGAAGGGACATGGCCATGCCCCCCCTGTTTTCTTAATGTCTCTGTATCATACCCCCCCCAGTAATTTGATGCCCGCTACAACCCTGACCTAATATATACCAACATAATGAGCTATAAAAGGTAAATGCTTGCAAACAAGCATAGGACTAATGCATTAAAACAATATGTATTAGAAGAATGAGACGAAAATGTGCACTGTGGTGTGGTGTATTTAGCTCTATTCATGTCTTAGAGAATATACCTTGTCTTCTCTTTTGTTTCTCTTGGAGTTTAATTTCAATCTGGGTTTTAAATGCATCAGCTTCACTGTTGCTTGAAAAATTAAGTGCAGCATTGCAGTTCTAGAAGGAGAAAGAGCAACTATGTGATTCTAAGGCACAAATATCATGTTATAAATACCATGTTCCTATCAATCTCTTATCTGTATATCAGGATGTGGATACAAGAATATAAAAAAAGGATTATAAAGTACAGTATTTTTTTAGTTATCCACAATACACCAAAAAGTGTACTAAAAATAATCACTTTAAGGATACTCACATCAGCGGCAAATGTGTGGAAGAACGGCAAACTAGTAAAGTATTTAAACTGATTGTAGAGTTCTTGTTCCCATACCATACACTTTTGCTAAGAGAGAATAATTTAACAAATAATGAGTCAACATTTCCTATACCTGTCTACTCTCAATAAACAAGGGAAGGGTGGTGTGATGTTAAGATGTCAGTCTGGCACATAAAGATCACTTAATTTATTTTATAAAAATTTACTTAAGGGTTTTGGAAAGAGGGCTAAAATTGCAACAATAATCACATACCGGATAGGAAAACCTCCACCCCTTTTCCTTATCCCCCTTGGGGCTAACAATGTGACAGACACAGGTTCAATAGCAGAAGTGACTGATCAAAGTCTATTACTTAGTCAAAAGAGTGGCATGTTTGAAGGCGTTGGACTTCACTTATTGATACTGATACTTACTATGATATCGTAAACGCGAATAAAGTACGATTTTTTGGAGCAGTCTTTTACAAAACAAACAGCTCCCGTGGCTTTCTTCGTCCACTTCGTTCTCGATTCGGGAAGAGCGATCAGTAGTTGAGCGACTGCTGTAGCAAGGGTCTATGGTACAAGCAAGAAGAGTTATTTGATAAAATAGACAACTAAAGAGAATGCATGGGCATCAAATCAAAGATTTCAGGACAGCTACATGCTTATTGACAATCGAAGTATTTTAGAGAAAAGCTTTCACACTTCAAGTTATGGGGGATTGCTATGAATCCAAAGATATTAATTGACTTACCGTACATCCACGTCCGAGCATGTTAAAAACACTATCATTCTCCTCGTTGGAGAGGAGAGCTGACGGTATATTGACTGGTTTAGGCTTCTGTCGCGTTGTCGACATTTTTGAAGTCGTTCTCGAATCGATTTCCTGCAGGAAATGCTGGGTGACCACGCTACATCCTGCGATGACGTCACATGTCTTGTGATTTGCATAAAGTGTGTGAGAATCTTCTGACTACATTTCTTTATCTTCAGTTTAAAAATTGAACAATGATTGTTGTCTTTATGAGATCTTTCACAGACCTTGTGCGCAGCTACGCAGGATAACCTGACTGTATGTTATGCTTCCATTGTGCAGTGGGAAGGCCAAATTTTATTACTGTAGCCCCCGAGCTGCCGCCAGAGGTTCTTTGTGTCCGCACTAAGCAAAGGATTGTAGAAACAGAGTTTTAGGCTCAATTCTGATAATAAACCACTAAATTCGACATGGACCCCGCGTCACAAACAAGGCACATTTCGGCCAAATTAGAGGGCGTTTCGTGGTTAATTATCGGAATTTACCCTAACAAACTTTGTTCCTACCGCCCTTGCCTAAGCCCCATAAGGTGTTACGCGTGGTTTTCGCGAGGTCCGCCCTGAGTCCTTTCCTATGGCGCGTTACCAGGTTACCGTGGCGTTCGTGATGCCTGCCCGTAGCCCCATCCTATAAGGCATTACCGCGGGGTTCGTCGCTCTTATACGACCTATGCCTAGCTCGGGGACTTGTTAATTCCCCCATAAGCCCCAGTCAGCGATTTCATGCGAGCTCCTGCACGGGGTGCTTTACGTCTGCTCTAGGCCCAATCCAGCGAGCTTATACGAGCTACTGTATATACGCGAAGAGGTTAGCGAAAACACCAAAAGTGCGTCTGTATGTTGAGATATGTTGAAGATGCGGTTTATTATTATTTCCCCTAGATAAGAAAATTCCGACCAAGACGGTCGGAAAATAAGACCACGGGAAAATTGTGCATGTAAAAAATCCACTCTACTCAAACTCGAATCAAAGTCGTTAATAAAAAAAAAGCTTTTAGATTGACTATATTGGAGACGTGCGGAGAGGTGGTGAGGCCTGTTGTGTGTAAACGCTGGACGTGAAAGATTGGGCACTACTACCCAATCCTTCGCATCTATCAGTTGGCTACAAACCAAAATGGCGGACGACGAGAAGAGTGAAGATGGCGAAAGACAGAGATTTCTGCAGTCTATGTGTGAGTGATTATTGTGTTATGATTACAAGACGCTTTTGTACGAATGTCAAATCCGGGCATTGTTTTTTTCTAGAAAGGAATCGCTACCAATGTCAAGCTTTGCCAGAGTGCGCTCTCCGCACGTTACGCTGTTTATTGTGCGCGTCTCCGAATCATTATTCAAATTGTGTCATTTTATGTCAAGGATAACCACGCTCGCGCTATCTTTTCAATCGTTAAAACTGAAGACACACACACATTTATTATACTTCGGACAACTGGCGTGACGTCACTCACTTGTCATGAATCAGGGGCAGATCTAGCTGTTCGCAAAAGGGGGGGGGGGGGGGGGTTTGGCCCAGTGACAAAGGGGGCTGAGTGGAGGTTTTTTTTGTTATATGTGGCTTTCTGACAGCCCCAAGGGGGTTTAAACCCCTTAACCCTCCCCTAGATCCACTTCTGTAAATCCTTCTGTAAACTGTTTTATGGGTGCATTAAAAGTTTTTATTAAGTCTTTCATTGCCATAACGCCCTGAGACGCCTGTAAAATATAGGCCCAACTCCAAAACGTCAAAAATGCAAACTAAACATCACCAGACCCGGATACTGATAGATTCATCCAAGGCATAGGCGACCTTCAAAAGGGCATCTAAGCAATGCAATAGAATTTACTCTTTTGTCAAAATATCAACCTTGATTTCCGACCAATTCGTAAACAAATGCTTAAACTTAAAAACATTTCTTACCAAAAAAGACACAAAATTCCGAACTACAAATAGAGACAAACACACAGATCAATCACAAATAGATACCTCTATTGCGCTACGTCAGGTCCCATTTTACAGCAATCAGTCACAATAATCAATGCTAGAACCTCCATTAGAAGTGAGTCACCATGTTTTGCCTATTTTGCATGCCTGCACTGCATCATGGGAGTCTTGGAAACACCTTGACAGACAGGCGGGCAATCTCCTCCCCCAGAATCATAACAGTTTTTTTTATAAGTATCTTTGCCCCGAAGCCAAACAAAACATTTCCAGGTCCAAGGAACCCAGAATTAGCCTGAAAACAATTTTTGAATAAGGTTGGGTAGCAAAGATGGCCCACATTGGAGAGTATGAGGCCATTCACCAGAAAATTCCTTTCTCACTTGGTGAAGCCCAGACAAGGAATTATCCCATTGAATCAACCTCAGCGTGCAAACATCCATAAGCACAGCATTAATTATGCCCAAAAAGACTTCATGATGTCCTAAGGCACTCTCCAGATGTGAAAAAGCTGTAATTATTAAGCAATTTACAAGCAAAACTGTTGTAAGCGACAGGCTGTAGCAGTGCCGTCGCTAGAAAGAGAAGGCACCGCAGTGCATTGTTGGAAACTTCAAGGCATACCGTCTTGGGTCAGCGGTAGCTTTTAACTGATAGTGTTGGACTTGAAATAGGGGGGGGAGGTTTCTGTTTTTTTTTTTACAATGTTGCTCAAAAGTACCCAGGAGTGAAAGGGTTAACCTCCCCCCTTACCTTTAGGCCTGACTAGCCTTTATTTTCACATAACATGAAATTATTAAATTCGTCCAACAAAGCAAGCAAGTTTGCAGTATTTGGTGGGGGTTATACTTGGCTATAACAGGGGGTACATTAGAGCCCAAAATTCCATACCCCAAAAACCAATGATAGAAGCTTTCCAACCAAAAAGATTCCCCCCAAATACCTGGTTTTCAACACTTTCTGTAGTTCCAATTTTACAGCAACACATCAATTGTGAATTGAATAGAAGTGTTCCTAATGTTCTTTTTTGCTTCTCATTCAGCCAAAAGCCTTCCAACATCGGGTAAAATATTGCTCTCTCCTCAAAATACCCAAAGTTGTCTATACAAAAAAACTAAACTAAGTTTCCAATCCCCACAAGAGAAGGAAAAAAATACCCCCCAAGCATGTCTGAGCTCACCCAGCCCTAATGCTAATAGCCAAGTACCCTCTCTGAATCAAAGAATGACTATATTGTTCAATGTTTTTGACTTTCACAGTGAACAGAGGACCAAATAAAAGGCAGATAAAGCCAGTAGAAAACAGTCCCCTCCTTCATTTTGCCCTCGGAGAAAGTGATGACAGTGAAGAAGATGAAGACTTTGAGTTCAATGATCAAGAGGAGGGTTAGTTTCATTCCCAGGACTTAGAGTACCACATTAAAGCCCAAACAATACTACTGCATCAGCCATAATGATAATCATATAGTGATTTTCTTTTAAAAGCCTCTGGTAGTGAAGAAGATGAGGCTGACACATCCCAGCCAATAAACTCCTCCACAAACTTTGCCAGGAGTGATAGTGATGACTCAGATGATAGTGATGACAGCGATGCACAGGGGCCAACATTGTCCATTGGTGATTTGATAGCTGCCATGAAGAACAAGGTCGGGAAAATACATGATGAATTTATTAGTTTTTTGTGTCTACTTTAGTGGTGGAGTATTCTATAACAATTAATAGTTTGTCATTAGATACTTTAGTCATCTCTAAAGAATGGACTATTTTTCAGATTAAAGAATTTGAATGTGAAAGTGAGGCTTTGATGGATCAGATTTTGTTAACATCTCACAAATATATTGTGCAGTTTTTTTTACAAAGCTTTTTCAATCCTTTTCAACCAGTTTCAATTTTGCAGTGGTAAAAGTCACTTTTCTCTCTTCCAAAATCAGCCTGATAAAAAGCCAGAGCCTTTGAAGAACACATCAGATGTAGTGATCTGTGGAATATGCATGGATGACCTAAGGTAAGTAGTGAAATTGCCTATACTTTATTATTGTATACTAGATGAGTTTTAGCACTGAAGAAAATGACAATCATCTTACATACTTATTTTTACCTGTTGCATACCTGTCAACTCTCCCGCATTAGGCTGGAGTCTCAAGATTTTTTACCCCTTCTCACGCTCTCCCGCGTTGAGCACCAAATCCCCTGCTTTTAGCGGTTTTTATCGCTTCCGAAAAATTATTCCATAGAAAATCGTCATTTTGCCTATTTTTCATCTAGAATTTTTTTTCAAGTACAGTAGTTACTTTTTTTTGGAAAATGGGTGTGTATTATACAGAAGTGCATACTATACCTGAGTAAATATGGTAATCATTCTCACACTTTTCTTCTCTTGCAAAAGAATCAAGCACTTCTTTGTGATTTTTTGTAATTTATTGATTTCTCAATATTCTAGTGATGAAGGTGATGAGATTGTAGAATGCGATGGCTGTGGCATCACTGTACATGAAGGTAAAGTGTCTTTTTATGATTACAATATACTCTAGCAAGTTTTTGGGTCAGTATATGAGTAAGACATTATGTAATGTGCCAAAAAAAGCCTTTGCTGTGTTTTTAATGGTGGAGAAGAAAGAATGAAAGTAACTAGGAGGGTTCTAGAAAGTACCTAGCAGGTTCGCAGCTAAGAAATCTCGTGATTGACACAAAGCACTATCTGCCATCATGAATATTATTCAATGCCATTTTAATCATGTGTGTGTTGCCCATATGCAGCTGGCCATGATGTCTTTACCTCTGGGTTTTTCCTGTGCACCCAACTACTAGACCAAAGGCCAAAAATTGTTACAGTCAGCGGCGTAGCCAGGATTTTTAACAGGAGGGGGGCCATAAGGCCCTTTCTAGGCATTTTCTCCTGTATTTTAGGAAATGTCGCATACATTTACTGTATGTTTGGCTGCTAGAGGAGTGGGCCGGGCCTGCTTGGCCACCCCCAGCTACGCCCCTGGCGGGGATGGGGCAGAGGTTGGGTAACTAGGATTGGGTGCTATTACTGTATATTATTATTCCAAAATTGTCAATTTGCCTTCTAGGGTGCTATGGCACAATCAACGAAGATCACAGTGAGAGTGACAAGAGTAATGATACAGACTCACCAACTGAACCATGGTTTTGTGATGCTTGTAAAGTCGGGGTTCAACCAGTAAGTACTGGAGCTATATCATACAATTACCTGATTTAAAAGATTACAAAAAGAAATGGCTATTATTCTTTAATCTATTTCTAAAATTGTTATTATTCTTTACACTTACTTTCAGTGGTCAAAAGGTTTTTTAGCCAAGAAAAATAAAATAAAATGGATGATGTGTTACATTAGAATGGAGAAAAACTGACTACCCACACATATACCTGAGGGTATACAGACTTCTGAGGGAAACAATTTATAGCACAAGCCTACTTGCATTCTCTACACCCATCAGGAAACATTACTACAGTGGAACCTGGATCTTATGATAATCTCGATTTTACGATGGCGTTCCTTTCTCCTGGCTAAAATACAGTGAAAAGTATGAGAAATTACCTCGATCTAACGACATTCTCGATTTTACGATACAAATCTGTTCTCCCAAGCATAATTTTGACCTCGTACAATGATATTACTGATTCTTTCTATCAACAAAGAGAGAAAAAACTCAAAACACCACAGTACAGTTAATCAATTTTTTTTGACATGACCAATCTTGTTAAATTCAGATTACAGTTTACAGAGAGTAACTGTACAGTCTTACACAGAGTACAGTTACAATATTATTATTTTGTAAAAGTTGATAATTAACCTGGCCTCGCTACAACAATATTTTCAATGGATTTTCCTTTATATCGTAAAATCGAGGACCTCTTTCTAACGATACCTCAATTTTACGATTCATTTTTTTTCTCCCAAGGCATATCATAAAATCCAGGTTCCACTGTACAGTAACTTTCAAACGATTAATTTTGTGTGTCTGTTTAGGACTGTGAATTATGCCCTAATCTGGGTGGAATATTTAAAGAGACAGACACTTACCAGTAAGTAGTCATTTTACGGGCTCTGCAACAGGGTATAAAAATAAAGAAAAAGATTCATCCAAGTCAGCAATTTTTTAACATTCATTAGTTACCATGACTACCTCCACCTCCCTACCTACACAAATCTGTGCCACCTTCTTTCCTCCAAAAAAGGTAGTACTTTCATAAGGTGAGGCACTTATTAAAAGGAAGGTGCTTATTCCAAAATTTGTCTCTCAAATAAAAATGCTTTTAAACAACTTGAAGGGAGTAAATATGGCCTCAAAACGAAACACGCTTTCAATGATTAAATGTTTTGACGAGTAGTACTGTACTGTCAGTTTCCATTACTGTTAATGTACTGTACCCTTGACATTGAAGTCCATGGCTGGCGTACCGCTGATAAAAATGTTATTGTGTGAGTGTAGGTGGGTGCACTTGTTGTGTGCTCTTTATACTCCTGGAATTGCCTTTGTGAAGCCCGAGACACTGGAATGTGTTACTCTCTCAGAGCTCCCTCCATATAAATGGGGTGTAAGGGTATGTATTGTGCGTTTTTATAGCTGTTTTTGATATGCTATGAAATCTTGCCAATGATTTCTAACAGCTAAATCACTTTCTGGCTTCAGTCATTCAAAATGAAGAGAAGAGTTTTTATTGGCCAACACTGAAATGTTTTTTATCACACCACCTCCCTGCATGGCTCACACCACCTCCCTACTTGGCTCAAACATCGCCAATTGTTATTTTGTTAGTTTTATTGACAGAAGTCAGGAAGCGGTTTAGCAGCTGAAGATTATGATGAGAGTTTGAAGAATGTTGAAAAAACACATTGTAATCCTAATCAACTTTAAAAATCTTTTCAAAACATTTGATCATGGAAAAAAAAACTTATAGTTAGTATATGCTTTATACATTTTATATTCCAGGAATGCAGTCTATGTGAAGACGAGCGCTTCAGTCGCACAGGAGTCTGCATAGGTTGTGATGCGGGAATGTGCAAGACTTACTTCCATGTTAGCTGGTATAAAAACCATCTACAATAATTTTTACATTCCCAATGATGCATACAGTATACAAGTCCTTTTACTAAGCTATGTAAAAACTAATAGTGATTGCTGTTATATGTATTTCAAACAATTTGAATTTACTAATAGTTGCCACAGGGTCTTCACCACAGTTGGGGGAAGGGGGATGGAGAAATTTTGTGTGCAATTCCTTGGGTTTATGGGTTTAGAAGCCACATTCGCAGTAAATTTCAACTGGATTACAGTGGTGTTCAGTTTTAATGGTTACAAAACTTTCAAGGCATTTAGCATTTGGTATCAGACTCTTAACCCTCATGTGACCCTCACAATTAATTCTTTTTATAAAGTATGACAAGTAGGACAGTATTATGAGTCAAATGTTTTTTCCCCTTTCAGTGCTCAGATGTATGGACTTCTTTCTGATGTCCCAGAAGAGTGTGATGAGGTAGCCTTTTGTTAAGCTACTCAATCCATACATACTACTGTATGTGCATTGAAATCCAATTGATAGAAAGCTTTGTGACAATAACAATACATACATAAAACTTGTAAAATGATGAAAATGTAGGCAGCTAGAATCTAGAATTGCTGTATTGAAACTTTCCCATAGCAAAGCTGCTTTGTAGCTCAGTGTGGCAGGTATAATATGGAATATTTCCCAACAAATTCCACAGGATGTTGCAGACCCACTTTACGCCCATTGCAAACAGCATGCAGATAAGCAGACAACAAAAAGTAGGGTAAGTCATTTAGGCTGATGGTTTGGTTGAATCGAAAAGTTTTGCCTTGTGTTAAAATCTATTTTCTTGACAAAAATGTAACATTTTAGGTTGAGCATCCCCACCTCTGGGTATCCTGAGTTGGTGATACATGTCTTAAGGCCTCCCTTTTCTGATTTCACCAGATCCTGTGCAGTTATCCTTTAGTCTTTTCACATGATATCAACTCATGGTGCATTGTTGTTTGTAGCGTCGGGCCTGGTTGGCATACAATGCACGTTACAAGAAATTCAGTGAGCGAAAATCTGCTAGTGAAAAGGTAAGAATGTTGGACGGTATACCAATGTAATGAATGATACCATAATAAAATGTGTGCGTTTTGCAACACAGACCATTGTATTTAATTAATATTTTTGTAGTGTTTGCATATTTTTATAGTACTTTTGTGCCCTTACCATTGTCAGGTAAGCATTATCAGTGATTATCTTTAGATTGTTTCTGTAATGCCTCCATTTTCCTTTTCCCAGGAGAGAATTGAACAGTACTTGGTTGATGCACAAGAGAGGATTAAAGTGGAGAGGCGCCAAATGCAGCCTAAACCCTATAGTGAGAATATTGCATTATCCTGTTTTCAGAGACTATACTCAAGCTTATTTGTATAAACCAGTTGTGCCATCTGCTAGGAATACTAGAAGATTTCAACTTTCTGATATTCTGAATTAGTTTCAGACCACAGTGTTCCTAACCTCTTACTGTATGTTCTTGTTTGATTGAAACATTTTAGGTAGCATTGCATTTATAAGTAAGTACTGTACATCTTCCAAGTTCTACTGTAAACAGGTGTTTACATTGTTGTTGCTTTGCAGCACCCACTGAAAAGGTACCCAGACTTCTGTCTACCTGCCCAGGAGGTAGGGAAAATGAGTTTAGATAAGTTTAAATCCTTGCTTTGTTTTTGCTTACTGTCTTTTTTGTTTTAGCTTGTCGGCAGCTATATCTGAAAGCCAAACTACTTGGATTTACGACTGAACAAGCAAGTATTCTTACCTACTGCTTTTAAAGTATTATAGCACAAGCCAAAAAGTAGTGGGGAACTTTTTGGTGTTTCTCTTATTAAAAAGTAGTCAAACTTTGAAGACAAAACCTGGCTTAGTCTTATTTTATTCTTTGTATCATGTAATTTATTGTACTGCAGACCCAGAGTGAAGTGCCTGCACGAAGAAAATGGTTCATTCGTCCTGCACTCACGTCCGAATTTGTCAATTATTACAATGGTAAGATTTCTGGTGTCAGCACAACATTTTATAGTATATTTAAATTGTTTGGACCTTAGATAGATATTGTTTATGAAAAAGCTAAATCTGTTTGAATCACTGTTAAATTCATCCCATTCTACCATACACTTGTCTCAAGTATTTTTCTAAAATATGTAATAATGCAATATCTACTTCTCAAAATAATGAGAGTTTGGAATGTTCAAATAAAAAACAAAATAACTCACTGATGTTGGATCAACAGACTTTAAATGCAGTTTTCCTTTACATGTGATGTGTTCAACTGTACCTTAGTGTAGAGAGTGATGCCATTTCTTTAATTGCATCTCTTGGGCAGTCTTTTGATGTGTTGATAGGACATGATACCATATCCTTTGTTTGTTGCTTGTGTTGGACTACCCCTTGGTGTACTGATAGTTCGTGATAGCATTTTCTTTGCTGGTGTCAAACTGCCTTTTGGTGTCTTGCCAGAGCGTGATAGCCGGGTCAAGGAGATGCTGGAGAGACAGAGCAAACTAGAAAACAACAACAAGCAACTTCAGGAGGAAGAGCAATTGCTCAGAGGCAAAGCAAATCAGGTAAGAAAGCAAACCACCATCTAGATCCTACACATCATTCAAAGTGGAAGAGCGATTTTCACTGTTTTTATTTTTAATATTTACTTAACAAATAGATCTCATTTTTGCGTGCATCCACGGATTCATCACCCAATTCATGTCCACAGCTAAGTCTGATACCTATGTCAACTTGTATTAGAGGGATGAGGGGATCAGTAGAGCAAATTTTAGATCATCAATTTGAGGGTTAGGTACTGCATTACTGCACCATTTGGAATGCTTAATGCAATAAATGTTTAATCTCCCTTGTATTAGAGGGATGAGGGGATCAGTAGAGCAAATTTTAGATCATCAATTTGAGGGTTAGGTACTGCATTACTGCACCATTTGGAATGCTTAATGCAATAAATGTTTAATCTCCCTTGTATTAGAGGGATAAGGGGATCAGTAGAACAAATTTTAGATCATCAATTTGAGGGTTAGGTACTGCATCACTGCATCACTTGGAATGCTTAATGCAATAAATGCTCAATTTCAGTTTAATAACAGATTTTGCTCAATGTAATAACAACACTTTGACATTTACTGTAAAGTATGGAAAAGTTCATTTATTATCCCGGGGGGGGGGGGGGGGGGGGAGGATTTTGATTAAAGTAAGGGAGACAGTCTTTTCTGACTTTTTTGTATGATTATTTTGTTTTGAATTTGTCACATGATGAAAGGTCACATGATCTCTTGGCGCAAGTCCCCTATTACATGAGTGTAATGTTGTACTTATTTTCCCCCGGCAGTTAACAAAGGATCTTCAAGGTCTTACAAGTACTGCCAAAAAGCATCGAGAAGAAGGGCTTCTCTTGCACAAGCTGTTAAACCAACTAGCTGACATGGTAAGCAAACACTTAGCCTGTGTAGCAAGCGTTTCTGTGGAGTTTCGAGCGAAGAATGTGGCCGTGTGAAGAATGGGGAGAGAGAAGGAAACGCTTGCAAGCACTCGTAGTATTTTTCAGATACGCCTCCAAGTGACAAACCTTGACAAGCGAGTATAATTCAAAACAGCTGTCAAACTTAGTTCCCCCCAAGACCTCCCTCCGATCTCATTTTGGATACATTGCAGGGTTTGCAGATTGTAGATGGGCGAAATGTAAATTGTTTTTCTTTTAATCAAACTAAGAATTACAAAGTTTGCAAATGCAACTTTCGGCACCACATTGAGCGTGATTTGGGTTGTCATGTTTTGTTTATAAAAGCCAATTTCGAAGCGAACACACACATGCAGAGTTGATCTCAACATCATTCTATATGGACGCGGCTCGAAAACCTACCGTAAATTTACATAGACAAGGAAAGAGCCAAACTGCAAGCTGCAAAAAAGTTCCAATCCAATTCAAACATCAAGATTCCACCTTGAGGGCGTGAACGACTAACACGCGAGCATGTTGTCTTCCTTTGAATTGGCCTCAAGTTGGAATATATCCTTGCTAGGACCAATCGACAAAAATGGCTAACGAATTTCCTCCACCCAATAGCTGTTTGTATAACGCACCCCTGTCTCAGGCACTAAAACATCTTTCAGTGGATCCTTGTGCAAGGCTATTTTGAGAAATTGTGAGTCTGAATCTGCAAAATGTCACTCAGCCTTAGCCGCGCCGCGCCAATCAGAAGTCTCGAATTCTGTGATCAGAAATTGGTTGCAGACTTTACGCGCGGGCATATTCATCCCTCGCTCTCTATTTCTGCTAAAACTCTACAGAAACGCTTGCTACGCAGGCTAGCAAACACTGAATTCTAGCTTCCTCCACACACTGATATATTGTTACCTTTTCACTTTTTGTCCCAGTGTGGTTTATTTTAAAAACTATGAGTATCTCCTTCCCAATAACATACTGTGATTTATATTCATATTTCCTTTCAGCAATTTCAACTGCCATCTGTTTTAGAAGCCAAAAGGCCAAAGAGAAAAATTTCAGAATCCACCACAAAACACATCCAGATTAATGTGTAAGTATTTATCATTAAGGTTAAAAGGGGAACAGTAGGACCCCATGCTTATATCTTGACCCACCCATACACTTATGCTTACATCTAGACCCCACCCTAACACTTATGCTTACATCTAGACCCCACCCTTACCCTTATGCTTACATCTAGACCCCACCTTTACACTTAAATCTAGACCTCACCCTTACCCTTACATCTAGACCCCCTAACACTTATGCTTACATCTAGACCCCCCTAACACTTATGCTTACATCTAGACCCCACCCTTACCCTTACAACTAAACCTCACCCTTACAGTTACATCTAGACCCACCCTTACACTTACATCTAGACCCCACCCTTACCCTTACATCTAGACCCCACCCTTACCCTTACATCTAGACCCCACCCTTACACTTATGCTTACATCTAGACCCCACCCTTACACTTATTTTTACATCTAGACCCCACCCTTACACTTACATCTAGACCTCACCCTTACCCTTATGCTTACATCTAGACCCCATCTTACACTTACATCTAGACCCCACCCTTACACTTACATCTAGACCCCACCCTTACCCTTACATCTAGACCCCACCCTTACACTTACATCTAGACCCCACCCTTATCCTTACATCTAGACCCCACCCTTACACTAATGCTTACATCTAGACCCCACCCTTACCCTTACACTTACATCTAGACCCCACCCTTACACTTACATCTAGACCTCACCCTTACCCTTATGCTTACATCTAGACCCCACTCTTACACTTATTTTTACATCTAGACCCCACCCTTACACTTATTTTTACATCTAGACCCACCCTTACACTTACACTTACATCTAGACCCCACCCTTTCCCTTACATCTAGACCCCACCCTTACCCTCTTACATCTAGACCCCACCCTTACCCTCTTACATCTAGACCCCACCCTTACCCTTATGCTTACATCTAGACCCCACTCTTACACTTATTTGTACATCTAGACCCCACCCTTACACTTATTTTTACATCTAGACCCACCCTTACACTTACACTTACATCTAGACCCCACCCTTTACACTTACATCTAGACCCCACCCTTACCCTCTTACATCTAGACCCCACCCTTACCCTTACACTTACATCTAGACCCCACCCTTACCCTTATGCTTACATCTAGACCCCACCCTTACCCTTATGCTTACATCTAGACCCTACCCTTACCCTTACATCTAGATCCCACCCTTACCTTTACATCTAGACCCCACCCTTACCCTTACATCTAGACCTACCCTTACCCTCTTACATCTAGACCCCACCCTTACCCTTATGCTTACATCTAGACCCCACCCTTACCCTTATGCTTACATCTAGACCCCACCCTTACACTTACATCTAGACCTCACCCTTACCCTTACATCTAGACCCCACCCTTAAACTTACATCTAGACCTACCCTTACCCTCTTACATCTAGACCCCACCCTTACACTTATGCTTACATCTAGACCCCACCCTTACCCTTACATCTAGACCCCACCCTTACACTTACATCTAGACCCCACCCTTACACTTATGCTTACATCTAGACCCCACCCTTACCCTTATGCTTACATCTAGACCCCACCCTTACACTTACATCTAGACCCCAGCCTTATCCTTACATCTAGACCCCACCCTTACACTAATGCTTACATCTAGACCCCACCCTTACCCTTACACTTACATCTAGACCCCACCCTTACACTTACATCTAGACCTCACCCTTACCCTTATGCTTACATCTAGACCCCACTCTTACACTTATTTTTACATCTAGACCCCACCCTTACACTTATTTTTACATCTAGACCCACCCTTACACTTACACTTACATCTAGACCCCACCCTTTCCCTTACATCTAGACCCCACCCTTACCCTCTTACATCTAGACCCCACCCTTACCCTCTTACATCTAGACCCCACCCTTACCCTTATGCTTACATCTAGACCCCACTCTTACACTTATTTTTACATCTAGACCCCACCCTTACACTTATTTTTACATCTAGACCCACCCTTACACTTACACTTACATCTAGACCCCACCCTTTACACTTACATCTAGACCCCACCCTTACCCTCTTACATCTAGACCCCACCCTTACCCTTACACTTACATCTAGACCCCACCCTTACCGTTATGCTTACATCTAGACCCCACCCTTACCCTTATGCTTACATCTAGACCCTACCCTTACCCTTACATCTAGATCCCACCCTTACCTTTACATCTAGACCCCACCCTTACCCTTACATCTAGACCTACCCTTACCCTCTTACATCTATACCCCACCCTTACCCTTATGCTTACATCTAGACCCCACCCTTACCCTTATGCTTACATCTAGACCCCACCCTTACACTTACATCTAGACCTCACCCTTACCCTTACATCTAGACCCCACCCTTAAACTTACATCTAGACCTACCCTTACCCTCTTACATCTAGACCCCACCCTTACACTTATGCTTACATCTAGACCCCACCCTTACCCTTACATCTAGACCCCACCCTTACACTTACATCTAGACCCCACCCTTACACTTATGCTTACATCTAGACCCCACCCTTACCCTTATGCTTACATCTAGACCCCACCCTTACCCTTACATCTAGACCCCAGCCTTATCCTTACATCTAGACCGCACCCTTACACTAATGCTTACATCTAGACCCCACCCTTACACTTACATCTAGATCCCACCCTTACCTTTACATCTAGACCCCACCCTTACCGTTATGCTTACATCTAGACCACACCCTTACCCTTATGCTTACATCTAGACCCCACCCTTACCCTTATGCTTACATCTAGACCCCATCTTACACTTACATCTAGACCCCACCCTTACCCTTATGCTTACATCTAGACCCCACCCTTACACTTATTTTTACATCTAGACCCCACCCTTACAGTTACACTTACATCTAGACCCCACCCTTACCCTTACATCTAGACCCCACCCTTACACTTACACTTACATCTAGACCCCACCCTTACCCTTATGCTTACATCTAGACCCCACCCTTACACTTACATCTAGACCCCACCCTTACCCTTACATCTAGACCCCACCCTTACACTTACACTTACATCTAGACCCCACCCTTACACTTACACTTACATCTAGACCTCACCCTTACCCTTTTACTTACATCTAGACCCCACCCTTACAGTTACATCTATACCCCACCCTTACACTTACACTTACATCTAGACCCCACCCTTACCCTTACATCTAGACCCCACCCTTACACTTACATCTAGACCCCACCCTTACCCTTACATCTAGACCCCACCCTTACACTTACATCTAGACCCCACCCTTACCCTTACATCTAGACCCCACCCTTACACTTACATCTAGACCTTACCCTTACATCTAGACCCCACCCTTACCCTTACATCTAGACCCCACCCTTACCCTTACATCTAGACCCCACCCTTACACTTACATCTAGACCCCACCCTTACCCTTACATCTAGACCCCACCCTTACACTTACATCTAGACCTTACCCTTACATCTAGACCCCACCCTTACCCTTACATCTAGACCCCACCCTTACCCTTACATCTAGACCCCACCCTTACACTTACACTTACATCTAGACCCCACCCTTACACTTACACTTACATCTAGACCCACCCGTACCCTTACATCTAGACCCCACCCTTACACTTATGCTTACATCTAGACCCCACCCTTACCCTTATGCTTTCATCTAGACCCCACCCTTACCCTTACATCTAGACCCCACCCTTACACTTACACTTACATCTAGACCCAACATTTACCCTTTTGCATAGAAATGCAAACTCTACCATTGCCCTAATGCTTACATCCTTTATTTTTCTCCTTAGCTGTGCAACCTGCAAATCGACAGATAACCAGCACTTGATGGCAGAATGCGACACATGTCATAACTTCTACCATCTTGCGTGCGTGGATCCTCCATTGTCGCGCATGCCTAGGAAGTCTGCCAAGTGTCTCTGGTGAGCTATTTATTGTCGCGCGACTTGAATTACGCGAATATTTTTTGGGCACAATTCGTAAGTCTTTCGCGGGGAAAAATTGTGTTTGCAGTGACAGGATAGGCGATTTAACAACTGTGCAAAGGACATACGGGAGAAACGTTGCAAGGTTGTCTTAAAATTTGGACCCTTTAAATTTCGCGAGATGAATGTTTGCGGTCTTTGTTTTTCGCGAGTATTTTTAGAATCGCGAAAAGCGCGAATACAGGTACACGCGCAAAAATTAACCAGTATAAGGTAGTAACAGTATTAATTATTTAAATGATATGGAATTTATTATTGTTATGATGAGACTTACTTGGGGGATTTCACATCTTGTCTTTTGGCTCTTAATAAGTAGGTAATCATGCGGTTTCGAGTTCGATTTGTCAAGTTGAACTAGAAATCGTATGATTACCTATTTATAGTATCATGGCAAAATTTTATAGAAACAGACACATTATTTGTGTCTCAGTAATAGCCGTTGTTTGGAGGATCATACAAAGTCCCTTTAAAGAAAGCCAATCAGGCCGCTCCCGCTCAATAGCGAGTCTCACAAGCATCCATTTCCACCGGCTAATTCAAGCGAGTAAACAAGATATTTTTAATCAAATATCTTTAATAACATATCAGAATTTATTCGTAGATTGTTATTTTGGAGTTTGCTTGCGAATAAGCCGCTGCATTTTCAATGATAAACAATAACAAGGGAGAAGTTGATCGACGTGCGTTTCATGTGTGGCTCTTGAGAGCGTCCAGTAATACTGAATGATTCACTGCTCAAAACCAACCAGAATCGAGTGATTTTGCCATGCATATTATGGTTGTTTTTGTTGCAGGCAGTGTTCTGAGTGTGATCCAAGTGAAAGTGAGGAGGACGTGGAAGTAGACGTTGAGGATACCACGCCCATCTCCCAGAGCAGACAGAAGCGGACCATAAAGGAGCCAACCAAGTTCACGCCGGACAAGGGAGTGGTCAGTAAAGTTTAACCGGAGTCTAAGACATAACATGCAGTATGCACCGAAAAAGCCTCAGATGACTGATTAAAAGCCAGCTCTGGTTTCCAGACAGAACAAAGTATTCAAAGTTTTGATATAATGTGCTGGCTTTAGTACGTTATGATATTCCTCATGATGCAGTTTGCGATAATAGCTCGAAATAGTTATTATATCAAGCAAAACTGCAGACAAGTTGTAGAAAAGAGGTCTGCGTGGGCATGGTGGACTCGGGGAAATAAATCTATACAGGGTTTTAGTGGTATTTTGTACTACCCAAAGCTGTTTCGCTAAACAACTAGAAAAACTACCTTACTACTGTGTTGATTTACTTCTCCTTATAGTAAAACTGTTACAATTTAGAATATAGAAATATGCCTTACCCCTTTTTAAGATGTGCTGCAGTGTTTCTGACCATAGTTGTCTCTTATACAGGCCCGTAGCCAGGATTTCGAGCGGGGCGGGGGCTGGGAGGTTTGTATCCATTTGAAAGGCCACTTTTTCTTAAGGAAGCTTAGCTCGCAGAGTTTAATCTTCCTTCATTAGAGCGGACCTTACAGTCAAGTGGAGGGTTCTTTGGAATCCCTGACCCCCCCCCCCCCCACCCCCCCCACCCCAACCCACTCCCCCCAGCTACGGGCTTGCTTATATCCAAACATTTCTTTTTCACAGCCGACAAAGCTTAGAAAAAAGCGCCGCTACTCCGTTGATGTATCTATCACTTCGGCTACTTCGGACGAACAGACTATGGAACCAGTGGAGAAAAAGAAGGTACCGAGATATCAGGGAGTCAACACTACAGACTATTCAAATTTATTAGTATCTTCCAATATTCATGTTATTGTCTTGTGACCATGATCATATATTTTCGTTTAACTTTGTTCGAGTAACTTCTATTGTTACTGGGATACCTATGTCTGTTGTGTGCGTGCGTGCGTGCGTGCGTGCAGGGGGAGGATGGGGGGTGGGGGGGGGGCAGCCCGAGTTGCGCAATACCCGCTGTAGTCAATTTGCTTCTTTATATAGAAACTTGGCAGACCGCGGACCGGTAAACGTAAGCAATACGTGAAAAAGGAGAAGATACAAGACGAGCGGACGCAGTGTTCGCAGTGCGACAGCCCAGGAGATAATACTACCTTGGTCAGGTATGTGGCAGATGAAGCATTTATTAAAATAATCCCAAGCCACATTTTAGCAGTGGTATAGGAATTATTTTGGCAATGATTGTAGTCAAATTATCTTTTCTGTGGTTTGAAGTGGCGGAGGTTCAAAAGGGGGCCGCCATAAAAAGGGAGTGTCTAGAACAGCAGACATCTACAATAGATGTAGATTAGAGTGTGCCAGATATTCCCCCTAAAAGAGGGCGGGTCCCACCCCTGGAAACGCCCTGATATGTGCTTGACGAAAGGTAAGTAAGTTGAATATATTATCATCCAAGGGTTGAGGGTGTGTGAAATAACACACTTGCAAGGTTGTCTCATCATTTGCAGTGCTTGCACTTTCAGTTCTAAACTATGCTTTATTTGTTAGGTGCGATAATTGTAAGTTGTGCTACCACTTCGGCTGTCTCGACCCGCCAGTCAAGGTGAGTCAACTCAATGCTGTCATGGCCTTCTATTTGTGTTGAGTGTCTTGCAAGAGTGCCCGTTTGGGCGCCGCTTTGACGAGCAGAATCTTTTTTTTTTAATGTTCGAAATTCTCGCTTTTGAAATGTTCACCTTTTCTTCGCAGAGTAATCCTAAGAAGAGGGGATATATGTGGTATTGTACAGAATGCGACGAATCGGTAAGAAATGTAATAGTACGGACCTAGTGGTGACCCTTGGCCCCTTTCATGCTTGTTACAATCCTGGTTTATGTGCAGAAGCCCCGATGCTAGCACATTTGTTCAGTGGAACCTCGTTAACATTACACTGTTGGGATCCACAAAACTTTATTAGCGAGGTGCCTTTATTAAGTGTTGATGAAAAACGGAAACGTATGGAGGCATCCTTTAATCGAAACTTAAAAACGCCCTAAAAAACGAGGTGGCCACCCTAAGCAATTTTCTTTAGAACGGGATTTTACTGGATGTGCAAGTGACAATACAAAAAGTTGCATGAAATACGCAACTATGAATTTTGGAGGAGATGTGACGCCATAACAATTAAGGGGCGTGTCCTTAGAAACACGCAGGGTGGGATCCAGAGTAATTTACTTGACCACGGATCAAATAAGTTGGCATACTTAGCTTTGTATATATAGGCCTGTCCATCCATCTAGAATATGCTCACAGAAAATTAAACATCAATGAAGGCGTCGATCTCGTCAGATGAGCAGTGCCGTGCTCCTGCCAATGATAATATTTCCTAGGCAAACAAATAGGGCAAGTATAATCAATTCATTTCTAATACATACTAGGATGAAGATGAGGATGAGGAGCAAGGAACGGCACAGGATGCAGATGAAAAAGCTACCGATGCGAAAGGAAAAGCAACGTCTGAAACAAATAAAGACATTCAGATTAAACAGGAAACGCAAGAGACACCACAAAGCTAATACTTCATGCGAGTACGGGCCATCTTTCCCACAATAGATCCTCCGTGTAAAATGAACACTCCTTGTAGCATTATTACTTTCATTGAAGTGAAGCAACTATTAGTTTGCGGGACACAACGAAATCATCGAAATCATCATCATCATCAAGTCCCTTCGTCATGGAGAACATTTTTTTCGGAGCAGAGTTTTCCCTTCCAGAGAAGAAAATGTAGAAAGCGTTTTTTTGTTCACGTTCAAGGAAAGAGTTGGACGGTCATTTGAGTTGGAACGTCTGCCAGCTCCACTAGACCTTTCGGCCCACGGCCCGTACCCAAACTAACGAGAGAAAGACGCATCAGAGAAATTACTTTTAACTCAGTGTTCTCCTTATCTAACCAGATATAGCCATTGTACCTACAAATTGCAAGTAAATGATGTTTTCACTGTCGCACTGTACACTCTTCATTAGTGTGGGTTTTGTAAGATGTTCCCCACGTATGGCAGACCTAAAAAGCCCCAAACAGCAAACAGCTTCAATATAAGTTTCAATATCAGCTATAAATACTGGCCCTTTGCTTAGTTGACCACAAGACAAAGGAAATGTTTCGATAGACTCCACAGGACCTACCAACATTGTTTGCCAGGCCTGTACCCAGGATATTTCCTGAGGGGTGCGAAATCCGAAAAACTTGACCTAATTTTGCCGGGGGAGGGGGGTGAGTTCTCTGATAAAAATCTGACCACCCCAGAAAAAAACATGGGATTTTTTTAAGCCTTTGCAGTATCTCCACGGGACGTTTATTGTCGGACTGGATACATACCAGAGGGATCTAGCCTATTATTTATAGTTTTGTCTACAAATAGCACGTCTATTGAGAACCAAAAGTGGACCTTTGGCCTTTGTGTGTTTGTATGTGGAGGGGGGGGGGGGGGGGGGGTGTGCGTTCGCACCCCCTGCACCTCCCCTTCGTACGGGCCTGTGTGCAAACAGAGCCAACGTTGCCGAAAATAATAGATTCAGTATTGCTGGTCCAACGTAATGCACTAGTCAATCGAGCCCCCTCTCTCCCCCCTCTCCCTTCCCCCCCCCCCCCCCCCCCTAGGGGGGGGATTTTTATCAGAGAACTTACCCCCCTCCCCCGGCAAAGTTAGGTCTAGCTGTACGCTTCTGTGTTAGTAACGCGAAACCTTACGACAGCTTTTAAACTTGATCCGTGCATCGATTATTTTGCCGTTCTTGTTTTAAACGTTGTGGGATATCATTGAGTCACTGAAACGTGTTGGAGGAAACGTGTATAAGAAGTCGTTGAGTTAGGAAAACTAGCAAAATATTGTACCATACGCCGGGGCAGTTAGTTGTACATAAGAGCTCTCATTTTTTTTTTTTTTCAGTGCGGAAACAGAAAGACAAAAGGGTCTAGGGTAGGGTAGGGTAGTGTGTTTTGTACCAATGCGGAAGTGTGAGTCCAAGAGACACGGTCTTTTGGTTAGTCCTGGTAACGAATCTTTTAGGTGCGCGGTTACCAAGGGTAAATAGCGCGAGATTTGAATCTTGAACAACGATGACAAAATATTGTTGAAACTTTTTTATCCGAACCAAATACAAATATTCCAAATGAAGGCTAAACGAAAGACACCTAGCTGTGGCGGGGAAAGGAAAAAGAGGAAGTCTGAAATCAAGAGAGAGGTGAGCTCTTATTCAACAGAAACTGTCTCCGATTAAAATAAGCTAAATAAGTATCCGATGTTTCCGTTTGTGACGATTGTTAAAAGTGTTGGTGGAAAAAAACTGCTGTGCATTTCGTTCCATTAGTATTTGCATGAATGTAGCAACAAAGAAAATGTCCCTCCTGATGACAAAGGAGAACCTGAAAAGAAAAGAAGACCACGAAAACGTGAAGGAAAAGGTGAATTCCTCTTTTCATATCAGTTATCATCGAGCAGTGATAGTTCATAGCATTCAACATCGATATATCGCTGCGTCTTTGCCATATTGTGTGCTTTGATATTTATAATCTTTCTCTATTTTCAGGACTGTCATTAGATTCTGGTCGAGCAGCGATTTTGGCTAATAATAGAGAACTTGCAGTTGCATTAGGTGTGAAAACAATTTGATTTTTTAAAATTTAATAATGAATTTTTTAGGCAGTTGTCTTCTTCACGTTGTTGTTTTTATGTTATTTGCTTTTTTTTTCTTTTTTATATTATTTTTGTGTTGTAGGTTTGGCAGGTTTTAATGAACTGAGGCATCTGTTATACTAAGTAGTAATTACCATGTACCTTTTATATCAACATGATAGAGGAAGCACAGATCAAAATCAACAAGTTGAACCTTACAAATGTTGAAATTAAGAAACAGTTACAAGGGGAGAGACAGATGTATATTGACAAGCTACAAAGAGAAGTGGATAAACAACTAAAGGTGTGCCGAAATTTGTTTTAATTTGCTAAATTTAAAATTCTTAATCAAATAAATAAAAAGCCTTTAGAGCACTTTTTATTTTAACTTTCACTCATAATAAGGAGCCACATGGATTCATAATCATGGGCCAGATAGCAAAGCAAAAGTATAAGGGAGGGGATTGGTAGGGCCAAACTCTCCGAAAACCAATGAAAGCATTCAAGATCTCTGTGGTAGAGTAGTATTCTACCCACTGTCATTCCCATGGCTACTTGTTGTTAAATATGACATGTTCTTGATGTTTTAAGTGTACACAATTCTTCAAATTTAATGGTAGATCGTTTTCTTATTCCAGGAAAAGTTTGATAAAATCAATCAAGTGCTCCAAGAGGTCATCTCCAAATTCCTTGAGTGTTCCACTCTAATGCAGACCATCAACAGTCTAGTTGCCTTTCCAACAGCTCCCACAACAACCCCCCTTACCTACTCCCTCCATGCCTTGTCATTCAACACCACCCCTCCCCCAGATGAGCCTGTGGGTTGGGACCCCATGGAAGTTGGACCAACTATATCGACTCCTGGGCCTGACGACTTTGTTATTCAAGGTTGGTACTATGATGTTTGTTGTTTGTCTGATTTTCAGTACCTGGTTGACCTCAAGAGAGAGGGAGATTATTTAGACTTTTACCTGTCTTTGGTTATTTCTCAACAAGATGGCAAGAGATCACACATATGTGAAGAGAACAAAAGGCTTTCTTCTGCCTGAAATTGATTGAAATTTAAATTGAAACTGCCCCAATTTGTTCCAGTAATGGGTGGTGGAAAATGACAAAGTATATATTGATTTAATCTTTTTTGTTACCATTAACCATTTTCTGCCAAATTTTCTCTATAGAGAACAATGATTTTACTACTGCCTTTGTTGAGCCCATGCAAATGGACGAGCTCAGTTTCATGGGTGGGGAGACAGACCTTTTACACAACAGAAAGCCAGGCAAAGACACCAACAGGATCACTCAAAGTCCACGGGAGAGAATGAGTCCAACAGCATACAGGATGACAAGAACTCCAAAACAAGCTCGGAGCTCTGTAAACTTGAACAGCCAAACTACCCCGTTAATCCCTGCTACTGAGAGGGCTTTACGCAGAACCCCTAGTGTTACTTACACCATGCCCAGCCTGCGCAGGTAGGATTTTTATTATTATCAGTGAGCTATATGAGTGAGCTATAAAGGAGCGGTCATTAATTACTTGGGGGTGGGGCTGTATTTTTGCAAAACCCTGGGCTCAAACATTTTGCCCCCCCCTCCCTCAAATCCAAACCCAAAAATTGTGAACCCCCCCTAACTGAGGGCCCACCACCACCTTCACAACGTCATTTTTTTAAATTGAATAATTATATGTCTTTAAAACCACAGAGACTTGATATACTGAGTTTAACTGAATATAACCTTTATTCAAATATAGATCAGCTAGCATGGCAATTTTGTCCTACTTAATTTAAGTATGAATCTTTACTTTTGCTGATTTCAGAGTGGCACAGATAAACAACAAATACCTGTGTCGCTAGAAAACAACTACGGCTTCGACAATGTTAACACAGACATTGAGTCTAGGTTTTGCAACATTTTAACCATGAGAGGGTGCCCAAAAAATGTGCCCTCCCTTAAATGACAACCCCCAAAAATGTTACCCTGCCTACTTAATCGGTAGCCCCCCCTACATATTTGCCAGCCCCCCCCAGTAATTAATGACCACTCCCTAAGCTTAGCTTACTTTTATTTATACTTATTGTTCCACACCCATACCCAAATATTTTTTTTCATTGGTGCAAACATTTTCCCAGGGGGGGAGAGCACCCCCCTGGGTGTACAGGCCTAACTTCTATAAGAAAATATCAGACAAATTGTTCCTTATAACAGCCATACTAGCAACAAACTTAATTGCCTTCTCTTTCGCCTCAAGAAATGACAAATTTTGAAGATATAGGCGTCCTTTTGATTTCCTTGAGATTGTAAAATTTATTGTATTAACAATAATGTCTCACAAGATCTTATTCTTTTGTATCAAAAGTCATGACTCATATCTTTTTCCACAGCAAGCTAAGGAGAGGGGATCCGTTCACCGATTCATCTCTCTACAATGCCTTTCCCGAAAGTGAGTACCATCACCAGAGAACCCTTCAAACAGAATAACCTATACACAACCTGGTCAAAGTGAGGTACAGGGTCACGTCTACTTTGTTCCGTTTTTCTTTATTTTTTACTCATGAAAATCGTCCCCCCACCTGGAAGACAAATCATGTACAACTAGAAACACAAAGTGCGTCAAACAAGTGTCACCTTGGATTTCGTCGCATTAGACAATTACAGTAATGTCTTTTAATTTTTTTTCCAGAGAGAAAATGCCCTCGAGTGTCTACGGGCTGTTTGAAAAAGGTAGAGTGAGAGACTCCATTAATATGAGTTAGGCCAAGTTAAAAAAAAAAAAAAAGACATGTCGTCCCCGCCGGCATCCTTTTTCGGGGCTACATCAATATATCTTTTTTTTTTTTTTTTAGTTACTTCTGCTGCTGTTTGATTGTATGCTCCTCAGAAGTTCAAATTTCGTTCGTTAGAGGCGCCTGGACACTGAAATAAAGGCGGACGTTCCCGTTTCAAGGCTTTTCTTACGATTTTTAACACCCGTTCGCAACATCGCGAAAATTTCCTTTGTGAATCGTATAAATCTTTGAAAAACCAATGATAAGGAAAAAATAAATAAATAAAAAGGGTCGCATGCTCCCTGTTTTTGATCTTATCAGGACTTGATTTATTCTATTTCCACCAGTTATACTGGTGCGGAAGGCACAACAGAGCTAGGCTCCAAATCAAGTACCCCCTTGAGTGTATTGTTAGTAAGCATTGTAAGCACTGTCACTGGGGGTGGTCACTGCCAGAGGGTTTATTGCGTCCCCAGTGGTTCTTTTACGTCCCTTCGGTTCAGGTTAATGTAGTGCAGCTTGAAGAGACGGGACCTCCGGTTTAGTGTCCTTATCCGAGAAGACTGGAAACACGGGAGAATAACTTCAACTCACTTGTGACACAAATTCGAACCAAGGCAGGAACCCGGAAAAATCCCCAGTTTGAGCCAGGATTCGAACCTTGGCCACAGCGGTGAGAGGCCGACGCGCTAACACACTCGGCCACCCGTGCTTCGCTATAAACGATAAACATGTTTTTGTTTTTACTTTATCTTAGTTATCTCACGACATTTTGTTTGGATTTTATTTTTGTATAGAGACCAAGGTCAGTGCTGTCCAACATCTCCAATACTATCAGTGAAGAAACCTAGAAAACCAAGAGATTGGACGAGATGGGCTGCTAGCTGGGCTGTCCGCCCGATCAACGAAGGGAACCAAATGTAGAGAAGACGCAATGAAAATATCTGTCTGCTCATCGTCTGTATCACACAATAATAAATGTATTTCGCGCTGGGTCTTTTAGATTTTGTCCTTCGGGGTGATGATGAGGACATTTACTTCATTAAAAAAAGCAAAAGGGTATTCTGATGCACATTCACAATTCACTGCACGTCACGATCAAAATGACCGTAGGGAATGTTATTACCGGGGGGGGGGGGGGGGACTCAGATAGAAACAGACTGGGGTGATCGTCGATTTTCGCCCTAAATAAGGTCAATTTGAGAGATGGCAGAATCGGAAAAAAATGTTAAACATCCCCTTAGGAATAGAAGTTAGTGGAATTTTATACCCTAAGGCTAAGTTCAAACGTATTATCCATGAGCCGTATTCAATGCAAATGCATGCAAATGAATCGAGTCGATCGGGAAAAACAACTGGCTCCCTCCTGGAGGGTTATTACACAAACTCTGGACTGTGTGGGACATGAATAGTCCGATAAAGTAAAGCGTGCCACCAAATCTACGCTATCTAGTTGACATGGTCTGTGTCGGGAGGTTTTTTTCTAATAGACCGTTTTCACGATGTTGCGCACGCATCCAAAGTGCCGCAGACTGATCAGACCAGACAGCTGATCTAAAATGGCGTACGAAGTAGATTTCACAGACGAAGCTATAGAAAATGCTGACAGAGTGCTTCTTTCACAGGGTTTTGGATTCAAATTCCCCGTCTGCATTTTGGATCAGCTGTGGCCCGCTAGTCTGTGTTATTTTGGATGCGCGCGCAACAAAGTGAAAACGGTCTATTTTCGTTTTTGTAGGTATTGCATTTTACAAATGTGTTGTAGTTACTATGTCTCACATAGGGAAAAAGAAAGCAAAAAAAAAATAAATAGCTGTAATAATTGTTGCAGTAGCTACGCACGCAAAGGCGGTAGGAGCAGTGTTTGTTAGGCTAAAGTCCTCGCCGTCTTGAGTAAAAAACCCGGCCTAGTTATATTGTGTAGTCCGAGATACTACTCTGTGGCGTGGCGCGCGAACTGTCCCTGACGTGCTAGCCGAAACGTAATGATGATGATAATGATTCTGTGTTATCTGCATGCTCGGATTACACAACGTAACTTAGCCGGACTTTCTAATCAAACATGAAGAGCGCGTCGAAAACAAGGCGCAATTTAGAGGGAAATTTGTTGGTTTATTATCAGGATTTAGCCTAACAATCATTGTTCCTACCGCCCTTGGTCAGCTATCTAGAGCTGACTGTATTAGGTCAGCGGCACCATTATTGATTATGTAACAATATGGCGGGCAGAGCGATTTTGTGTTTACATCGTGTTACTGCGAGATTACCAAAGAAAATACCCTCATTTCAAGCAAGGAAAAGCCTTTCGTTATCATTTGGTAAGTATTTACTGTACTGACTGTATGAAATACGCAGAAAGCGTACCGGAGAAAAGATTCTACTTGATATTTGTAGCAGGGTATCCTCCACTGTGCAAATGTACAACATCAATGGACTTGTGTTTGTTGTGTGTTTGCAATGGGGGTTGTCTTGGGTGTGGCTGTGTTGCGTTTCGGTGAGAGTGGCGCGATAGCTCAGTGGTACGGGCTTCGCTTCTCAAGCAAGAGGGCCGGGGTACGATCCCAGGTCAGATCAACTTGGGATTTTTTCAGAGATGTAATATACCTGGCTCTCTACATTGGGGACTGTGCATCCCTCGTCTTCTCGGATAAGGACGTTAAGTCGGAGGTCCCGTCTCTCATCGCACATCATTAACCTGTATTGGGGGACGTAAAAGAACTACTGGGGATGCTGGCCCGTCGTACCATCTTCAGTGACAATGCTTACGGAATAACTAACTCATGATTGTAAACTGAGTGGAGCAGTCTGTATCTACACACTGACGAGTAATAAAGTCCGTCACATGTGAAGCGCATTTGATCATTTCTTATGTTAAAGTGCGCTATACAAATGACAAACATTGTATTTCATTTCATTTTTAGGTGGTTGGGTGGGGATGAAGGGGTCACCTCACATGAAGAGTAAATATAAGTGTCTTTTTGACTGCCTACCCACTTGTAAGTAATGTCATATCTATATCCCTGAAAATCTTATTGTAATTCCAAGGTCTGCTGCGACCAAGTGACTCAGAGTGGCGGGAAAAGCTTACCCCTCAACAGTTCACAGTCTGTCGCCAAAAAGGAACAGAACCAGTAAGTTTGTTGAATTTGTCTATTGCTGTGTACTGTTGTCTTATATGGCACTGTCTTTTTACTAGCCTTGGAGTGGAGAATACAACAACTTTAAGGGAAAAGGTATTTTCCAGTGCGTTTGCTGCAGTGCAGACTTGTTCAGGTAACTTATCATCCCTATGATGTTTATGCACTAGTCATTTAAAACCCCCACCCCATGTTCCCAGGGAAGTGTGGGGCTAAGAGCACTTTTTGAACAAGAATCTGTCCCGAGGGGGTGGGGGAATTGACAGTTATTGACTCTAAGATTTGACCCCACCATCAGGGCTTTGGGACAAATGAGTAACATCACAAATGTACTTTGCAAAAGTCATGTAGGTTTCTAGTTTCAGAATCCTGCTATTCTGTAGCAAGCAATTCCATGTATCAGCATGTGGCAAGCTACATGGCGAAATGTGCAAAAACAAAAAGAGTAGTTTTCAGGGCAAAATTCCCCCTAATTCAGCGACAAATGCTGAGAAAAAGTCACTTTTTGGTATATTGGGCGAATAGAAGCATGGGAACCCCCTCTTTTTTTACTAATGTTAGGATTATCATTTTTCTTTTGGTAGAAAAGTTTAAAGAATTTTCAACAAGTTTTTAAGCTAATGTCATAAAAAGCCTCTAAATGATGCATCAAAAAGCCTCGAATTATCACTGACTAGGGGCACAATTTGGCGTTTTTCCAAGAGTATTGTCAAGCCACGCAGAAAATTTCAAATTCCTGTTTTGTCTGAACCAGATTGTGTCAGAAATAAGCGATTATATTGAAATTTGTCTGTTTCACAAAATCCTCCAAAATTAGCTCTCTATGGCTTGTTTCTGAACCAGCATGGTCACCCCTTCTTTTTATTTCATAATTTAACTTCTATATTCTAAACAGTAAATAGACAAATTATGAAAGAAATTCTACAACAAGCTTTATTTCAAGAAAAATACCTGAAAAGATATAGGCTTATTTCAGAAGACTTGTTGTCAGGTAGTCGAGTGCATTTTTCTCCTGAGGGGGTGGGGGTTTTCTCTGTTTTGAGCAGCATCAAAGTCTATTCCCTCACCCTTCCCCAGGAGCATGGGGGTTTCAGTTGACTAGTGCATTAGGGAACAGCAATCATGAGGTTAGTGGAGTTTTCCCCTGTTTAGTATTTCCATAACTTATTTTAGTAAGAAAAGAAAGGGTAATTTCTAATGCCATTCTTGTCCATTTTTCTGTGCACTGACTGTTTAAAGTGTAAAATATTTCTATATGCACTATGCAGCTCATCTTTCTGTTGTGGAATTTTCTATTTTAGCTCATCAACAAAATTCGATTCCGGTAGTGGCTGGCCCTCATTTTTTTCCTCAGTGAAAGACAAATCTGACATCAGTGCTGTCTGTGAGAATGTGGACAACAGCTATGGAATGAAAAGGACAGAAGTTGTTTGTAGAAAGGTTAAGTGTTATGCACTTGTTTATCTATTTGCTTTTTGTGGCTATTTTTTAAAATGGACACACACTAATCATATTTAGACATTTTTTGTTCTATTTTAATAAATTATAGCAAAATAAAAAAACATTTACTCTGGTCTCCCATCCCCCTTCCCTCCAACAGACATTTTACATTTAGTTTTCCACGTCTCTTCTTTTTAGCACTATGGGCCCAACAGCCACACTGAATGTTCTTGAAACTGTACTTTGTGCTCCTGTACCTGTTTTCCCTCTATCATTTTACATTTTTTCAGATATTTCTTATAAATATTGAGTGAATGTTACTTTTCTTATTTACAGTGTGACAGTCACCTTGGCCATGTATTTACTGATGGACCTCCTCCTACAGGATTAACATACTGTATTAACAGTGTAGCATTACAGTTCAAACCAGAGGAAAGTTAGGTATTGCATCTAAACCAAGTTTTACATTGGGTCTCAAGATATCCTGTCTAAAATTCTTCGTCTTTTAGAGTTAGTTAAGAATCTAGTGCCCATTTTATAGTTTTCTCTGTCCGGGGAAAAAGGGATTTGGATCGTCCAGGTGTATGGAGCTGAGAGTGTGGTTGACAACTCTGTGGTGTGCCTCATCTGCACGAATCGCGAGGATCACATCTCGCATCACGGCATCTTCCTAAAAGGAAATTATTCAAACAAATAATGGTTACAACTATGTTAATTTTCATTGATCTTATTGATTAAAAAGGTCTGTGCCTTTAAATTGATATTTTTTTTTAAATTAAATAACATTAAAATGTATACATAAAGCAGCCTCACAATCTTTTGCTTGACATTTGATAAGCTTGTCCTATAACATATCTGTTATTTCAAGGCTATTGCCAGGGCTCAACAATGTCACCTTTGTTTTTAACAGTATATAGTTGGTATTTGAGGGATTTGGGGTAATCAAGACACCTACCTTTAACTTCCAGTAATTACTAGCAATTTTGGGAGCTTTCAATGTGTTCCATGTTGGTAGTTTCCCATTGTCAATACACTAATATATGAAAAAGTACCTCTGTAAGTGACTCATTTTGGAAATAAATAAAAATATATATTTCAGACTCACCTCTAGACAATATGTATAAGTCTTCACTGCCTCTTCCTCTAAGTATCCCACAAATCTGTGGCAGAACCTTGGGCTAGTTAGGTATGCAATGAAGAACATATTTACAAACACTCCTAAAAGAAAAGAAAATGAGGGTTTTATGAACTAATATTTAGTAACAATACAGATAATAGTTTAGGTATTTAAAACCCAGATGGGGCTTGGGGTACAAAAAACGCCCCAAACTCAGTTATTTTTTTTGTTACTAAAGGTGCTATGTGAAAACAGTGATTTACCAATTTCAAATCCCAATTATTTTATGGTGGAACAAGTGAAATACCCAAACATAGTTAGTAGAGGGGACTGGTTTGGAAACCCAGAACTTCAAAGAGACATGTTATTGTTCTCTGATTTCTGAGTTATCTGACCATGACGGTGCACAAGTCAAGTGTACAGTACAAGAGATTATATTGAGTAAACAAAGAATCCTTCTTATTTGTATCAATACCACACTTCGATATTTATAAAAATCTGCAGTATTGATGCAGACTTGTACAAACACTACTATGCTTGAAAGCTCAACAGGTTTGTTTGGTAGAGCTCTACTCGCAACAGAGTTTTAGCACTGCTCGATGCTTGTAAAAAATATACAGCTGTTATTATTCATTCTAGTTTATCTGAACATGGCCAGATGATGGCCCTAGGGTGCATGTGACAATGTGCATTTGCAAAGCTAGCCACACCAATTACACTCTCAAAGGTAAGTACCTTGTGCGGCAAGGATGACTCCTCTGAATAGTATTCCAGGCCTTTTCAGTTCTAATGCTGTCATTAGATGCATTCGTTCATTTTCAGCTTCCTCTACAAAGATTAATAATATATTTTATATTTTTCTAATTAATTTCTTCACAGCCCTATCTCCAAATGAAACATTTGCTACTAACCTAATAGTGTATGTATCCACCCGTGGTCCCTCGTCAGCCTCCGTAGTGAGTTAAAGTGTCTGGTCATAGCACCAATCATGCCTGGGACACCCGCAACTGTTTCCAACATAATGATGCGCCTGTCAATTTAGAGATATGTTAAACAAAATGCCCATCCAGGCAGACTTTCAGAATTATCAGCATAACACTGATCTTACGTTAGCCATTTGCTTTCTGTCATGGGACCGATCTTGTAAAGAGAACCCAAGTCAAAAGCAGATCGGAGGAACTGAACACAGAAGTAAGCCAGCTGAAAATAAACCAAATGAAAATAAATTTGTTGAAATCCATAGGCCTAATGTAGAAGGCTAGAGATCAACAAAATATTGTGAACTGTCGGTGTTTTAGTTTAGTTTTTCCAGTAAGTTTTTCTTCTCTGCACACCTTATCAACTTTGGTTGCTGGTGGTGTGTGCTTGATCTCTACTTTGTTGACATCTTCATCCGTCCTGGAATTCATAACATTGTTACAAATAAGTAGAAGCCCAGGCTCGCGGCAAGTGTTTGACTTCAAAATAAAAGAGAGGTTAATAAAACAGTAGTACTATCTTACTAACCTCTGCTAACTGCTCAATTCCCTAGCATTGTCCCATAAACAGGATAACTCAAATAAAACTGGTATATAGAACTAGTTAAAGTAAAAATGCCTGCATATGCCACCTAGTATGAACCACCCCCAAATAAAAATAAATAAATGAACTATCACTCCTGGGGCAGATCCAGCTTTTTGCAAAGGGGAGGATTTGACCAAAATCGAAATTTGTCGTTGGAATGAACAGACACAATGAAAACAATAAAAAAAGGCAGCCCAAGGGTGGAAGTGTTAACCCCCCACCCCCCCGTAGATCCGCTACTGCACTCACCAAATAGGGTGCGGTAGCAGATAAGGTCGGTCATCAGGATCATTTGACTTTCCTGTTGGCTGTTGGGGGTTTTCCTTGAAGTGAGGGAGATGTTGGGCATCACTGACGCTTAAGTGGAATAAATTAGTCTGCAAAAAAACCTCTCAGTTCTAAATGCCAGTCTTAAAATTTCCGGTTGTCTCGTTTGCCCATTTTGTTTTGAGCACGACAAGGAATCCCTTGAATCCCTTGACATTCACCGAAAAAAAAAATTCATAGATCGGATGCGCGCACGAATATCCAATCAGAAAGCAGCAAATAGAAGCCAGCGAAGTGCAACCCAAATGTTCCACAAAAATCCCACAAATTGTAACCGCTGTGATCCCAGATACTTAAATTTCTTAGATACTAAACAGATACTAATCAAAAACTAATCAGATACTTAACAGAAACTAATAGCAAGGGGGGGTAATTTTTGATAACAAAAAATATTCAAAATTATCTATTTTCTGCATAGAATTAGAGAGTATGGCTGGAAAAACGTCAACATATTTATCTTACATCGATTTTCCCGCTATTTGGCGAATTTTGGCTAAATTTCTATTTCCAGTCATCACTAGCGTGAAAAATTCAAAAAGCGATCCTACACATTATGCAGATGAAATTATGCAGATCTCAAAAGGAAAGAAAATCCCGTCGTCTTTCGGATTATTTGATTTTATCACGACCAATTTGATTCCAGTTTATATTTTAACTCCCCATAATTGTTGCGATGTAGCGCAGTTGCTGTAGTTGATGTAGCTAGCGTGACTTCCAAGCGCATGATCCAAGCGTGACTCCCACTTGGGTGGTCTTCAACGTTGACAACATTTATTATGTCAGCGCAAAAAAGTACAAAAGTAAGGCATTTGCTCTTAAAAAATTAGCAATAACTTAGCTGTAAATCGGTATAGAAACGTTTCAGAAATGTATATTATAGCTATTGTGTATTGCATAGAATTTTGCAAAACCAAAAAAATATTCTAATCAGACATTAGTGTAGGATCCACACAAATTACAAAAGTTGCTGTAAATAATTTAAGAAATCATAATAGTAATGCCTTTCATTGATTCTAGATGATTTTACTCGGGAAATAGCCATTTTTAATGTTTTTGTTATGAAGTACCCCCCTGACCGTTTTTAGTATCTGTTTAGTATCTGATTAGTATTCTTTTATGTAATTAGAGTAACCTAGGATAATATCAAACACAAATTTAATGGAAGGACTTGCACTGCTCTTGTATGTAGTTTGTTTGCCTTTTTGTTTTTCGTTAATATAAATTTTACGTGTTTTTTTGCAATTTGAGTCCCAAGTCTACACTAAAAGTGGCCGGTCAAAGAAAACAGGGCTAGCACTTTCTACGCTGACCGAAAAATGCTGAGATGCTTGCCCAGATTCGCAGAAAAATATATCAAACCAATCTTTTTTGACGTCGATTGCCAACATTATGTGGGACATTAGGGGGACCCAGTCTCGTACCCAGACGCCGCGCGATGCATGACGGTCAGGATGCGGTTTCGGGGTCGGAATTCGCTTGACGTCTGGCAGAACTCAGGAAATATCTTGCTAGTTTTTCAAATATCTTGCAAGCAGCGTTTTTATGGCCGTTTTTTACTTTTTTTTGCGCACAAGTCCAAGGGCCTACCTACACACACTCGTTGTAAACCATTTAGTTTTATTTTCGGTGGTTCCCTGTTCAATTAGACGATATTTTCGTTTCGTAAAACGCAAGACGGCGGACGACACTGGTGACCATGAATGTTATTGCATCATTTTTTTCCTGTTTGGCTATTCGTGCGCGTGATTGGCATGTCGGATCTTCCGAAATAAAATTGAAGGCACAAAAATACATAAAAAAAAAGTTTCTATGCAACGCCCTGAAAGAAGAAGTAATCAACTGAAATAGAATACTTCGAAACCGAATACTGGTAATCAAACAAAATTTTGTAAGTGCCTATATAACGAAAAAGTCACGTAAGAGAAACGAAGCACGTTCGTCGACCAAATTTTATAACGCACATAACACCCAAGTAACCATAGACACTGTTGTATTCTCTGTCTAAATTTTCGTCACCCAAATCAAGTAAACAAGCATTTACCGTCAAATAGGCGGGTGTTAACCGATTTGCCGTGAAGAAAGCGGTGCGCTGCTTGAGCGAGGAGGCAAACGAGCTTGACCTCAATCCCCTCAAAACAAGTCTCGTAGGGCATGATCGAGTTGATCTGCTTAGAATTCTACTCAGTGGAATAGCTCGGTGAAATTCACGAACAATCATTATTCCAAGGATATTGTGCTCACATTTGGTATCGTCTGCAGTACAGTCGTATAATGAATGCTATGAGTTGGGTGTCGTTTGTTGAGCTGTGATGATGTGACGTCATTCTACCACTGAGAACCCCCGCAAAGTGCCTTGTCATCATGATGTTTAGGAATCACGATCGGAATTTCCCCGAAAAAAAATAATAAAAAGAATATTCCCTCACTACCAAAAAATATTAGCGAACAAATGCTCAGAAAAGACTTATATAAATCAATATCTTGGATTATTAAAAGTAGAGGTCGTACTTCACTTTATAATTCACTTTTTTATTAAAATTGCTGAGTCATCGTGATCTTTTTTAGCCTTGGCATAAGCTTATGGAAATTTTCGCTGATTTCATTGTGAATTTCAGTCGCGTCTTTATTTTAATAGGATTAAAATCTGCCAGCGTTTGCTGTCCGTTCAAAATAACATTCTGCTCTTAGCTAAACGAACGTTCGTTTAAAATTTCAAATCGTGATTCTTGAATCTTGAAAAAGGCGCTGTAATACGACCAAAGAACACGCAAAAAGTAAACAAACACAACACTAGACTACACACGTCTTTTCAACAGTTTTTTATTTTTCACTGATTTTGATTTTCACCCTATGTTTACCGTAAAATCGATAGGGACAAATAAAGAGCTTGGGCTACCTGTGTTTAAATCTGAACATAGAAAAGATTCTCAAGCCAATGTTCTCTAGAGGTTATTGGGACTTGTAATGACAACAGGGAGCCCAAGCTAACAGTTATTGGTTTTTGGGTTTTGTGAGAAATTCTTAATAAAAAAACACACGAATCTCGCCGAATGGATAGAAGTGATCATTTTAATTACCTCTGTGAAGTTTCGTAAAATTCCCTGTGTTAATGACACCTAAAGTTTGCACAGCTATTAAGGTTAATAACCAGTCAATTAGATTTCTTCTTGATATGTTGTTGCTCTACCCTGGGTACTAAGCATACTAAAGGCTCCACGCTTACTCTCAAAGAGATGCAAACCAGCGACACAGAGCAAAAAAATGTTAAGTTTTCCCAAAATAAGGTCTGGTTAACTTCGGTAAGCTTGAATTTTTGCATAGAGGTTTCTTATGTTATGTAAACCAACATATCAAAAAGAGTTTTTTTCTAATGAATTCATCTTCGAGATATAAGACTTGAAGTGCAATTTTCAAATGTTTAAAGTATGAATTCTCCTCGTTTTTTAGGGGGAAGTCGGGCTCTGATCAGAAATTAAACCAACTTTGCTCGCTAATATCTAAATTTCTTTAAAATTCGGAATTAAGCGTTTGGTGAGAGGAACTCCTTGTATGTGGAATCTTGAGCTTATATATTTAGAATTGGAAGATTTCATGCCATTTTTTTGCTCTGTCGCGACGAGTGATCAAGCTTGGAGCCCTTAGTACCCAGGGTTTTGTCGAACCATCTACTAACATGGTCAGCGGTAGTGGTCTATAAAGGGGGGGGGGGGGGGGTATGGAGTCTAGACAAAGACCATGTTGTTATGTCAGGCTTATGTTAATGTTGAACCATCTACACTTGAACATATGGACATAAGAGTGCACGTGCCTATGTCATTATGTCACTAGTGTGCACCAGGCATAAGAGAATCAGAGAAACAAATAACAAAAATGTCTGAACGGAATGTACTTCAAATACTTACTAATTATACAATGACTAAAAGAAAAGAATATTGCATCTACTGCATATGATTTATAATACTTAAAAACAAACTCATGCTTAAAAGACAACATATAGGGAAAAAAATCATTGCAATGCTTGATTTATCTATACGTATAGGAACTATGAAAAACACTATATTAGTAAGCATATAATCATCTTAATGGACAACCAATGATCTAACACTATATTACTTTCTTATGACCAGTTCATAAGGATGGTTTGCTTAAAGTCAGTATTATCAGCACAATCGTAGCAGTATATTAGAATGCCAAATGCTCATTTAGAATTGAGAACTAGGGACTCTACAAAGAGTGTGAATTAGGCACTTGATTAACCCAGGTCCCAGAGCCTTGGTAGCTTTAGGGTAAATAGTCATACAAGCTGTTGCAGCCCAGTGACAGCTAGACACTTAAAGTTCTGGGATCAGGGTAGAACTCAATGGCTTGAGTAAATGAAAAATACCACATCTGATTGCCAAGATCGGACTTGGCACTCAGACTTTGGTGGATAGAAGGGTTATATGACTTGGCAAATGCAGAAACCTGTCACATAAACATGAATAAAGTCAATACACGAGAAATTATTAACACAATTTTAAATGTCTTAACTCAAATGGTTTAAAGAAAATATGGGTGAGTATTTTTATAAAGTTTCATTTAGACCCTCCATGTAGGGCAGCCTTTAACTGATTTAGCTCCCTGATAAGCTGTTCCACTTGTACTTTTAAAGAATAATTCTCTCTTTCTAGCTCACTTTCTTTGGCAAACAAAGCTTGCTGTTTGCCCTTCCTTGCTTGTCTGAACTTTTTAGAAGCCTGATTATTGCGCTTTCTTTTCTCCTCGCTCTTGTCACTGTCACCACTGGAAGAGCTTGGTGAGGGTACCAGAAGGTCCAAACCAGACTCCTGCCGAGGTATTCCAGTAATGATGATTTCTTCTTTATCCATTGACCAATAATCATCAAGATTTTCACTTTTTACTGGCAACAAAGAGCCAGGACATGTACCATCTCCACTACAGCCCTCATGCTGGCCTGCAAAGGTGTCCGACTGATTCCACATTGAAAATTCTGAGTTTTGAATTGGTGACAAGGGAAGGTTTTCGTGTGATCTGGTACCCTGAGGTCTTCTGAATTTCACTCCTTGGCCCTCAATGCCTGTGTTGTGATTTTCAACAAGACTTTTCTCGAGCTCTGCAACTTGGTCAAAAAAAGATCCACCTTGCAGAACCTGGTTCCAGAGGCCACACCCCAAGCCATCGCCGAATCCTCCTCCAGGTTGAATAGGTGTTGCACTGCTTGGCGTCTCTCGCAAAGAGATTGGGGAGGCCAAGCACAAAGCCCCTACAATCAATTTAAGAGAGCATTTTTAAAACTCTCTTGTATTAAAAGAGACAAATCTCAAGTCTAGATCAATCCTCAAACTAATGATAAATAAAAACATCATTTGGATACTGGACCATAGCCAATGGAGTTCGGGGGGTTCTGAAGGAAAATTGAGTAACACTGCGAGCTAGGACGAGCTACCTAAGAAAAAATGGTCCGCTTTATCTTTGGGTTAACGAACCCCACCGCTCAAAATCCTGGCTACGGGTCTGAATGAATATTTTTTTACTTTCTTTTAGTATTTAAATTTAAAAGAACCTAAATACACTCTAGATGATTCCAACAATGATTTCTTGAAAGGGTTTCGCAAATTGAATTAAAGTTTTTAGTAAAATGATTTTGATCTCATTATCAATTCAGAAGGCTGGCATACTTATTGTTAGTCAAATTTCGAATAGAAAATACTTTTTTAGACTAGGAGGTTTTAGGATTTAATATCTCATTGCACCAACATTGCCAAGTAAACCGTGGGATTACTTGTTTCTAAACCTACATAAATTACCCCCCTTACCTATGTCAAAGACGACGTGCGGATTCGTAGAAGACTAAGCGGCAGTCCGCCATCGATTGTGAGCTGCTTTTTACAGGCGAAGCTTTCGCTTTTTTAGCCTTCAAAACATGAGAACTCGACATCATTTTCTTCGTTTTTACCCTCCCATGAGAGGTTGAGCTTTTAAAATACATCTTAGTCGTAAAGACTCTAAAAAATTAGCGACAAAGGAAGGCGAATGACTCGATCGAAGATCGATACGAAAAGAGAGTAAGAAGCGTGCTAATGACGTCAGAGCGTAGCCGAGAGGGACTGGGACAACCCAGGAACGCCTGCCGAAATTTGACAAAGTCATACTAAAATCTGCAGTCAGCATTTGCGAGGAAAAATAGGGTGGCAGATCGAAGGAAAATTTAGCGATAAGCACTAGAAGCATTTAAAAGACATGTTTAAAGAGCAATTTTAATCAAGCAGAAGTTTTCTCATTATGACTGAGAGCGTTTTTTGCAGGAGCAAGGCGTTCAGAGAGAAAGAGAAGTGTGCGCGGGAAATTCTGCGAGCGAAGAACGAGCACGAACTGATTGGTGATTTAGCCAGGTTTGTGAATGTCCTGATGCAGAACTTCGAACTTAATTCGGTTCCATGATTTAAACGTAAAGAAATCGTTCTGCTGTAGACCTGATAAAATTATGATTTGCAATTTATTGTATTACGCTTTGAACTTTACTTATATTTTGCTCTCCACTGTACTTATGCACTGGTCAATTGAAACCCCCACCCCCATGGTCCCGGGGAAGGGTGGGGGGTTAGACTTTGACCCTGTACAAAACTGAGAAAAGCCCACACCCCTTTGGGACAAAACAGCAGTTTAATGCTGTTTTGGGGTAGGGACCCCTTGGGATGTAAACTATAGGCAACTACCCGTCAACAAGCCATCTGAAATAAGCTTTTTTTTATCTTTTAAAGCCAGAACACTTCAGCGAGTACATTTGTCCCAATTACTATGAAGGTAACAGTTACAAAAAAAGATGGAAAAATAAATCATCTTCATCTGGCATTATTTTTTTTTAATATTCGTTTTTGCACATGTCGCCGTGCAGCATGCCACATGCTGATACATGGAATTGCTTGCTACAGCAGAGTCTCAAGCCAGAAACTAACATGATATTTATGATACTATTCACTTGTTCTGAACCCCCACGGTGGGGATAAGTCTTACATTAAAAAATGTCAATTCCCCCACCCTCTCGGGACAGATTCTCGTTTAAAAGTGCTTTAAACCCCCACCTTAACCCCACACTTCCCTGGGACCATGGGGGAAATGACCAGTGCATTACTTACTTGAATAAAGTAATCCAAAACCGATCGAGCAGAGTGATTGTCATTTATTGCAGGTTGTTTGAAGAAAAGAGCTTCTGTGATGTAACGTTTGTTGTCAATGATCAAGAATTCCCTGCACATCTTTCAATTCTGCGCACCAGAGTTCCTCGCTTTTGCCAGCGTTTTGTCCCCCACTTGTTATCGCCAAATGCTGTGCAATCCTGCATTTGTATCCAGCAGCTAAATCAAGACGAATTTTCTGCATTTTTAAGGTATAAGTGATAATGATAATATATGGTGTATATGATCCTTTGCTTATGTAGATATTCTGTTTTAGGTCAGTGTACCTTGACAACAATGTCAGTGATTACAATCCTGATGAATACCCCTGGCAAGACAAAGCAGTATGGATATTTCCATGCAATAAGACCCCAGGGAAAACTGATCATCCCCTAGACGTTACGGATGCAATACATGACAGCATTGAAGAATCCATATTCATAAACACTGACATAAACCAAAGCAGCAGTGAGAGCGACTTACCAGATTCAGACGAGAAGATGAAGACAAGCTCTGCAAATGAACATACAGAAAATGATGATGATGTTATCTTAGAAAATGGAGTTGGGCATGATGACAGTAATATACAGCTGAGTGAAAATGAAGGGAAAGAGAACATAGGTTTAAAGGTATTATATATGTGAAAAATATTTTTTTAGGTAAGACAGTGTTGTCTTTCATATTATGTTTATAGTTTAAAACATTTGCTGTAACAAAGGGAAAGGGTTTGGTTGTGGAGTTTCTGCTTGTCACCTTAAGAAACAGTTGTGTTATCAAAATTTCATCCTTTTATCTCATTTTCCCACCAGGCATGTTGCAAATTGGGCAGTGACTTACTGTCCTTGAGAGATGACAGTTTGTCTTCTGATATAACATTTGTCATAGAAAACAGCAGTAATATCAAAGCCCACAGGTATGTACTGTAAACAGTGAATGACTTTATCAAGCACACTAACTTTTTGTATATATCTATTTATATTTTTATTCTTATTGCTAGGGCTATACTCTGTGCACGCTCAAACTATTTTTCAGCTATGTTATATGGTGGTTGGTCTGAGGGACAGGGCTCAAAAATCGTTTTGCATGGGTAAGACTTTTTTTTATATAACTGAGTGGATTGATAGCTGTTTACCAATAAACAGGTTGATCGATTAATTGAGAATGTGAATTAACTTACGAGTACTACAAAAGGGCACACAAATTTTCATTTATTATTGTTCTGTATTGTTTCTTGTTTAATAAAAGCACTTATCTTTTGCAGGGTTGATCCTTTAGCATTCAAAACAGTTTTAAATTTTCTGTATGGAGGAATAACCCACATAGACTCGATGACAACAAGCTTGTGGTAGGGGCTTATCTAATGTAGTACCGCTTAATCAAAGTCATTTCGCACCCAAGACAAATTGCAGGCTGCATACGGCTTTTTGTGCTTCTGGTTGATATAGCCTGCCAAGCTCCTGGTAAAATGCTCTACCTGTGGTACACTTGACATGACGGAAAAACCTGGAAAAGGTGCAATTCCAGATAGAGAGAGAAGACACAACTTCTTCATTGGCTATAGGCTCCTTGTATTACGGACTGATTTTTAAAACACAAATAACGTGAGGCTGAAGTGCACATAACCAGATTTTGGCTTGATCATCATTGCCCTGTGTCAACTCAGAGACGAAAAGCTCAAATTTCAATGACACTTTACAAAAAGTCGCATCAATTTAAAAAAAATGTCACACTTGATATTTTATTTGCTATAAGTTTCTAAGAACTCAGGGAAATTCTCCGCCTTATTCGATGTGAAATGGGCTTATTTGAAGCGTCACGTCATGTTTTTCTGTCATGTCGGTACACCTACAACTGAAACCTGTTTTATTATCACCTTTACAGCAGGAGAACCAAAAGTATTGATTCTCAAACCTAGTGTGAGGTCTTCAGAACGTCTTAAAGCGTACAGATACTGTACATTAAAACTGCCCATCCTTTTGGTCCACACATTGTATACCCCAGTAGATATTAGAATCACTAGTTATATGTTATATGTTTTTGATTAGCAATTCTAACTTTCTATCCTGTCCTCTAGTGACTTGCTACAGCTTTCAGACATGTACTGTTTGGAGGGATTGAAAAATGTTATTCAGGCACAATTGCGCATTGAAAAATGCCATCTCTTTCACAAGGTACTGTACTGTAGAAAAATACAGAACTACAGTCAGATTTTGAACCTCTTGTTTGAAGCTTATACAACTAGGCTAGTCTGACTCATTGAAAGATCATTGCTTTTGTCTTTGTCTATTTGAAATTTAGCTCTAAGTTCTAATAAATAAAATATTCCTTCTTTATAGCCTTGTTTGGATTGCAGTGTCGGAGTTATGGAAACAGTGGAGATTGCTCACATTTTCAACTTTATTGAATTAAAACAAACATGTATAAGGTAAATACAATGGTACTTTAAATAAGCTAATTAAATTTAATTTCTGCTGATCAAATCATAAATGTTTCCACTAGGTGGATTACTAAGTATTTTGACCGAGTCATGGGATTGAAGAGCTTTGCTGCTATAAACAAACAGCTTCAAGATGAAATACTTGCAGAACTTCAAGGCAGCTTGGTAAATAGTAGCAATTATTGTTTATTAATATTTATTATCTATTCATTTGTGATTGATGTATGGTCTACTTGGTGTCAATTTTTTTATGTTTTAGACCATAATGATTTGTATAGATCACCTAAAGAAAGTAGATCGCTTGAAGTTCAACACTCCTCATATCAAGTGGGCGGAGCCTGTTCACATAGTCCTCACTGCATTTATGGACTCCTGTCTCACATTTATTGCTCAGAACTTTCCTGTCATATCACAAAGGGAGGAATTCCTGGATATGTTGCAGGTTCGTAATATGGATCATTTGGGTTTTTTTTACATCAAAGTGCAGACATTTGTGAAAATGGGAAAACTCTTTAGAGATGCAGCAACTGATCAAAACATTAGTAAAATACAGAAAAATGATAGAAAATGTATGAAAAATGCATTTTAAAGTACAATAATTCCTTGCCTGTCAAGCCTTATGAGATGATTGCAATAAAAGCTCAAATAAAGTTTGCATCCTGATAACTTTGCTTGACACTCTTTAGGGTGTTGGTTGGTCGGCTCCACTCCTTGATGAAATCTTTGCTGCTCTGGGCACTAAACTCAGCATTGAAAACTGTTGTGAAATGTATAGAGCTGCAAACAAATTGAGAGTCAGTCTGATACAGGACTCACAGCCCAATGAGCAAAGCCAGGTACCCCATTTAGCATTACTTTATCTACATAATTCTTATTATAATAAACTTTTTTTTTTAATACATATTTATTGTTCCGTGTACAAGTTTTTTTTTTTACAACATCTCTCTCTTTTTTTTACATTCTTTTTTACATTATACTTGTTACATTATTCCTTTTTCTTTTGTATTTCTTATTCTTTTTCTTTTTTTTTACATTTACTTTTCTTTTACATACAAGTACACGGGAATTTACGAATACGTATACACACTACACACAAACACGCGAAGGAGGAGGCAGACATGCCTCCCAGTCGGACCCAAATCTATCTAGCTGTGATAGCGCGCAATTTACATCTCCGCCAACTATCAGATTGGGTGACTGTGCATCTTTTAGTACCTTTGCAATTTTGTCATAAAAGTCACACTGTTGTTTGTTATCGTTCGGTGCATACATGTTCAGGATCGTAAAATCTTCTCTATCTAGAGATACCTCTAACAATATAAAACGGCCGTTTGGGTCAGAGAAACTCGATTTGACAATAATGTCAAGTTTCGGATTGAAAAGGATCATTACTCCTTTTGAGTGCGTGGTGCCGTGACTGAAGCAATTAGCGCCCCACTCCTCATTCCAGCAAGACTCATTATGTTTTGAAGAAAATGCTTCTTGTAAAAAATATATATCCTTTCTCTGTAAATGAAGCCACCTGAAAACCTTCCTGCGCTTCCTTGACATATTCAGCCCTCTATTGTTTAATGACAGTAAATTTAGAATCATCGTGACGATTTATAAATAGCCCAAAATAGTAACCAGGAAAAACGCGTGGATAATAAATATTCCTTCAAAGCAGAAGTCTGCAGAACACGAAACATACAAAGACAATGCAGACACTAAACACATGTAAATACAAACACATAAATATCAATTTTAGTAGGTCGGACAAGAATTGTCATTGACCCAGCATTTCGGCTTTTCCATAGCTTATTTGACGGCGGCTCATTATATTGATCAGCCCTATACTAATAATGTTCATCAGTCTTTGAAAACAAAAAAAAACAAGTTCAAATAGGAAAAAATAAATATAGTCCATTGAGCGTAAATATGTTATTTAAAGTCCTTTCAACTAATATACCTCCAAACTTTATCTGTGACCTGGTACTTGACGGCTGCTGGAACCGACCACATCGTGTAGCCTCTCATGTTTGGTGCTTGTCTCGAAGCCTTTAATTCAAGGAAGCGCTTCCATAATTGCTTTCGTTGTTTTTGTACCGCTTCCGTCACGTCGTCAGTGATGAAAATTCGCTCTTTCTTGTTCCTCTTTTTTAGCTCCTTCCCTGTGTTGTAGCGCCTGCCATTAGAACATTCCGCTTATCACTCTCTCGCAAAAGTCGGAAGAATATCGGCCTTGCGGATCCGTCATGGCGTTTCTTGTTGGGAGACCTATGTGCACGCTCGACTTCGATAGGTTGCTGTATTTCTAGCTCGTTCCTGAGGAACTTCTGGACGAAATCAATGGCTGAGGGTGAATTTTTTCCTCCTCTTCCGGAACGTTGTGAATGATAATATTATTTCTACGCGACCTGTTCTCGAGACCTTCAACTCTGATCAGTAGGAGGTCTGTCGTCTCTCTCGTTGCTACGGTCTCTAACCTTTCTGTTATTTCAGCGGCATCCTCCTCTATGCTGCCCACCCCCGTTTCAAGGTCGGTTAGGCCATCTTTGAATTTTTCACACTCGATTTTCATGTTGTTTACGTCTTGTCTAAGTTCTTCGAGGCAGGCAACGCTGTTCTCTATCACTCTCACCCGTTTCTCTACTCTTTCCAGCGTGTCGCTTATTTTTTGTAAAACACTTTCAGTTGCGCCAGAAGCCATTTTCAACAATATTGGAAACTCTCTGTTCGGTGCCAGCAGTTTTTTAAATCTGAGCGCCTTTGAAAAGATAAAAATACTCAAGAAAGCCGGAGCTGTCGAAAAGCGTGACTACTCTTCGGCTGCCATTTACAAATATTATTTTAATAAACAAAGGTTTTGGCCTTTTTGGCTTGTATCATTTAGGGTCTATGCTATGTGTTTTCTATGGACCATGATTTACTCAACAATTTTCAATTACTAGGATTTTCAGTATTCTGTGAATTCTCCTCGATTATTTTCAAACTGCTTTCTGGCTTCTATCATTTTAACTACTTACATTTAGTGCTTTTCGATTAGTCAGTGAACTGCGAATAGCTGGAATGATTAAAAGCATTTAATTCCGACCAATAAGAGCGTGAGAAGGATTTTGAATTACGGAAGCCAGAATGCGATTTAGTTGTTGGAAATCGATGATAGCTCGAAGGAGCTGGCTGCCAGTGGGTTATTACAGTCTTTAAAAAATGGACTAGCAAGGTTGCACCGCAATATTTAAGGCCGTACTGCACCTTGTATAAGGCTGCATTCCCGCTAGACTTTGTCCAGTGCAGAGCTCCGTAAATATAGAAGATGCAGAACTGGCAATTGCCTTTGGTCAATCGTGCGCTTGTTTGAAATAACGCTATTCTAGTGCAGGCGTTAAAAAAATTATTCAAAACCTTTATAATTTCTATTCATCATCTTTCCTCTCGGGTTGTTTTATGACTCTTACTATGAAGCTCTCAAAAAATTTTAGCGGGACTTTTATACCGCATGTCCTTGTGTTACTTCGAAAGTTCAGGCATAACAGTGTGTTCGTTCGCACAGTGTGTCGTGTATATAGCGATATGGAATTCACATTAAGACAGTACTGTGTTTTATTCTATAGAAAGATGAGTCAGAATGCACGACTTTCGGCTATGTGCAATATGCAGACCAGCTGTACAGTAGATGTAAGGAGTTCATAACTTCCAACTTACATCGTGTCTCTCGCACAGAGAGCTGGGCTAATCTTAGTCCTGAGATGCAATCAGAACTGCAACAATCTCAAGGTCAGTACAGGTCATCAAGGTGGGACTAGGCTTTTAACCAGAGATGTTAAACCCCTGGCACAAGGATAACACACGACACAAATGTTTTACTTATGAAAACCCAAGTTTGATTGCGAAGTTATTATAACATGGATAAAGGTGTTCTGTCCTTTTTTTTAGACAATTTGATGTTCTTTGAAGTTGGTGCAATAGATAGAAGTAAAGAGGCGTTGAACAGTTCATCCAAACCCCAAACCACCAGAGGGCTAAACAGGACAGGACAACCAGTTGGCCCAGCTTCCGCCTCAAGGGTGCATGATCGACCTGGAGCTGCTGTTAGGGCACCTAGTTCAACCTCAAGGGCCCATAATCAGACAGGGGCTACAGCTAGGCCATCTAGTTCAACTAGTTCAACCTCAAGGGCCCATAATCAGTCAGGAGCTACAGCTAGGCCATCTAGTTCAACCTCAAGGGCCCATAATCAGTCGGGGGCTACAGCTAGGCCATCTAGTTCAACCTCAAGGGCCCATAATCAGTCGGGGGCTACAGCTGGGCCATCTAGTTCAACCTCAAGGGCCCATAATCAGTCAGGAGCTACAGCTAGGCCATCTAGTTCAACCTCAAGGGCCCATAATCAGTCGGGGGCTACAGCTAGGCCATCTAGTTCAACCTCAAGGGCACATAATCAGTCGGGGGCTACAGCTAGACCATCTAGTTCAACCTCAAGGGCCCATAATCAGTCGGGGGCTACAGCTAGGCCATCTAGTTCAACCTCAAGGGCCCATAATCAGTCAGGAGCTACAGCTAGGCCATCTAGTTCAACCTCAAGGGCCCATAATCAGTCGGGGTCTACAGCTAGGCCATCTAGTTCAACCTCAAGGGCACATAATCAGTCAGGGGCTACAGCTAGGCCATCTAGTTCCACTTCATCTACTTCAAGGGCACTAAATCACTCAGGGGCTACAGCTAAGCCATCTAGTTTCACTTCAAGGGTACATAATCAGCCAGGGGCTACAGCAAGGCCGCCTAATTCCTTAAAAGCTTCTGGCCCTTCAAGTTCATCCTCAAAGGCACAACATAACCTATCTGGGACTACAGCTAAGCCGCCTTTTTCAACCTCAATGGCACGTGATTATTCAGGGGCCACGTCTAGACCACCTAGCTCCACTACCAAGGCACGCGATCAGTCAGACCCATCGAAGGGATGCAGCCTTGGAAATGTCAGCCAGAACACTCCTGTAACAAACCGTGACGAACCACAAAGCCGACGTTTCTATGACAACAGGACCAGTATGCTTAGGGCTGCAAAGATGAATAAATCTAAAACGCAGCCTCTGGCGATAAGAAAGGATGGGGTATTAGAAAGACGTTTTAATAGAAGTGATCGTCGAGGTGCCAAGGCCAGTACTCGGACAAAGGAAAGTGCAACTGATAGCGACCGGAGAAAGTCTAGCAATGCTAACAAAAATCAAGATGCGAGCACTGACGACGAACCGTATGCATCTGGCGCATGCGTAGAGGCTCCTGTGTCAGACGCATGCGTAGAAGCTCCTGTGTCAGACGCATGCGTAGAGGCTCCTGTGTCAGACGCATGCGTAGAAGCTCATGTGTCAGACGCAAGCGTAGATGCTCCTGTGTCAGACGCATGCGTAGAGGCTCCTTTGTCAGACGCATGCGTAGATGTTCCTGTGTCAGACGCAAGCGTAGATGCTCCTTTGTCAGACGCATGCGTAGAGGTTCCTATGTCAGACGCAAGCGTAGATGCTCCTTTGTCAGACGCAAGCGTAGAGGCTCCTTTGTCAGACGCATGCGTAGATGCTCCTGTGTCAGACGCAAGCGTAGATGCTCCTGTGTCAGACGCAAGCGTAGATGCTCCTGTGTCAGACGCATGCGTAGAAGCTCCTGTGTCAGACGCATGCGTAGAAGCTCCTGTGTCAGACGCATGCGTAGAGGCTCCTGTGTCAGACGCATGCGTAGAAGCTCATGTGTCAGACGCAAGCGTAGATGCTCCTGTGTCAGACGCATGCGTAGAGGCTCCTTTGTCAGACGCATGCGTAGATGTTCCTGTGTCAGACGCAAGCGTAGATGCTCCTTTGTCAGACGCATGCGTAGAGGTTCCTATGTCAGACGCAAGCGTAGATGCTGCTTTGTCAGACGCAAGCGTAGAGGCTCCTTTGTCAGACGCATGCGTAGATGCTCCTGTGTCAGACGCAAGCGTAGATGCTCCTGTGTCAGACGCAAGCGTAGATGCTCCTGTGTCAGACGCATGCGTAGAAGCTCCTGTGTCAGACGCATGCGTAGAAGCTCCTGTGTCAGACGCATGCGTAGAAGCTCCTGTGTCAGACGCATGCGTAGAGGCTCCTGTGTCAGACGCATGCGTAGAAGCTCATGTGTCAGACGCAAGCGTAGAGGCTCCTTTGTCAGACGCATGCGTAGATGTTCCTGTGTCAGACGCAAGCGTAGATGCTCCTTTGTCAGACGCATGCGTAGAGGTTCCTATGTCAGACGCAAGCGTAGATGCTCCTTTGTCAGACGCAAGCGTAGGGGCTCCTTTGTCAGACGCATGCGTAGATGCTCCTGTGTCAGACGCAAGCGTAGATGCTCCTGTGTCAGACGCAAGCGTAGATGCTCCTGTGTCAGACGCATGCGTAGAAGCTCCTGTGTCAGACGCATGCGTAGAAGCTCCTGTGTCAGACGCATGCGTAGATGCTCCTGTGTCAGACGCATGCGTAGATGCTCCTGTGTCAGACGCAAGCGTAGATGCTCCTGTGTCAGACGCAAGCGTAGATGCTCCTTTGCCAGACGCATGCGTAGAAGCTCCTGTGTCAGACGCATGCGTAGAAGCTCCTGTGTCAGACGCATGCGTAGAGGCTCCTGTGTCAGACGCATGCGTAGAGGCTCCTGTGTCAGACGCATGCGTAGATGCTCCTGTGTGAGACGCATGTTTAGAGGCTCCTGTGTCAGACGCATGTTTAGAGGCTCCTGTGTTAGACACAAACGCTGATGCTGGTACAACGATTGACAGGGTTGCGCATCTAGAGCGATAGCACAGGCGAAGTGGGAGTTATCAAGGACTAAGCGACAATCATGAGTGTGCGCATGACACTCACAAATTACATAGGCTTTTGTGTGTTTTGTACATTCTGAGTAATAAAAACAACGAGAATCTCTTTGTAGTTACTGATAAGGGTTTGGCACACTAGGACGCTTGATCAAGGTTTGAACAATTAGTTATCATGAAGGCGCGCATTGCCCCTCCCCCTGATCCACGTGGTCATGGTCACTTGAAGGCACGCATTACCATAAGATTTACGTGATCATAGACACTTGAACGCAGGCATTATCAAAAGATCCACGTGGTCATGGTCACTTGAAGGTGCGCATTGCCCCCTCCCCCCTGATTCACGTGATCACTGCCCTTGTAGTACCCCATGATCCACGTGGTCATGGTCACTTGAAGGCGCGCATTGCCCCCCCCCCCCCCCCCGATTCACGTGATTACGGCCCTTGTAGTACCCCATGATCCACGTGATCACGGCCCTTGTAGTACCCCATGATCCTCATGGTCACGGCCCTTGTAGTACCCCATGATTCACGTGATCACGGCCCTTGCAGTACCCCATGATCCACGTGATCACGGCCCTTGTAGTACCCCATGATCCACGTGATCACGGCCCTTGTAGTACCCCATGATCCACGTGGTCATGGTCACTTGAAGGCGCGCATTGCCCCCTCCCCCCCGATTCATGTGGTCACGGCCCTTGTAGTACCCCATGATTCACTTGGTCACGGCCCTTGTAGTACCCCATGATCCACGTGGTCACGACCCTTGAAGTACCCCATGATCCACGTGATCACGGCCCTTGTAGTACCCCATGATCCACGTGGTCACGGCCCTTGAAGTACCCCATGATCCACGTGGTCACGGCCCTTGTAGTACCCCATGATCCACGTGGTCACGGCCCTTGTAGTACCCCCCGATTCACGTGGTCACTGCCCTTGTAGTACCCCATGATTCACGTGGTCACGGCCCTTGTAGTACCCCATGATCCACGTTGTCACGGCCCTTGTAGTACCCCATGATTCACGTGGTCACGGCCCTTGTAGTACCCCATGATTCTCGTGGTCACGGCCCTTGTAGTACCCCATGATCCACGTGGTCACGGCCCTTGTAGTACCCCATGATCCTCGTGGTCACGGCCCTTGTAGTACCCCATGATCCACGTGGTCACGGCCCTTGTAGTACCCCCCGATTCACGTGGTCACTGCCCTTGTAGTACCCCATGATTCACGTGGTCACGGCCCTTGTAGTACCCCATGATTCACGTGGTCACGGCCCTTGTAGTACCCCATGATCCACGTGGTCACGGCCCTTGTAGTACCCCATGATTCTCGTGGTCACGGCCCTTGTAGTACCCCATGATCCACGTGGTCACGGCCCTTGTAGTACCCCATGATCCTCGTGGTCACGGCCCTTGTAGTACCCCATGATCCACGTGGTCACGGCCCTTGTAGTACCCCATGATCCACGTGGTCACGGCCCTTGTAGTACCCCATGATCCTCGTGGTCACGGCCCTTGTAGTACCCCATGATCCACGTGGTCACGGCCCTTGTAGTACCCCATGATCCACGTGGTCACGGCCCTTGTAGTACCCCATGATCCACGTGATCACGGCCCTTGTAGTACCCCCGATTCACGTGGTCACGGCCCTTGTAGTACCCTATGATCCACGTGGTCACGGCCCTTGTAGTAACCCATGATCCACGTGGTCACGGCCCTTGTAGTACCCCCCGATTCACGTGGTCATGGCCCTTGTAGTACCCCATGATCCACGTGGTCACGGCCCTTGTAGTACCCCATGATCCACGTGATCACGGCCCTTGTAGTACCCCATGATCCTCATGGTCACGGCCCTTGTAGTACCCCATGATTCACGTGATCACGGCCCTTGCAGTACCCCATGATCCACGTGATCACGGCCCTTGTAGTACCCCATGATCCACGTGATCACGGCCCTTGTAGTACCCCATGATCCACGTGGTCATGGTCACTTGAAGGCGCGCATTGCCCCCTCCCCCCCGATTCATGTGGTCACGGCCCTTGTAGTACCCCATGATTCACTTGGTCACGGCCCTTGTAGTACCCCATGATCCACGTGGTCACGACCCTTGAAGTACCCCATGATCCACGTGATCACGGCCCTTGTAGTACCCCATGATCCACGTGGTCACGGCCCTTGAAGTACCCCATGATCCACGTGGTCACGGCCCTTGTAGTACCCCATGATCCACGTGGTCACGGCCCTTGTAGTACCCCCCGATTCACGTGGTCACTGCCCTTGTAGTACCCCATGATTCACGTGGTCACGGCCCTTGTAGTACCCCATGATCCACGTTGTCACGGCCCTTGTAGTACCCCATGATTCACGTGGTCACGGCCCTTGTAGTACCCCATGATTCTCGTGGTCACGGCCCTTGTAGTACCCCATGATCCACGTGGTCACGGCCCTTGTAGTACCCCATGATCCTCGTGGTCACGGCCCTTGTAGTACCCCATGATCCACGTGGTCACGGCCCTTGTAGTACCCCCCGATTCACGTGGTCACTGCCCTTGTAGTACCCCATGATTCACGTGGTCACGGCCCTTGTAGTACCCCATGATTCACGTGGTCACGGCCCTTGTAGTACCCCATGATTCACGTGGTCACGGCCCTTGTAGTACCCCATGATTCTCGTGGTCACGGCCCTTGTAGTACCCCATGATCCACGTGGTCACGGCCCTTGTAGTACCCCATGATCCTCGTGGTCACGGCCCTTGTAGTACCCCATGATCCACGTGGTCACGGCCCTTGTAGTACCCCATGATCCACGTGGTCACGGCCCTTGTAGTACCCCATGATCCTCGTGGTCACGGCCCTTGTAGTACCCCATGATCCACGTTGTCACGGCCCTTGTAGTACCCCATGATCCACGTGGTCACGGCCCTTGTAGTACCCCATGATCCACGTGATCACGGCCCTTGTAGTACCCCCGATTCACGTGGTCACGGCCCTTGTAGTACCCTATGATCCACGTGGTCACGGCCCTTGTAGTAACCCATGATCCACGTGGTCACGGCCCTTGTAGTACCCCCCGATTCACGTGGTCATGGCCCTTGTAGTACCCCATGATCCACGTGGTCACGGCCCTTGTAGTACCCCATGATCCACGTGGTCACGGCCCTTGTAGTACCCCATGATCCTCGTGGTCACGGCCCTTGTAGCACCCCATGATCCTCGTGGTCACGGCCCTTGTAGTACCCCATGATCCACGTGATCACGGCCCTTGCAGTACCCCATGATCCACGTGGTCACGGCCCTTGTAGTACCCCATGATACACGTGGTCACGGCCCTTGTAGTACCCCATGATCCACGTGGTCACGGCCCTTGTAGTACCCCATGATCCACGTGGTCACGGCCCTTGTAGTACCCCATGATCCTCGTGGTCACGGCCCTTGTAGTACCCCATGATCCTCGTGGTCACGGCCCTTGTAGTACCCCATGATCCACGTGATCACGGCCCTTGTAGTACCCCATGATCCACGTGGTCACGGCCCCTTGTAGTACCCCATGATACACGTGGTCACGGCCCTTGTAGTACCCCATGATACACGTGATCACGGCCCTTGTAGTACCCATGATACACGTGGTCATGGTCAGTTGGAGGTGCGCATTGCCACAAGATTCACGTGATCATAACACATGTAGGCTTATCTATGATTCACGTGATCATGACACATGTAGGCTTATCTATGATTCACGTGTTCATGACACATGTAGGCTTATCTATGATTCACGTGATCATGACACATGTAGGCTTATCTATGATTCACGTGATCATGACACATGTAGGCTTATCTATGATTCACTTCATCATTGTCCTTTAAAGGTGCGTGTTACCCATAATTCATTAGACCACTGGTAGACGCTAGTTGCCTTTAATTAATTGTACGTGATTATCACAGCTATAATGACATTATATTATGTAGCTCATGTGTTATGTCATCGGTGAGTCTCGAAAAAATACCGCCTTCCATCTCGGCCGTCTGTAATATAACCTCTGATTAAGATGGTTGGGATACTCGATCATAAACAAACCAGCTACGTTTTTCCATAACGTTTTTAAGGGACCAACCGAATTTGTTACGTAAATTCGACCTGTGACCACGTGAAGCGCTAACAGAAGCTCCGAAGGCAACTCATTATGAAAAGGACGGAAAGAATGGGTTACCTGTGGCGAAATTGCGGCGGAGGGAGACTAAGGAGAAGTAGAGAGGGATCACTTCCGTTTTTTTGCCACAGGAAACCCAATCCCTTTTTTTTTTGTTTTCTGGTCTTTGAGATGCCTGCAGAGGAGGATATGTTTGAGCGACGACGACGGCAGATAACAATGGAATTTGATTAAGAGTTCAATAGCAGCACGTGGGAATGCGTTCTGTCTGATACATTTCAGCCGTCATAAAACCACGAGGACGTGAAAACTTAAGTTGGACGGCGGACGTTTGCACTGTTAACTCCACTAACTTTCCTTAGTTAATTTTTATCTGTCTCTGACTGTATTGTTTTGCTTATTCCATTGCAATTTAAATTGTTTATTGATCACTACGCGCGAAAACATCTTTTTCGCGTTGTCCTAGCCGTCGTCGTCGTCCTTGCTGAAGGTCCCAAATGACCAAAAGTTTTGATGACTGAAATATTGTGCCTTGTTTCGCGAAACGCATACCTTGTTTACTTAGAAAACCCGAACAAGTTACGTATCGAAAACCGTTTTGTCATTTAATTTCAGAGTTTAGCGTACCAAATACTGTTTCCCTGTCCTTATAGTTTTCTGTAAATCTACGCTAAAACAAGAAACGCGAACTGTGTGTATTAGATTCGATCCAGTTCATGATCCTTCGGCTGTAAAAAGTTGAAACAGAAAACAAAAAATAGTACTTAGAACTCGAATATTTACTAAACGTATCAAAGTAATAGAACTGTAAGTTCTTTTGGGAGGTACTAGAAGTCATGTATAGAAAACACTGATATCATTTTGTTCATATGAATTAAATAATAGGAAATAAATAGGCTGGATATGTCCGGACTTTCTGAAAACCTTTTCCTCTCTCAGCAGAATGCGTGGACTCCCTCTTGGAAGGGCTAATGATTAAAAAAAAGGTTGGGGGGATTCTCATGATCTTTCATGGATTTTTTTCTACTCTAGTTATCTAAATGGATTATTTGTCCTTTTCCTCTCGGCAGAATGAGTCTTCTTGCGAGATGTGAAAAGACGAGTTAATATTTCAATAAAAGGTTGGGAGAGTTCTCATCATTATGTCTTCATGAATTGTTCTTTTCAATTAGTTATCCTAATTGATATTTTCTGCCAAATAATTATTTTTTGGTAGGAAATGGAGGTGAATACGTTTGATGTCGTGTTATATGTCGAGAGAAACCCGCTTCCACTAGACGGTGATCACGTATTACGGTACACTCAAGACCTTATTCCCGAACATTCATAAATTCAGAAGCTGCTAAGCTTTAGTACGTAAGGGGTGTTTATTGAACCATTAGCTACTTGTGCTACAAGTCTAACAACAATATTTACAATAATAGGAAAAGAGACCGCATTTAACTTCATTGATTTAGGCTATCTCAAAGCTAATCATTCAAATCTTTTGTTCTTTCAACTATCAATAACCGGTTAAATGGGAAGAAAAGAGCTTGTTATTTTTTCCTTTATGGAGTATTAGCAAGCAGTCGCTGAGTCATTTCCTAGCGAGGAAGCAAATATTTTAGTCAATTTAAGATCTATCTTACTTAAATTGGATTTTTTCCTGAATCGACTAAAGAAGTTGTGAAACATTCTTCGCATTTGCAGCCACGCATTAGAACAATTCCAATATTTTTTTTTGGCTCTAATTCTGTAAATGGTTTATTAGCAGCATTTTTCGGCGCTTCTAGTAAAATGGTATTCCCTGGAACCCTTTGTAATTTAATGACATCATTATCTTGTCGCCAAAAGCTGCATATCCGGGTATCCTCACAATCTTCACCTCAACCAAATTGCGGTTGTAAGAACTTTGCCTGCAAAGTCAAGTATAAAATGATTGTTTTATAGTTATATACATGTATTTGTACAACTAGGTAATTCATCTTGAATTCTAGTGGGTGCCATTTGGAGTTATCCAACTACTCCAGCATATTACTAGAGAGGCTAGCTTGGACTTTTCTGACCGGATGAATCCTAACAACACCCATACGGGTAGTATTTACAGCTAATAGCACTTTGATATGATACGAGCAGCTTAAATTTAATTTAAACGAATAATCAGTTAGTTCTGTCGTGCACAGTAATTAAAATTCTTTACATGTCAGGATTTTTTTCCACATAAAAAAAACAGGTATATTGCAAATTCCATATCAAATTATCACTATGGCATACAAGATGGAGGAATTAGCGCTTTCTATATAATAATATTTTTCCATTTTGCTCCCTCTATTGTCAATCCCAGAGTGATAAGGAAGGCATTAACGCTTTCTATACAATAATATTTTCCCTTTTCGCTCCCTCTTTTTTCGAAATCCCAATTTGATAAAGGAATTACATTAGAAATAACGACTAAAGGTCTGACGGAAATGATAACCGTTTGACCAATAGTATACGAGAACTGCGATTTGCTTCAAGACAGGAGCGGATACGTGCGTATACGTTCAAAGTTTATCTAACATCAGATATGAAACGTTTAGTTGCAAGAATTTGCATATCTTCACGCCTGAAGTATTTTTTATGCGTTTTGGTGCAAACTCTGAATGATTATTTTCGTTCTAAATTCCAATACCTCCACAGCGACAATGTGATAATAACAGCTAGTCTATTTTACTGATATGGGCCGCCGGGCTATTCTTAGAAAAATGTCTGCGCCCACACGACTCGCAAATTTCAAGTCCCAAAATGAAAACCGCCCACGTTTCCTATTCTAAGGTCATTCCATGCATCTATTTAGGATCTCAAACCTAGGGCATTTTGCATGAATTGTGAAACCTAAATATATGACAGTAATAAATACGTAGTAAGATAAATAGCGTAGGCCGAATAGAATAAGCTCAGACTCGAAGCCGATGAGGTGGAGCCTAGGGTATCGCCTTGATAACAAGACGTTGTCTCAAGCAGTTTTGGATAGTACGAGTTCCAGAATGCCATGCTTTTCTCGTGAAAGTTGTACTCTATTCTCGGCTGTGCTGTGATGTTCATGTACGCTGGATATGTCTCGTTGTACTGGGACCACGTTATGCCCGCCACAGGCTCGGGCGTGGGATGACCAGTCTTGGCGAAATTCGTAAAGAATGTGATGATATAATTACTAACGTTCCTATCGACATCGTCATATTCCTGCTGAGTGAGGGCCTTGTCGAGGTCGAGAAATGGAAACCCGAACTCGTAAGGAGTGTCATCCTTGTGTCCCACGCCTTTCCACTTGGGGATGGATCGGTTTTTGGATCGGTGACTGAATACATAGAGGTAGGAAGGTGCCTGTTTGGAGTGGAAGTCAAGGACGGCGTGCGCTGGTGCGGCGATGCTGAAGTCAGTGACCATGTCTACAAGGGCCGCCCTGAAGCCGGACGAGTCCCCAAGATCTGGCCAGGGTGTGTAGTGGAACACAATAGCCTCCTTTAAGCTAGCTGCCAACTTGAAGTTGGGACCCTCGCGTCCAAACCGCCGCACACTCTGGTAAAACGTAATTGCATCGTCTTTGAAAGTTTCAAACGTGACATTTTTAAAAAAGTCATCCGAGAAAAAATATGAACCTTCTTCACTTGTGAGGCCTGCTATGAATGGATAGGGATGAAATTTGTTGGCTTTTCTAAGATTCACCGGCGTGTCCTCAAGAAATATGTTATCGACGATTGGCCTCCATTTATTGATCTCGTTTACAGGGATTTCCTCACCCTTCAAGCGGCGCATGCATTCCATCATTTCGGTGCTATCGTGCGTTGGGCACTTGACATTTCGCGCCGTTTTCTTCGTGAGTTGGACCGCTTCATCTACCCTGTTGATGGCAAAAGGTGAAAAGTCTACGCCACTTAGCGCGATAGCGTAATGGAAAAGTCCTTTAGACAGTGGCGACAGAAGAAGCAAACCGACGCTCGAGCCCCCCGCGCTCTCCCCAAATATCGTAACTCTAGACGGGTCGCCATGAAATGCAGCGATATTTTCCTGTACCCACTTCAAGGCAGCAATCTGATCCAACATTCCGTAATTGCCCGGAGCCACCGAATCACCCGTGGACATGAAGCCGAACGGACCAAGCCGGTACTGTATAGTGACGAGAACAACCCCCCACAGGGGGATAGCGTCTCCTGGGCTAATGATGGGTGAGCCTGCCTCATAACCGCCTCCATGAATGTATACCATCACTGCATATTTTGTTCCCGTCGAGTTCGGCGCGTAGATATTGAGATATAAGCAATCATCACTCTGACGCCAGCTGAAACCCGTCCAAAACATTCTGTTGTACTCCGGATCTTGAAAGCACATAGCTTTGAAGTTCGTGGCGTCGTAAACATCGTCCCAAGGCTCTGGTGGGACTGGAGGGCTGAATCGGAGCTTTTTAACCGGTGGACTCGCGAAAGGAATCCCCAGGAACCTATTAATCTTTGTGATGTTCCCCTTGATAGCGGCTAAATGTCTAGTTACTCCTCGCACTGCACCATACTTGGTAGATACGACGAGTTCATCGCTCTGTGAGACGCACAAGCGAGCAGCACACAAGATTGCAATCAGTGCGGCACAAGCTGCGTTCCTCCTTGCTTCCATCGAGCTCGCAGGTCGCATCAGGAGCTGTCCGAGCTGTGTCTATAATAGAAACAAAGAAGAGCATGGATTTGAAGACGTGTTGTAGTATTTAGGGATCTGCAGGTCTCAAGTTACTGTCAGCACCAGTTGTGATCTCAATGCAAGTGAGTGCCGGGGCTAGATTACACGCGCTATAATTACAAACCTAGCAAGTTGTGTTGTGCTGTGTGGTAGCTACTGAGGTTAGATGCGAGCCTTCCGCGCGCTGCAGTCTCCATCCATTGTTTTTGGCCGCTCCCCGCCGCTCATTCGCTAGGCACACTCCCTGTAACCAGTACTAATCGAGGCAATTTTTAAAAGCCCCCGATTGATTAGCTATAAACAACAAGTCGGAAGTTGATTCAAGGCCCGAGTACTTGATTACTATTATCTAAACACATCGCTAATGGCTTCAGGCGAACCTATTTGCCCGGTTATTTAGCGACAAATAAGGGTGGAAATTACTCGTTCAATGCACGAGAAATGGGTTATATTGTTTCTAATTGACATTCAAACTTTAACCCCGGGCCATCAAAGAAGTGATTTCCTATTTAAAGCAGATCATAAATGATCGTGTACATTTCATCGCCTGGCGAGATAGACTGTTCTTGGATGTTTCAAGAATAAAAGTAAATAAAAACAAAGTCAGTAATTACTAGCCGCGCGTTGGTCAAGGAAGCTACCGTATAATCTTGTAACAGACGTGAGTTATCGAAAGAAGGATATCGATAAAATTCGAATCACTCGCGTGGTGTTTTTAGCACTCAGGAACACATTCGAGCAGTTCTCTAAAAAATGGTTTCCGGAGATTTTCCCCCAAAAATGTTTCGAAATCGCCAATACTTAAAGGGATTTTGTTATGAAAACATGCAATTATGCTCAACGTATCTTGTGAGCTGTAGCCTGAAAAAATTCGCAGTATCCATTTTAAAAGAAATAGAACTGTACTAGCGCGAAAAAAAAAATAAAAATCATGTCCTGTACTACTAACAAAACAAACAAATTAAGAAATGCAGAAGGTGATATTTTCTTAACGCGATGCACTTTTTATTAGTGTTGATACAGACCGAATTTTAAAACGTATTAAAATCCAAATTCGTCACCGTTAAAAATAACAAATACTTGTACTGCATTACAATTAGGCTCAAATTTCACGATCAAATAGAATTAAATCTTTGCACAATTTTTTACAACGTAAAGCGATTAACTTCGTTAATTGACAAAAGGATTCATAACAAAGCTTTAATAATCAAAATGAGACCGTTTATCGTTTTAATAAGCCATTTAAAGTTTTCTTTCGCGCGTTAATGATTTTTCTAGTTAAAGGACATCCTTCGAGAATTCTAAGAAGGGGTCTTTTGATGTTGCTTGCTGAAATATTTGAATATGTTGTCGTCTTTGAGAGTTTGCGTCGAACATGCATAATCACAAAAAAATATCATATAAACTTTTTGCAGAATTTTTTTAAAGAAAGCGCCTATCAGTTAATTGTGAATTATTTATATAAGTCGTGAAATTCTACAGAGAAGGGCCTGTAACATGCAGAAACGACATTATGTTAGTACCGACACCTCATTACGTGATCTCTATCTCTTAATTTTGAATCTTATTTACTTATCCATCGCGTCAAAACGTAGAGAGATTTTGACCCTTATCGCGTCTCAGGCCTCATTTCGCCTGCGATCGTAGTCTTGGAAACAAACCCAACCAGTGTGGTCCATATGCAAGAGAGCAGATGGCAAAATACTTATGAATATATCAACCTTTAGCCAAGAATAACACTATCAAAACAAATATCAAAAAAAGGTAAACCGCTATCCGGATTAAACTAGCCGCAAACCAGGCCACCCTGCCCAGTTGACAAAAGATGTGAGCCCGCGATACTAAACGAGTAACGTAGTGCGTGTTGATACAATTCCGTACAATATTTCGTTGCCCTTATCCTATTAACATTTCTTCGAGGATGGCCGCCAAAAAGACAAGGTCAACAAAACGTTGCCAAGTATTTTGGAGACCTTATTTTGGGATTTTCTTTAAAAATTAAGAGTATTAAAGCAACTGTGACAAAACCCTTGCTACTCTTATGCTTACAATTTCAATTTCATTTTATTTGGTTGCCAATTAAGTTGCCATGGTTCAAGTGCTTACTGTAACTATTGTTACTTTGATAACTTTTGTTGCTATGTCAACATTTGTTACCTTTAGATGTCTGAGTAACTTCAGGTATTGTCTCCTTCGCAGCTGTCTTAAGTTTTGGTCTCTGGGGAGGGATTTGAGGCCGGCTCTAAGGACTGCAGCGCCAGGAGATTATTTGAGGTATCCCTTGTGGAAAGGGAGAAAACAGATGTTTCTATGGGATTAAGGCTAGATTCGTGAAGATTTGACGAGTAAATCAAGTATCATTATCATGATGGAATAAATAGCTGACAGTGGTTTTGAGGAGATCTCTGAGAGCCCACATAGATAAGTGAAGATGTCAAATAGATGGAAGATCGCACGATTCGCACCACAAACATTTTGCGTTATGCAGCTTGAAGGGTGTTATTCAAATAGCTATGTCACTTAGACAATTTTGTTACTTTTCCTATGTAAGTCATAGTCACGTAACTGAAACGTAATGTTAAAAAACGTCAGAGCTTACTTACCCAACATGCATGAAAGTGCTCTTCTCAGTAGACGAGAGAGACGCAGGCAAACAGAGGGAGAAGGAGACCCTGCCTTTCTTCTCAGTCAAGTCGACGAAACGTGTTGATTCCTCAGACCGAAGTGCTGATTCAATGCTTAGTGGGGTTGAAGAGGCGATGATTTGCTAGCGATCAGCCTTACTATTAGCAATGGGAGAGGCATCTGAACCATTCTGTGGGGACTGAAAAAGCAAGATAACATCCACATCTGCTGATGTCTATCTGAAAGTTGTCAGGAGAGTTAACCAGGCGGCATTACTGCCGCGTAGGTTCCACTGCGAATGATTGAATTGCTCGGCTGCTTTTCAAATTATTCATAAAGTGATCAAGGTACTGCAAGCCGTCACACCACGAAGACGGCCCACTTACTGTGACTGTTAAAAAAAGATCACTCAACTCCAGTTACGCGGAACGATTATACAGTTGTCATTGAGATAATGTCTATCTCTCTTGCTAAATTGACTACTTTATCTTGTTTTATCAGCAATGATTTCCAAAATCCAACACGCACATCTCCAAATAAGTAATCTTCTCAGCCAATCAGGGTGCCGAATTCCTGAGGCGATTAATTGAGTTTTCGGAGCAAAACAGTTTTAAAACTGATATGGATCACCGTCAAATCTCTCTCCTACGGGTACTTGGAAAATTTGCTTTTGAATGCACCGACGGTTGGCCTCGGCGGCTTTGATGGAGTGAAAGGGTTGTGGCATAAATCGCAGGGATCAGGGCTTATAGCGACGAGTGCCTTACCGTGTGCCATCAGGGCTTTGAATGTCAACAGCAACTTAGATTGGATATCGGTTCAGCTGAGCGAAAGAGGCCTGACGCGATAAAATATCCATACCAGAAAGAGGGGCTAACAGTGCAAAGACCAGCGTTGTCTTATTTTCTGGCCACACATTTGCAATAGAAGGGGGGTAAAGGACAAGTCTTCTTCTCGTATGCATATAATCACCCCCTTCCCCTAAAAGCAACTGAAAGGCCATGGTGGTGTCAAGAGTCACGACGAGATATTGGTATTATTTGAAAAATTAATGTCTGGTCTAGTACTCCAGTATTTTCAATTGTTAGTTAACAAAGGAGTGGTATATCGACATATCGATAAGGGATAAATGACCATATAGCTTGGGAAAGTCTCGGTCATTTTAGGTCTTTTAACGGGAAGGAGGGAGTCGGATGCTAAGAGTTAAAATTCGACCCCATGCTAGCCTACGACCCTGTCTACTTTTTGGCTTTTTTTCTGCTTTCTTTTGAAGCATTACGCGGGCTCGCGGTCATTCTCAGGCTTGATTGGATAATACACTGATGACGTAGAATTTCTGTTAGATTTATCCTTGATTGTAATTGGTCTACCGACAAGGAATAGCTGACCACTCTCACGCGCTGTTATCTCTTCCGGTGTCGAGAAATCAGCTTGCGCTGCCGTGTTATCTGCAAGGCAAGGTTAGATGTATTTTGAAACTGTGAAACTGTGAGGCGTATATGTCCATTGCATCTAAAAAAAACGGCTAACTGGGAGTTGCATTGGGACAATACGGGTCTAAAACCGGAAACTGAAAAAAAAGCAAAGGACTAAATAAAAACTTAAATCGAGTGTCCAAAAAACCGCGCGAACAAAAATATATAAAACCGAAAATGTGATCCAGATATCCAGATCGCAACGACGCGAGTCGCAATGTCGCGAGCTGACTCCCCCCCCACTAGATGGACATGTTAACCCCCCTAGCTGGACATGTTGACACCCTCCTAGCTGGACATGTTGACTCCCCCTAGCTCAACATATTGACACCCCCCTTGCTTGACATGTTGACACCCCCCTAGCTGGACATGTTGACACCCCCCTAGCTGGACATGTTGACACCCCCCTTGCTTGACATGTTGACACCCCCCTAGCTGGACATGTTGACACCCCCCTAGCTGGACATGTTGACTCCCCCTAGCTCAACATATTGACACCCCCCTAGCTGGACATGGTGATACCCCCTAGCTGGACATGGTGACACTCCCCTAGCTGGACATGTTGACACCCTCCTAGCTGGACATGTTGACACCCCCCTAGCTGGACATGTTGACTGCCCCCTAGCTGGACATGTTGAGACCCCCCTAGCTGGACATGTTGAGACCCCCCTAGCTGGACATGTTGACACCCCCTAGCTGGACATGTTGACACCCCCTAGCTGGACATGTTGACACCCCCTAGCTGGACATGTTGACTCCCCCTAGCTCAACATATTGACACCCCCCTTGCTTGACATGTTGACACCCCCCTAGCTGGACATGTTGACACCCCCTAGCTGGACATGTTGACACCCCCTAGCTGGACATGTTGACTCCCCCTAGCTCAACATATTGACACCCCCCTTGCTTGACATGTTGACACCCCCCTAGCTGGACATGTTGACACCCCCTAGCTGGACATGTTGACTCCCCCTAGCTGGACATGTTGACTCCCCCTAGCTCAACATATTGACACCCCCCTTGCTTGACATGTTGACACCCCCCTAGCTGGACATGTTAACCCCCCCTAGCTAGACATGTTGACCCCCCCTAGCTGGACATATTGACACACCCCCCTAGCTAGACATGTTGACACCCCCCTAGCTGGACATGTTGACACTCCCCTAGCTGGACATGTTGACACCCCCCTAGCTGGACATGTTGACTCCCCCTAGCTGGACATGTTGACTCCCCCCTAGCTGGACATGTTGACACCCCCCTAGCTGGACATGTTTACACCCCCTAGCTGGACATGTTGACTCCCCCCTAGCTGGACATGTTGACACCCCCCTAGCTGGACATGTTTACACCCCCTAGCTGGACATGTTGACACCCCCCTAGCTGGACATGTTGACACCCCCCTAGCTGGACATGTTGACCATCCCCTTAGCTGGACATGTTGACACCCCCCTAGCTGGACTTGTTGACTCCCCCTAGCTGGACATGTTGACACCCCCCTAGCTGGACATGTTGACCATCCCCTTAGCTGGACATGTTGACACCCCCCTAGCTGGACATGTTGACTCCCCCTAGCTGGACATGTTGACACCCCCCTAGCTGGACATGTTGACCATACCCTTAGCTGGACATGTTGACACCCCCCTAGCTCAACATATGGCCCCCCCCTTGCTTGACATCTTGCCTTCACCCCCCCCCCCCCCCCCCCAAGCTGGTCATGATTGTGACCTGCAGGATGCTGCTTGTCCCACCCGTCCTGTTGTTGCGCACCCGCCGCCTTGTTTCCTCCTTTCTGCTCCACTACTCCTGTCGACCGTTCAATAGTCTTAAGCGCGGAAGAGATGTCAAACTTAGTGATAGTTGAATTCTTTATATCCAGTTGATCTACTGCAACAAGGAAAATGCACAATGAACGTTGTCACGCTCGCGGTTCTGTCACGAGTTTTTACTTTAACGGGGTCACGGCTTTGTCACATTTTACGGTTCTGTCACGTGTCACGCTCGCGGTTCTGTCACAGCCATAGTCACCGTCACGCTTACGTTAAAAATAGTTTCAATTCTAGATGATACGAGATGGTTCTTGATATTTGTTATTTGGGTGTTTCAATAAGTTGAAAATGTAAAAGATAGAAGTACCTCGATGGTAAGACGTAGACAAAGACAAGAGCATTGCGCATGCCCAAAGACAAAGACCGCTGCGGTGGCCGTTCATGATATCTCGCACATTTCTCTTACTGTTTCATTTTTACTTTCCGTTATAATTTCAAGAGTCTGTCAATGATGGTGATGTAAGATGTATTTTCTACCTGTAGGTCGAGAAGCCTTTCAAAAGAGTTGACATGGACCTGTTGCATAAAAAGCGAACCTGGCCACGTCATAATCAAAGATTAACGATCAGAATCTCTCCACCTTTTGTTTGAGTTTTCAAATAAAAACTATAAACTCCATCAGCATGTTTTCGTTTGTAACTGGGAACTGTTTTTCTGCCTAATGACCTGGCCTTACGGAAGAAAGGGAGAAGGGCTTGCTGTGTCTGGGTTATCGGGATTTTCTGATAATTACTAAGCTATGATAAATCCCTTCTATTAGTCAAAAGATTGAAGCCCATGACTGAGTAGCTAATAGCCGGATGATGCGTAGAAATAGGGTTTCTGACAGTAAAATCATTTGATTAGCATGAATAATAAATGGTGTTGCTGGTCGCGCTCTCGCTTTTTTCTTTCTCATCGTGTTACATTGAAAGATGGAGTGTTGGTAGACATCCAAAGAGACTTGGAGTACCAAATGGATAGTTTAAAGATGAAATCGTTGCTTATAGTACTAGTAGCAGCTGCTGCGGTGTTTGTAGGTAGGTGGAAACGCCTTGGATTATCGGCTTATGTGACGTGCGGTAGGGGACAAAGGGTAATACGCCGGTGATCACGACAAGCAGGTCAACTCCTTAACTTTCTAACCTTTGTTAACCTTCCAAACACTGGCAAATCGCTCTTTTGGGCAATGAACTGGTACTGCATGAGTAATGTTTCAATATCTGATGCCAAGTCCGGAGGATTTTGATTATGGAATAAGTGGGATCGTCTTTTTTGTGATGATTTAGCTAACGAAAGCTTTACTTTAAAAAGAAAAAATACAGAAATTATCATAGAAACAAAGGATGTAAAACTGACTGGAGACAAGTAAAAACATAAGGATATATGACTAAAATAAACAAATAACAAAAGTAATTACGCTGTTGCAAAGTGTAACACAAAAACGCAGAAATAATCTATGAACTGGTATCTAAAATTAACTTTGCAGGTGGTGTAAACACGAAACCAAGACACCGAGAAATAAAACGCGCACTTGCTGTTGCTCCAATAAAACAGACAAATAAATTTGACATGGAAAATAATACTACTAAAAAGGATAGTCTGGTAGATTTACTTCAAACCGTCGAGAAAGATGCACAAAATAATTCACGTGCAACTACACAACATAGCAACGAACCTTATAAGTCAAATGACGTAAGTTTCCATGCAACAAGTTCAAATCTCAAGGTAAATGTAGTCAATGTTGATGACGAGAAATCACAAGTTAAAAAGAACAATAAGAAAAAGGGAAACAAGGAAAGCATCGAAGGGGTTGAGCAGTTTGTTAGTGAGCTTGAAAAGGCAAAGAAGCATTCCTCTAAAGCAGTCTTACGCCATGGAAGACATAAACTTGTTGTCAAGCCTGTAGACTTTCATAAACTGTTTGATAACATGGTATTGATGCGCAAAGAGGAACAATCCAAGTCGGTAAATACAAACGAAGGCGGAACGGCGGGCGATAGTGACAGTCTGTCTGGCAGTGGCGAGGAGAGAGGGAGTGCGGCTAGCTTAGGCGACGAGTCATCAGACGAAGAAGGCCCCAAAAGGAGACACGATAGCCAGCATGGGGTGGCAACGCAAAAGGTGAACTTGCCTGCACGTCAGAAGCACAAGCATGATAGAAAGCAAGACAATGATAGAACTGAAAGATTCCCTGGAATAGGGGTGCAGAGTATTGACGGAATGCCGGGAAATGGAATAGAAGGAATGGCCGGAAACGGAATACAAGGAATGGCCGGTAATGGAATGCAAGGAATGGGTGGAATCCCGGATATCACAGAAAACAATATGGCAGGTACGGCTGGGTTTAGTACTCAAGATCTTGGAGGGTCGTGGAAAAGCATAAGTGACATAGTGAATAAAGTGGAAGCAAATGAGTTCCAAACAACTGGAATTAGAGGAACTGGAATTAGTGGGTTAAGAAATTACAATGGATTAACAGACGGATTAAGCTCATTTAGTGGTGGGAAAACAGCGGAAATGATGAATTATGGAATGAACGGATTGCAAGGAGGAGTGGACGCAAACAAACAGGAATCCCCAATTAGCAGTGAAAATTCTATGCTTAACGGTGGTCTTGCTAGCATGTATGGCCCAAACAGTATGGGCTCTGAACCTAGTTCTTTCCAGGGAATGGGTCCATCCATGACAAAGAGCAGCATGCAGATGCTTCAAGACGAGCAGCAAATGGAGATGATGGAGCGCTCCGCCGCACAGTTCAATAGCATGGGTATGAACCGCGATACTAGGCCACCCCCTGAAGTGCCAATCATCGCTCCACCAATGGGGAACCTTGATGAAAGCCTCTTTAACTCTTATCGTCATTCTCTGCCCGAGTTCGAACATCATGTGCCGCGCGAGTTCGAGCATCTTCCGCCTCGCGACATTTCCCCTTACTTTGCCCCGCAACAGGAATATCGGCGCATATCTCCCTACTTCGGGCGCAGTGACGCAGACGACGATGATGATGAATACCCGGATGAGGGGGCTAACGGTGACAGGCCACCAGAAGAAGGTTACTATGGTAACGAAAGCAGGCCTGAAGAAGAAGGAGAGAAGAAACGATCCCATGTAAAGGGTAAACAGCGGCAGGCGCATGCGCACAGAGATCACAAGAAGCACTTCACGAGACGGGTGCTCCATGGGAAAAAACATAAGCACAACCAAACAACACGGGAAGCCGGGGACTCTAGATAAAGCAGGAACAATCATTTGCATGTTTGGATTTGTATATTATTTTCACGTGTTGATTATAGCACCTCATGTGTTGTTGTCATGACTGTCAGGAGGAAAAACTCACGTTAGTCAAAGAACCATTCGCATGTTTGTATTTTTTATTTTTTTTTTATTATTCAACCTTATGTGGAAGTGTCATGATTTTCAGGGGGGAATAACCACACGTTCATCAAATAACCAGTTGCATGTTTATATTTGTAAATTATATCAATATAACGTTTTGATTATTGAACCTTATGTGGAAGTGTCATGATTGACAGGAGAAAATGACGTCACATTCATTGAGTATCCGTTTTGATATCGGACCGGTTTTATTTTTTTTCACCTGCGAACCAAATGTCTATGCTCTCTGGCATACACGTTGTCACTTAGATAATATTGGTAACGTGCGAATGTCGTTTATCTACTGCATTCACATTGACGGGATGGTGTACCATCGGTTGAAAAAGAAGTATTAAGAATCAGAATCGAGCCTCTATATGCGCTTTGAAAATACACAATTCAATACATTCTATTTTCTGGTGCAATAATGGTCTATGAATCTAACTCATGACATCAAATGATAGGTCCTTGACAGTTCTGTCAACCTCTCAAGATCGATCAACCAAACGTAACAAAACACAAGTCACCAAACCACCCACTTTTGATTCACCTGCTTCTCTCCCCTGTCAACAAACTATCACAGCTGTCAACCCCAATCAAGGTGGTCAACACAATATCGCAGACCCTCTAGAGATATGAGAGTGTTTAACTTCCTGATGCTGCTGTTTGGAATACTGCATGCCCCAGGAGAGGGTAAGGTTTTATAACTAGCGTAAGGAAATAATTCTGGGAAAAATTTCGGTTTCTGATTGAGATTCATCTACTACTAGTCTTTCAGCGACTCAGAAAGCGTACCCTGCATTCTGCCTCGGTGCCCCCCATACCATAGAAACATGCATCAGTGAAATTTGTTAAAGATTGACTCTCTTGTTTGTTTAAAATCTCTATTAAATGATTATTTCTCACCATATAAATTTGATTATTAACAGCAAAAGAACTCAAGGGGAAAAAGAAAGGGGGGATAATGCACCGCCTCGGTAAATTGCAAAATTTCAAACTTTCATCAGCGAGAAAAGCACTTGTGTTCACCGAAACATCAACGGAAGCGGTCAAGTCAAAGCTGGACAAAACCCTTGAAGTTATAGGTCCGTATAAGAAAATGGAAAACGATGTCAAAGTTAACATAGGAGGACTCGATGTCGACCTAAATCCGACACAACCCTTGAAAAACCTTCTCAATAAACCTGCAAACCCAGTCATGCGCATTAACGGCTATCCCGTCAACCCTACGGGAAGTGCGACCTTATCTCAGATGGATGATGGCTCGCTCATTCCAGAGATGAGTTTACAAGAGACGCCAATGTACGAGTTGATTCAGCCCACCACCCGCAGATACGGAAACAGGCGCCAATACGGGAATATGGTGCAAACTGGCCGGCCGTTTCCTGGTATGGGGAATATGGGCTGGAACTCAATGCAAAATAGAAACACATTCATGAACAGAATGCGAGGTGGAATGTACTTTGGTAATAGTATGGGAAAGAAAAGAGACAGGCCTGTTACACGGAGCAAGAAAGATCATAAGTTAAAGAAATTACTTTCCAACTTAAACAAGGATTTGTAATCAGTCTATTGTATTTAAAGGTGAGAAGAGGAGGTTAGTCCTACATGTACATAAATAGACACACCACGGAATAAAATATTTTGTTTTAAGGCTCACTATACAATCTATAATTTGGCTATGTGTTTCACTGAGTGTTGGTAGTTTTTTTTTAGTCAAATTACCATTGGGCCATCAATGGGAGCACTATCAGCGAGGGATCTTGAATAGGGGGTGGGGCTATATTCAAACATATAGCGGGAGGTCAGTTTGCGGATTTTAGGCTTCTTTGAGACTACAGTCCGAAAGGGGGGGGGGGGGAGGGGCGCCCCATGGACTCTTGTCTTCACTAGTGACTATAGTACGGTGCGCCATCTCCGCAAAATTGTATCTAACGATAGGGTGGGACCAAAAAAAGCCGACGTGAGGGTATACACACTGGTCGAGACTAGTGAATCCGTTTCCCTTTGACCATCAAATATTAATCACTTTCAAATTGCACGGTTCATTCTATGACCTAAAAGACCATCAAAAGGCCGTGCTTGGAACCTATCAAATATTCATCCAAAATCGAGTTCACTCCAATTAGGGTTTGACAAAAAGGCCTGTAAGAGAGGTTACAAAATAGAAATTCAGGGGAAAAAAACAACCTGTGGTAAGTTAATGGTAGGTTAATGTTTGTACTCTTTTACGTATACTTGCCTTGCTTATTTTATAGGGTAACGAGGTAAAAACGAGGTCATAAGTCTTTCGAATTCGACATTTATAAACTTACTGAAATACAAAGCGGTATTTGATTTACGATGTTCTCTCAAGGTTCAAGTAGCACTCAAGTAGACAAAATGGTGATTGAAAAATCTCTTACGACGAATCGGTGAACAAAGCAAAGAACTGGTTTCATCTACTAACCAGAAAGATTAATAGAATAAATCTGTTATTGTGGCATGACTAAAGATAAAAAAAGCAATAATTCAAAACAATTTTTTCATGCAGTCTTTTCTAGGAGAGTACTTGACCCCGTACAGAACAATGGTTTGACAACAGGAGGAAATCAACCCCAGCCCAATTATGAATCGTGTGCTTGTTGGTACTTTAATATTTTGCATCGCGTCCCTTCTCGGTATCCAAGGTATGTACACTGCACGAGCACTGTTTTATCAACATGTGCCTTGACCTTCTGTCTTACTTTTAGTCATTCCCATGGATTATGTGCTTTTTGTGAGCTCATAAAGGCAATAATCGGAGATAAAATCGGCGAGTTCATGCCAAGGTTGAGTAATAAACACAAAAAGTAAACGGGAGATAAAACGATGGAAAAATACACTGGGTCCTCTGTTTTAGCAAAACGTAGGTTTGAAAAGTCTAAACTAACATGGTTTCTTTAATATTTCAATTTTATTTTTTATGTTCCCTAAATAGAAGATCGTCTGTTTATGGTATACAATTATTTGAAGGAAAGATACAAATAGTATTTACCTCCTGTGATTTTATAAGATGAGTTATCATCAATGTGCTTGCTAAAGCATCAGGTCTCTTTATAGGAAAAGCAATGAAGAATGCATCTCGCCGACAGGAGATCTTCCAGAACAGTAACAATCCCTTCAGTGACATAGGACCGATGAAACAGCGCTCATTTCTAAGCCCAATGAACGCCGATGCTGTAAATGGTGCTGTTGCCGACGATGGTGGCGTTGGGCTTCCATTTGGCACTCAAGGAAGACGCTTGGATAAGAACCCTCTCATTGGTGCAGCAGGTCTGACCAAGAACTCCCTAGCAGACATTATGTTTGGCAACCTAAAGGGTCTCGCCTCCGCCACGCAAGCAGGAGCGGAGGCGGGGCAAAACGAGGGCATCGCAGCTTTCAATGCCATGCAAATGCAAGGAAACCAGCAGGATGGTATGGGGGAGAATATGGTGTTTGGTGGAACACTTGGAGACCAGAACAATTTAGTTAATACTATCAGTAATGGACTAGGTAATGGAGTGAACATCAATAAACTTGCGGCCATGAACGGGCTTATCGCAAGTGGTCCCGGCCTCAACAACTTTAGGTTGAGTCCTGAAGCGGTGAATGGAAATGGAGGACTTCAATCAATGGGTGGAATGAATGGAATGGGTCTTGGCGGATTTAACCCAAACTCCGGAGGCATGACTATGCCACAGGTCAATAGTTTTGGAGGACCGCCTATGGAAGTAATGAATCCTAGTATTGGACTTAAGATGTTACAGCAGATGAAAGGGATGCAAGGAAATAATGAACAACAGGAACCCACTGATGAGCAACACCATAAGCGCCATCATCATCACCATCATCACCATCGTCATAAGCATCATAAGTCCACTACTAAGGTTCTATTGAGTCTTCTCGTAGATAAACTGAAGGATATATACGAGCTTGATCAGATGAAAGCTGCGAAGAACCAGAAATTGGATTCTTTGACATCAGGTAAAATTGGTGATGTAATGGATGCGCTCGATCTTCCAAAAGGCGACTTGACGAGCAGAGACCAGGGGGCCTCATCCAACAGCACGCTTGGTGAATTCAAGACGAAGCTTTCATTTCCCTTGACTGTATCGGACGAGCAAGCCAGTAAGATCGTCCTCAAGGGGAAAGACGTCGCCAAGGATGACGACGATTCTAATATTCAAAATATTTTGTCAAATCTGGGCATCAGTCAAGGGTCGGATGATGATGTCAACAAGAAAAGCAGCAAAGGCAAGATGGCAGAGATGAAAAACGAGACGCAGAAGAACTCTAAGAAAGAGGACCCGAAAATTGCGTCATTCATATCGGAAATAAAGGGGCAGCAATTTGAAGATGTCAAGGGAAGCAACCGTGCAATGGTTGAAAAAGTTAAGCTTTCTAACAAAAACACTTCGACGTCGAATAAGAAGGCGCAAAGTAAAGATAAAATTGCGGTTCCTAAGTCCGACCTTGGAGAGATTATGAAGGATGAAGACTCTGGAAGTGAGTCAGAATTTCACACAATAAAAGCTGGTGTGGATATAGAAGACAAAGTGAATGGATTCAGTAGTTCACCTCTAGATCTGAAGGACCCCAGCCCCCCAGGCAAGGACACGAGTTCAGTGTCTCCACTTCGTACGTTTTCCATCTCCTCCTTATTGAACAACGAAGGTGGTACAGGCGATTCCGATACAGGTGCAGACTTTGTAAAGATTTCGGACAAACCTAAGATCTCGAAGCTTATTGACTCAACTATCGACAATGGTGATACCAAAGAGATTTCACTAGGCAACTCGGTATCAACACTACCAGATGTGGAAACTAAATCAGAGACCCTTGAAAGCCGTTCAAGAGAGAATGAGTCCCCAAAGAATGCTAACGAGTCTGCTTCAAAGTACTTGAAAGCGGCCAGGGTTCTCGGTGCCGTGTATAAGAAGGTGAGAGACCCGATTGCTAGAGACAGCGTGGAAACAGCAATCAAAGCGATGCTGAAGGTGATTCGGTACGAGTCTAAGGCTGGAAATTCATACAAGAAACATGCAGTACCGCGGGATAAAGCACTGCAGAAGGAGCTACGCGCGGAGCTGCGGAGACTATCAAGAACTGAGAAAAGCATGAGGAGAAGGATAATGACTCAGCGAAAAGCAAGAACGTAGTGTAGGAAGCAACAGATCCAGAGTTTTGTATTAGTTATGTCTAGATCAGATTATCAAATAAGTTAACTTCGATTCATTATTGTATTCTTCACTAATAATTCTTTCAAATAAAATACCATAAAATATGAACATCTTTTGCACCCAATTCATATTAAGTACAATACAAACATCTTTTGAACCCAATTCATAAGTACAATACAAGAAAATAAATGACGTCGTTCAAGTTCAGTAATTTGAGCACTAGCTTTTTAATGTTGCATAATGGAAAGTATGTGCAACCGAAATTTGTATTTTCTAGATACTAAATTCTGTTAGCTCTTATTTGACCATGCAGTTGATCTCCATGGACCTTCGTTAAACGCGGTTGACCCGACAATATGCATAGCTAATGAGATTGTCTTTAAATGACATCATCTCTCATGACCGAATTTCCTCGGGGAGAAGAGAAGCAGTCTGTGGCTGTCTCAAGAGAAGGCGAAAAATGTGAAAAAATCAAAAAAGACAAGTAAATAGAAGGGCTAGAGAAGTAAATGGAGTTCTCATGTAGAGTATTTAAACATCAATTGTAATTTATAAGGTAAGCACCATCGTTATGTTGTTTTAGTACACCTTGACATGCTTTTGTTTTTTCACCGTCATGGCTATGTGAACTTAACGTTTAAAAACCGTCACATATAAGCGAAGGAGCCAAAAACAGCTTTTTATCTTCTGAAAATTAATAAAGAAAGTACCTTGGTCACCCTGCAAAGGTCGACACGCCTTTTGAGTTTGTTGACCCAAACTTTGATTTTTACAACAATCGGATTGTACGCTAAAGAACCCAGCCCAAAATACAGCATTATCATTTCTTTATTGTCTAATATGAATGATTTCTTTCAGGCAAAATGAGGATCGTAATTCTTATTACAGTGGCGTTGACGGCATTAATTGTTGACATAGGTAACAGACCTTTCATAACTTATCTGTGTAAATGGCGGCGATAATCTTGTTTTAGTGATTGCCATTAACCGCCATGCTTTTTTCTCTATTTTTTTTCTTAGGTAGTTCTGCTTCTAAGTTAAAGCACTCGCCAAAATCAGTGATAACACCAAATAAAAAACACGACAAGCAAGTAGCGACTCCAACAAGACGTTCTTCTTCTCGTCAAGTAGAACTTGATCATTCGACGACGGCGGGGAAGAATCTTGGATCTACAGCGAAAATAAAGGTTCCTGATAAAACGCTCAATCACGAAGCAAACGAGACTAAGAAAGCCATGATTTGGCCTAAAAAGATGCTACCGCGGCTAGAGCGAATTTTGATGAAGAAAATGAGCGGTGGTGATGATGGTAGCGATAATTCGTATCTGGATAATTATGATGGACATAGATTGCACGATGACGACGATAGTGATAATAATGATGAAGACAATGATGACAACAATGCTTCTCCGACATCTAAAGCCGACTACGCAGATAACTATGATGGCGTTCGACCAAAACACCACCATCGAGGCACTAAGTTCAATGGCATGGATGTCGTGCCTCTTATGAAAATGCTAAGACACAAATTCGGTGAGTCGTCTCCTTATGATTCTAATGGGTTTACAGGGATGCCCGCCACCCAAAACAATAAGTTTTTACTAAAGACATTAATGAACCAAGCGTTAGGGAAGCCAGATCGCGGCTCCGTGCTTAAGGACATGATGCAGGAGTTTTATCTGGCGAAGGGAAATGATAAAGAAGGTGACGAAGCTCGGGAAGCATTAGATGAACTTGTCGGTCACAATAACTTGCTTCGCATGAACAGTGAGTTAGAAGGACAGACAGCATCAGTGGACGTGGGTCCAACGGATAACACTAATTCTTTTACAGGAGGAGAAGGAAGAGGAGGAGTAAGAGCAATGAATGGAGACATGAATGGAGCGATAAATGGAGCCATGAATGTTCAGAATGACGCGACGCCTATTCTACGGAATACAGGTACCGCCGGTAGGTTTGGCGCGAGTCCGTTTGGCGGCACGGGTGTTCTAGAGGCCCAGGAATTGCCAAATGGGCAAATCGCACCTCTAGGCGCCCGTCGTCCAGGCATGGGGCTTATGAATAACATTCAGCCTATGATGAATAGAGTGGCGAATCCAACGACGAGGATGCTACAGGATGATCGTTTGCCCCAGCAGCAGATGCCCGAGGAACCTGTTTTTGACGAGCCTGCTGCTGTTCCTATCGGTGCCTCCACCGTACAGGCCGAACCCGAGGCTGAACCGGAGCAGATAGCGGCTGCCATGCGGCAGCAGTCGGACTCCAAACCAGGGAATCAGCTAGTACTGGAGGAGGAGCCCGAGAATGCTGCGCGTGGAATCAAACCTCCTCCTTTCGCCTCACTCCAAGACCAAGCAGCCAGAGAGATGAAACTCGGTGCAAACTTTCGAGCACCGCCAACTTATGGACCCTTCAGGAACCCGGGATTCCAGCGTGCGCAGATGGCCAATCAAATGGATCAAAACGAACTGGTCACTGATACTGAGCAAAGATTTGAGACTGCGTCTCCACTGACAGAATCACAGTCGTTTCCAGGCGAATACACATTTCAGCAAAACACTGCAAGGCGACATGAACTGCCGAAACACATAACCAAGGTTACAATATCAGAAAAAACTAGATTAGGACGTAAGAAGGATCACACGCATAAATCGCATAGGAAGCAGGTCTTATGATATAACTTCTGTATATTTGACCAGTATTTATAGTGAATAAAAGCATGTTGATCATAACGTCATGTTCTGTTTAATAGAATTATCCATGATGTGGGAACAAAGCGATTGTTATGACTTTTATGTTTACTCTCAATAATCTTTCTGTTGTAAGCTGGAGAATCCTGCAAACCTCAGTAAATATTGCTACAGTAATACAAAAGGCAAGAAAGTAATTGCACACTTGAGAAGATGGAAGAAGCGTGTATACTACGGTAGAGCAGAGCTAATAAGAGCTAGGGAACTCGAATTCCCCACTAACTCAAACCGGATAACTCGATTTCTCGAATAGCTTGAGCCCGGATAACTGGAATTCCCCACTAACTTGAGCCCGGATAACTCGAATTCCCCACTTACTTGAGCTCGGATAACTCGAATTACCCACTAACTCGAGTGTCTCACTAACTCGAACTAGGATAACTCGAATTTCCCACTAACTCGAACTAGGGTAAATCGAATTCCCCACTAGCTCTAACTAGGGTAACTCGAATTTCCCAATAACTCGAGCTAGGATAACTCGTATTCCCCACTAACTCGAACTAGGAGAAATCGAATTCCCCACTAACTCAAACTAGGGTAACTCGAATTCTACACTAACTCGAACTAGGGTAACTCGAATTCCCCATAAACTGGAACTATGTTAACTCGAATTCCCCACTAACTCGAACTAGGATAACTCGAATTTCCTACTAACTCTAACTAGCCACTTACTCGAACTAGGATAACTCAAATTCCTCACTAACTTGAACTAGGATAACTCGAATTTCCCACTAACTTGAGCTCCGATAACTCGAATTACCCACTAACTCGAACTAGGATAACTCGAATTCCCCACTAACTCTAACTAGGGTAACTCGAATTCCCCAATAGCTCTAACTAGGGTAACTCGAATTTCCCAATAACCCGAGCTACGATAACTTATATTCCCCACTAACTCGAACTAGGATAACTCGAATTCCACACTAACTCGAACTAGGGTAACTCGAATTCCACACTAACTCGAACTAGGGTAACTCGAATTCCCCATAAACTGGAACTATGTTAACTCGAATTCCCCACTAACTCGAACTAGGATAACTCGAATTTCCTACTAACTCGAACTAGCCACTTCTTGAACTAGGATAACTCAAATTCCTCACTAACTCGAACTAGAATAACTCGAATTCCCCACTAACTCGAGCTAGGATAATGCGAATTTTCCTGTATAATGGTCCTCCATTAAGCATACAGACTTTGCATAAAAAGATATCATAAGATGCCTTTTGAACTGAAATAACAGGCTCCTAACCAGCTATTTTCATATTGAGGAGACAAAGTGCGCTTTCTTAAACAAAAATGTTTCCTCTATGGGTACCAAATATGAGACTCCCGCTTTTGCCCAGTCCTGCACTATGTACGCCTTGTTTTTTCTCCATTTCCACTACTGTCCAAATATGAGAGATTTAACTGTATAACCCGAAGTGTTGTGAAGCGATTTTCAGTGAAGCGCGTACTTCAGATTGATCTTTCTTTGCAAGCTGAGCTTGACCGTGTCCCGATCATGTATTCCTGTTCACTGGGTCAATGCGTTGGAAACAACTCTTCCATAGTAGACAACAGTTATCTAATAATTGAAAATGTTTTTTTTTTTAAAAACACGTGGAAACAGTCCTTGATTATTGAATCGGAATCAAAAGAGACAGAGATATAAAATGACTTGAAAGGGATCTGTAGGAGGAAAAGCCCGCTTCATTAATGATTAATATCCATGTGGCTCGGTGAGCTAATGAAATCACCATGCATTTCGGGCTACTAAGACCGCGATCAGGAAAAAATGGCGAGGAAATGAAAAAAAGATGAAAATTCTCTTTTCTTTACGATATTTCAACTTAAACATGAGTACGAAATAGTCTAACTCTGTGGTTGATATAGTCAACTAGGAACAAAGGTACGTGGTGTATTTGTGTGGTATTTGATGAACTTTTTGTGCCTATAGGACGCAACTGGAGACCCCGACATTAGCGCAGGTTTTTATATTCAGAATTAAGATTATCGCTTATATCTTACCATTTTAAATTATTTGTTTTGAGAAACATTTTTCTTTTGTTATGGTTCTACTACCAAAATCTAGACACAATACGGCACACGCTAATTTACAGGTTGTTGTTATTACGGAAATCGGAACTCAAATGCGGTTGTTAAAATGGTCTTGTGTTCATCTCCCGTCGGCCGGCTTATGGAAAGAGCGGAAGTAGAAAATAATGCGAGAAGCATGAGAGTGACATGAACAACACACACAAATATCACACACAAACTGTGTTCGAGCAAATCAAAACTGTCGAAAAGCATGAGCAGAAATATTTGAAAAATAAGTCTGCACTTAAAACCATTTTGGCCTTGAGTGTAATTTACAGGAATATTAGGTTACTAGTGAGATTGATGTTGTCGTGTTTTGTTGCCTATCCTCAGGACCAGAGTAGACATGAAGGACAAGACCTTGCTGTTGCTCTTTCTCTCGGCCTTGCTTTTAGCAGGTAAGCTCTACAAATGCAGTTTGATGAAAGGTGTTAAACGTCAAGTCTCCGACGTTCTTCCTAATATCAAAAGTGTAAACTTTAATCAAACAGTGAGCATGCTTAGGGGACCAATTTCATCAGCTCTTAAAAGTTGTACGTTGCTTAAACGATTCCTATCAACTGCAGGTATTGGGTCTGGTCCGAGGTCTCCAATGTCCGTAGAGGCGGGTACGAATAAGGGGTACGGAATAATGGGCACTACAGACAAGGAAGACAGCGAAGAATGGGGGAAAGAAGAAGCGAGGAACTTCAAAACAACGCCTAAGCGACCTAAGGTGTCATCGGCCGAAAGTGGAAGCGGCGAAGGAAGCGGATTTTCACGACAGATCATAGCAGCTGGGGAAGGACTATTGCAAAAACAATTCGACAAATTCAAAGCGCCAGCAGCATCTAAATTAAATCGTGACGTGATGGGTGTCACTCGTGTGCAAACGGAAGAGGAAGCGGCGAGGATTATCAATGAGGCAGTGCAAGAGAGAATCAAGGAAAATACCACACCACCTCCACCGGGAATGCCAGCGCCAGTACCCGGTGGAGACATGGAGAAGGTCCAAAACGTCGCTAATAAAGTGATTAGTGGTACCCTGCCCAGTGTTGAGCATCCCGAACAAGAGACAGTTGGCAACCCTTCTATTCCTGATGCAATAGTTGGGGGAGGTGGTCAGGCAGGTAGTCAGACTAACGTACAAGCAACCGGTCAAACAGTCACTCAGCCAGGGCAACCTGGACAAAACGCCATCTCCGTCCAATCCAACACAAACGTGAATTCGGATAAAGCCTCTTCTGAGACAAACATGGGAGTAATCTTAGACACGAACACTACTGTGAGCACATACAATATCACCGCCCCTCCGCCTGGAAGCTCCATTGATGTGAACATGGGTAAAAATGGCGCCCATGTAATGATGACAACAGTGAACAGTAACAATCAAACAGTTGATGCTAATGGAACGTACATAAACCCCTTATATAACCCCCCAGACACGGCTGTCACACCGCAGGGTACAGACGCTTATAATGTGTCGGAAGTCAAGCCACCTCAGCAGCAACAGCCGCAAACGATGCCAACATCCCAGCCTCAACAACTACAAGAACCATCCCAAGAAACGATACCAACGCAAAAGCCATCACAACAGCTACAACAAACTCAAGCACAATTGCCACAACAGCCACAGGAAACGCAAGAACAAGCACAGGCAACTCCGCAGCAACAACTGGCGACCCAGGACAAGCAACAGGCAACCCAGGGGCAGGAACAGGAAACTCAGCTGCAACAGCAAGCAACCCAGGTTCAGCAACAGGCAACTCAGCTGCAACAGCAGGCAAACCAGCAGCAGGAACAGGCAACTCAGCTGCAACAACAGGCAATTAGCCAGCAGCAACAAGCGGCCCAGGAGCAGCAACAGGCAACGAACCAGCAAACACAGGGAGGACAAGCACAACAGGCAGCAGTTCCCCCACCACCCCCTCCACCATCAGTAGCACCACCACCACAGCCATCTTCAGCCCCAACAGTAGCGCAAATGCAACAACCGCAGCAACCGTGGACGTATCCGCAGTCCGAGTCATCAACTCCAGCAAACCAGTCGTCAACAGTTTCACCAAGTCAAAGTATGCCTCAGCAACAGAGTTTTCAAAGTGTCAGCAATTCGCCATCGCCAACGATTCCAGCAGGTGGAGTGGTGGGCCGTGTGAATCAGTTGCAAGGTAATGGGGTGCCAAACGCAGGGCAACTCCCAACTCCATGGTATACACAAGCAGGTGGCGTCAATGGACAACCTCAATCAGCGGCATCAAATAATAGTGTAACAGCTAGACCTTCGGCAGGGTACACGTGGCCGACTATTACTACTGAAGCACTTAGACCCACCGATTACCCGCCTCAAGTAATGAACATGTCAATAGGACCTACAACCCCATCTGGTGGGTACCCAATATCTAAAAATATGAACACGCCACAAACGGACCAGCCAACAGTCCCTTCAACACAAAACGTTGGTCCTATGCTCTCCAATGCCCCGGGTGGAAAAATTCTAATAGTCAGCAATACTACTTTCCTAATTGGTGGACAAGGGATTGGAGATAAAGGAGGTTTGTCCCCAACATCTAACCAGCCGATGGCACAGAATGAAGCTAGTCAGCCTGAAGTACTCCCCAGTATAAATACCCAAACTCAATCTCGACCTACTAAAGACATGTTTCAAGGGCCTGAAAGTTCCCTTCCGACATACTCGCTACCGAAAAATTTTACTAACGCTGTTTATCAAAATCGGCCAGGTAGTTTACCTGATGAGGCAGTTGCTGAGACGTCAGTTAACATATCTTTTCCTGGTGCCAAACCTGGACAAGTAGTGCTACTTCCGAAGAAAGTGAAGAATGACCCGAATGAAGAAGCTCAGCTTGTTCCATTGGTCGACAAAGGAAAGACAACTCCACAACCAACCGCGCCTCCTCCTGCACACACATTTGTCCCTACTGTAATGGGAAGCAAACCAACTGAGATTGGTACTGTTGGACCAACCGATATGAACCAACCAACAATCATCGGTTCCGTCACACCTACTGATCACATTACCACCGAGATGGGGACTGTCGTTCCGACAAACCCGGGACCAGGACTGGCACCGACACCGACTATGCCAACACTGGCTGGCGATGGTTACAAGATAGAGACAAGCCTCCGGTTGAAGTTTGGGGAAAATAAACAGTTGCCACTCAACATGATAGTTGGTGATAAAGATAACACCAATCTTGTCAAGATGCCGCTTGGACCAAGCCGTGAAAGAATTAACAACCCGATGCACTTTGACGAAGACATGTATCAAGAACGCTCTATGGCGGGACAGGCTGTCACTACCGTAACTCCATCCAAACCTGACATAAGACCCACGCCTGATCCGTATGGGGGTATCAAGGATGCTATTTTGTCGGTGGATATCTCTCAACTAAAGCCTGGTCAGTTACTGAGTCTCCGTTTGCCCAACAGTCACAAAAGTGATCTGTTCAAAGTGAAGGACATCAAGACCAGGGATTCAAGTATTGAAGCGTTTACGAAAGATGAAGTTGGTAGTCACGACGGGATACAACCAAGCAAAAGGCACCTGTTGTATGCAATTATAGAAAAAGTGAAAAAGAATAGAAAGTATGCCAATGCAATGAAATCACTTTTTACAATGGGGAGCCGCCGATCGGAGAGTGAAAGTCCTCTGTTGATTGTAAAGAGCGCTCTAAAGCGTGCAAGAATAATAAATTTGCCAAAGAAGGACAAATCCAAGAAATACACCATGAAGGAATTAGAAAGACGAAGTGAGGAGGCGCTAGAGAAAATGTTTCAAAGAAATATATCTAAGTCTACCAAGGCTACGCTTCATTCAAAACACTCAGAGGAAGTCGAAAAGCGAACTCTAGGACTGAAACATCTTTATAAAAAGGCTAGAATAGGAAGAAAAACTAAAAAAGCCAATAGAAAGGGCCAGGATATCACCGGATCGAAGAAAACTGATGGTACATTCAAGATTACACTCAAACTCAAAGGGGAATCCGATGATGACAGTGGCCTCCATGTCGATGAACCACCAGAGGAAATGAATGACCCGCTTTTTGGCAAAAAGAAGAAGTTGACGTTTAAGGGGAAATTTAGCGACAAAAAATCAAAAGAAGATAAGTCAGAAGAGGAGGAGGAGGAGAAGGAAATGGGATCCAAGGGTGGGAAGAAGAAAGGAAAGTCTGGCAAGGTTGGTGCAGCAGGGAATAGCACTGGTACGGGTAATGGGGCGTCCCAGGGTGAAAATAACAACTCTCAAGCTGGACAAGAAGGAGGAAACATGGCAAACGGTAACGGAAACCAAGTAAATCCGCAACAACAAGCGAATACGGGTAACCAAGTCCCACAACAATCGGGCAACGCCGGAAATAACGGTGACAATGGGAATATAGGAGGAGCCAGCAACAATAATAACAACCAAGCAAATGCGAACACTAATCAACAAATGGCTGGTCAGGGTGCTGGTAATACTGGCGACTCTCCAAACACAAATCATGGAATAAATAACACTCCAGCTCAAGAAAACGGAAATATGGGTAACACAAATCAGGGAATAAATAATAATAATAATGCCATCCAGCAAGCCGGCAACATGGGTAACACAATTGCCAGTAATCAGCAGATGAGCGCTGCAGGGGTTAACGGAAATACTGGCAACGATAACACGGGTAATGTAAAAAACATGACCAACGTTATCATACAAGACGAGAAAGGGAACACCATATTCAAGGGCCCTGTTAACGTAGCAACACTGAACGAAACTGTAGTTAAGAACGGTGGCGGAGATAAGGCAAGTTTCAAGCTAGAGAAAGCAGGATACAAGGTAGAGGAGAACACAGACTCACTTGGTATGGCAGTCATTGAAAAAAGCCTGCAGAAAACCTTTCATCCGGTGAAGAAGACAAACCTTTTCAAGTTGACTGATCATAGAAACAAGCGAAGAAGAATTCGTAGGTCTATAGAAGAGAAAAATCAGACAACCGAAGAGAACAACGCTTCTAAGAGAACTGAAGGGACTTTTGAGATTGAACTGAAAATGTCCGACGAGAAGAAGAAAGAGGAATCAGATGAAGAGTTCCGAGATGACACTTCCAAACAAAGCGATAAAAAGAAAAAGATGGAATTCAAAGGGTCATTTTCAGACGATAAAAAAGAGGAATCTGACAATATTAAAAAGGGATCTGAAAGCAAAGAGTCCTTTGTAGTAATAAAAGATGAAAAAGGGAACATTTTGTACAAAGGGATGATGGATATTGATGCTCTGAAGAAAACAGAGAGTGATGGTAAGAGCGAAAAGCTGAAAATCAAGAAAGTGGATTCTGATGAACCATCTGATAAGGAGGTCCTGCAAGACGCACTTCAAAGAGTAAACGCAATTCGCCGAGAAGGAATTGCAGCGGCGGCTAAACGAATTGAAGGCCTCACCTTAGAGCTGGAAATGTCAGACGATAAAAACGCAGAAGCAAAGATTGTCCCAAATGACAATAAGACAAATAACAAGGATTCAGAGCTCGCGAAAAAGGGACAGACGAAACAAGGTCGGAAAATATGTAACGTTTTCATTGAAGATGCAAAAGGAGAAGTTCTTTACCACGGCCCCATCGATATATCAGCATTAAAACAAACTTCTGAGATAAACCCCGAGGTTCCAAATACACCAAGAAAGAAAACGTTTCCTCAAAATTACGCAAACATTGATTCCCCTGAAATCACTCAAGCAATGGGAGGATCTTATCCAGGAGTCGATGACATCATGTTTGACAAGGGAAAGAAGCACCGAAGGTCCTTAGAACTGATTACTGGAACACCTGAAAGTCAGCAAGACAGTTCACGCGCCGATAACCCGCTTCCAGACAGCAACGCAGATAAGAAAACAGATGGAACTTTTAAACTTATGGTCGAGGTGGCAGATAAGGACCAGAATTCAGATCAAAATGATGCCGCAGCTAGGCAAATTGCCTCGACTACCCACAATGATGATGATAAGAAGATGACGTTTTCAGGAACATTTATGGACGACAAGGAAAAAGGTGACGAAAAAAAATCTGATAAGAAGAAAGCGAAAAAAGGAAAAAAGGAATCGGAGGAGAAAGAATCAGAAGGAGATAAAAAGAAGAAAAAGAAAACTGAAGAAAATGAGGAAGAAGAAGAAAAAGAGAAAAAGAAGGAAAAGGAAGACAACGAGGAAGATGAAGACAATAAAAAGAAAAAGAAAGGCGAAAATGAGAAAGAAGAAAAAAAGAAAAAGAAAAAGGAAGAAAACGAAGAAGAGGACGATAAAAAGAAAAAGAAAGAAGAAAACGAAGAAGAAGAAAAGAAGAAAAAGAAAGGGAAAGGAGAAAATGAAGAAGAGGACGATAAAAAGAAAAAGAAGGAAAACGAAGAAGAGGACGATAAAAAG